>NW_004524639.1:6628630-6677982 GCF_000260255.1 Octodon degus
GTGTTTGTAAATAGGATCACAAGTCCGCATCTTGTACAGCAATTAACCACTAAGAAGAATATATGTAGTGTATTATTTGTTGAAACTGTATTTCCGATTTGATTTGAAACTGTCTCATTGCTATCTGTTTATCAATAAAACTTTGGAAAAAAAAACCACACAAAAAAATGCTTAAGTACTCCAAAGATGAATTTATATCTTATATAGGAACCATTTATGTTGGTTATCAGGCCTTAAGATTCACATATTCTTATTCCTTTCTATGTAACTACTTCCTTCCATTTTACATTCATTGAGCTTTTGGTAAGCAGTATTGAAGTATAAGATAGAGAAATAGATGCATAAAGAACATAACAGAAGAAAGGTGATGGTTGACTAAAACCCATGTTTTGGAAACTATTTTAATCAAAAAGAACTTAGCTAAACTAATCCAGAAATGATATAAAATTATCATTGTATTCTGTTACTGGTGATAATGATTTTTCCCTGTGATATTTGAGAAACATCCTAAGATTCAAGTGCTCAACATATAACTTATATCCTGAGATTTCAGAAGTTTTTCCAAGAGTCATAACATTTTAACGCATCTAAAAATGTCCATTTATGTATCCATAGGAAATCAAAGTAGAAAAAAATGAAAACATTTTGTCTCTTGCCGTGGAGGGAACATGACTTGAGCTTTCAAGAAGGGTTCTGTCACAGTCACAGGCATTTTAAATTATATATTGACCATTGTAATACAGGTATTGCTCATTCTGGGGCTGTCATCACAAATGCTCATTTCCCCTATGGAGAACTCAAGCTGTATAAATACTGTTTGTGCTAGGAATGGGCCCTTGAGTGCCACAACCCAGGCCTTGCTCAGACTTGTGTTTCCTTCTTAACAAGTGTTTTCCTCCTCATTGAAATAATTATATTACCTAATAGGCCACACATGTGATGTTATTTTCTTATGTTAGAAAGTGGGAAAATTCATCCTGTGCCTAAAAAAACAAAAAGATGTTCTTTTCTTTTTAGACTTAGTTTCTAGGAAAATTCCATCCTTCCTACATGTACTTTCCTCTTAAAAATCATCTCTTTGCCTTAGAATTCTATTGCAGAACTTTGAGATGAGGAAAGATGATTTAATTCTCTTGGTCTTGGACAAATAATTGAGAAAACTACATGATAATTTGAATGGAGAAAACTATAAAAATAAATATGAACTTTAACAAGGAATTGGCTCATAAGCAAAGAAAACTACAAAAGATGTGGGAGTAACAGATGAAAAGAACACAGAGAGAATTCTTTCCTTGGGCTTAAAAACAGATCTTATAAGAAAAGCGACATAGTCAGTGCCCTCTAGCAAAGAAATTGCTGTAGTACTCTACCAGGGAAACTTGCTGGAATTCTCTGTGCTACTTCAGAAAAATATACTCTGCATAGTACCAGAGAAATCTGGTCACAGGGAGGTATCTCACCACAGGTAATGTAGTATAAAACCGTCTGAGGTTTGGGACACTGACACGGAATGATTGCTACAAATTCAAAGCCATCCTGAACTGCATAGCAAGGCCCTATCTCAAAAAATATTTAATTAAATTAAACAAAGCCATCTGAGAGTAGGATACTAGAAGCTTTGGAGTACTAGGTGCTGCTGATCACCATGTACTACTGGAATTGCATGCCTGAAAAGTTGCCGACACTGCAGGAACCTAGTGCTGAGGCAGGTGTGTGAGCTGCTGGAACTAGCCCCTGGGAAGCTGGGTGCTGCACTATAGGAGCCTGCCAAGTGAGCATGCTGAGCACACTAGCACACTTAAACCAGGAGGAAATGCCCCTTCATCCTGAAATATCTCACTGGCACCTTCTACTGACAAAGCTTAACACCATGTGCCACCTGGCAAAGGAAAACTAAAGGGCTTGGGATCTTGTTCAAAGAGCAGGCAAGGTTGAATTTGGAGCAAGGAGGCAACAAATTGATAACTGATAAACTGACTCAACTCAAGCAATATGATAGTTGTTAGGTGAGAGTAACTGTCTTAATAGTGTTCTCTTGTCGCAGTAGCTAATGTTCTAGTGATCTATAATTTTCTAATAATTTAGGGATTAAAGGATTGAAATAGTTACCCCTTATCTCTTGGTGTCTTTTATCACCATTTCCACATCCAATGTAATGCCATCCCTGAGAAAAAAATATAAGATATGGTTTCAGCTTACCTGTGTTCTGCATCTGCCTTCACTGTGCCAGTTAGGTTGGGGAAAACACCTGATGAATATCTAAACAAGACCAGATTGCGGTAGGGGCAGCAGGGTGCAGAGATTAAGAATATAGGCTTTGAAGGCAGATTTATATTAACATCCTAGCCCCGCTACTTTATATTATGTGATCTTAGACAAAGCGCTAAATTATTTATTTTTTTAAATTTCTTAATTAATTTTATTGAGAAACAAATAGCAGTAAGACAGTTTCAAAACAGGGTAGTAGGACAGTTACAATAATTAATATATTGCATATTGTTGAAAGTAGCTGTATATCTATCCTATTCATAGTACAAGATGCAGACATGATATCCTGTCCAAACACTATTAGTACAAATCTTTCTTCTCATTGAATTAAGAAAAAGTAGCTGTATATCTATCCTAACTCTTTTGTATGTACAAATTATATATATTTCACTGCAAAATGGTCCTTCATTTATATCACCTTTTTTGTTTAATTTTGTCAGAGATGAGTATTCCATTTCCATTTAAATATTGTAGGTGCGTGCATTCAGCAAAGTAATCCAATATATCTCCATCTCTTCAACTGTTAGTGGAGATAGTCATACCTGAAATTCAAGAGAGTTGTATTAGGCATAAGTACTCTACAAAATACTGGGTGTGGTGGCATGCACCTGTAATCCCAGCTCTTGGGAGGCTGTAAACAGGCAGATCACTACAAGTCAGACCTGGTAGTAAGACCCTGAACACCCTGTAGAATCTTCCCTAAGATACAGGAAAAAAAAGTACTCTACAAAACACAGCACCTAGGGCTGAAAGAAAACTGGCTTCAAATCTCAGCCCGATCTTTTATTAATTATAAAATCTGTGGACCAGTTACTTAAAATTCTGAGACTCAGTTTTCCCCTTCATAAAAATGAAATCATAATAATACCTTATAGGTTTTTTGTAAGGATAAAATGCATTTAAAATATTTAATATTTAATGAGACCACAGGTGGTACTTAGTGATAGCTATATGTAGAGATGTGACCATCAGTCATTATGCTATGTACTTTATACCTGTTTATGTACTACCTTATTTCCATTGTCTTGTGGTACTGAAATTAGCTTTTGGTACAGGGTGCTACTAATCACAATGCACTATGGGAGTTGTGTGTTTGAAAAATTACAAGCCCTGTAGGAACCTGGTACCCATTCTAGCCTCCCTACCCTAGTGCTTCTGCAAAACATAAACAGTATTATAGAACAACTGATTGTCCTGCTGCTCCCATGAGCACACCTGGCCACCAACCAGATACTCCCCTCAGCCTAGAGGCCCTCTTGAAATTGAGGGCTCAGCTCTTTATTCTGGTTTATGACAAAAGGTCTCCATCTCCTAGAATAGAATTAGTTTCCTTTCTAATTATTCAAATTCTTCTTTGAAGCTGGTCACATACCAAGGGAAGAAAGTGAATTCACAGACCTTTAAATCATCATAAAATCCAAGTCTTATTCTACTTCTAGTCATTAGAAAGAGACACTAAGGAAAAGGGAAATGAAACTAGATCTTGTTGAAAAGAGCATGTTTTTCTAGTGTCAGCATGATATGCCCCTGGCAGAGTGCAGACCAAGTAAAATATCCAACTTTCACCTTTACAGGACAAACTTCAAGTGTTACACAAGCAGTCACTTATTTGTATATAAATTTGGTTGGTCTATTGCATAAGTGAAGTCCTGGATAAAATATAACCTTCATGTTTGAAGCTGATGTATTTTGTTTTCTTGTATAAATATTTGGTCTTTTTTGTAAGTAAAATCCCAAGTGAGAAATCTTAACCTTCATATTTGAAGCTAATGTGACCTTAGCAACAGGGAGGAATAGGCATGAAAACTGAAGAACCCTGTAACTATCTGGCCTCTTCCCCAAGGGACACATGTCAGATCTCTTCTGTGTTATTATGTACCCTTTAAGCTTATATTCAGTTTGCAGCCCATAAGCATCAGTCCTACTCCTAAGAGCCTCTGCTTTACATGGAAATCTCATGGAAAATGAGCTTTGCTTTGTTGGAAATTTCTTTATATAGCAGTGATGAGAGTAAAAGGGTTGTTTGGGGGATATTTTCTTGGAACTCAGAGATAAAGACAGTGGGTCCTCTGCCTCTGAGCTACTCTGTGCCCTGCCATTTGCAACACCGGTGTTCACTCCAGTTTCTTTTGTCTGTCCAGTTGCAACCTCAGAAGTATCCTGGGCAGTAAGATATATATGATGCTCCTGAGTTTCTTTAAAACATACACATGTGAGAATTCTTACTTTTCATTTGATGTTATTAATAAGCAAGAATTTCATATTTGACTTGCCAATCTTATGATAAATAAATACTTCATGGTCATATTGGACTTTAAAAGGCCCCAAATATGACACTTTATTTTCATTGTTTCTAATGATTTGAAGAGAGAGCTCTATGTTATTTATATTTTGCCTCTGTTATTTTTGCTTTCTCCGTCCAATAAGTCGGTGAAGATAAGAACTTGATCTCTCCTTCTCAGCCACCCCTTAATTCATTGAGTACATGGGGGTGGAAAAACTATAGATGTTGGCATCTGTTTTTCTTTTGAGGCTCAAAACCAACTGGGAGACAATTTTTAATAGTAATTACTTTAAAGGAAAAAAACATGTTTAACAGATAACAAGTGATTATAGTTCATCCCCTGGAAAGACAATAAGAAGGTTATGTTAATATTTCAGTAGGAAAGGGTTTTGCATTTGGATTTAATACAAGGAATAACTTCCATCACAAAGGTTTCCTTGAATGTTAATAGAGATTTCTTAAGGAAACTACAGCTGTGGGTAGAAGTAGCAGCTTTTTTTTTAGTACATGTTCAAGTGAAAATTAAGTTCCCTTCCTGCAAGTTGATATTCATGCAGTGTGCACTGTATGACTGTATCAATGTAACAATGCAAAAAAATAAAAAAAATCTGTACTGGTTGGCAAGTAGGCATGACCAGGAGCTCCTTAAATAATCTCCAACAAAGTAAAGCCATTTCCTCATGGAATTTTCTTATGAAGCAGGCCACATTGATCTTCCTAGCATCTCCCAGGCTACTCCAGTTTACAAAACTGGATTGCCTTATGGCATAACAAAAGGTGTCTTATAGACTCTGATCTAGCAGTAAGGTTCATTGTCCAATTACAGTTCCCATTGAAATATTGTTATTTCAATATGCATTCCTGATTCATCTGATACTACCCATATGACTTGTGGGCTTTTATATAAGGCCATTATGAGAAGACTCCTTACAGTTTCTTGTTCTTATATGTGCTAATGTCAGTTAGTGAAAGAATAAATTAAAATGGAAAATGTGAGGCAGATTAACCTGAGGACAAATTTTAAAAGTGTAATAGAAGCATTTCTCCTTAAAAAGAGGGTGAGCTCTAATTAATGTTGGGCATTACAATACCATCAGCAGACTGAAGGAGATAAAAGTTGATATCACTATACTTGCTATTTGTTCATCCAATATGCCATATCATGGGGGGTATTTAATAGTATATTACATGCCATCCCTGACCTCAGTGTTTTTTATAATTCAGCAGAGAACTATCACAGGTACTGGTTAACTATTCATGTAAGGTAAAATGCTAATAGCCATTTAGAGGATGACATTAATGCTAAGTATCTCTTGGAGAAATATAAAGTCAGCCTATTAAGTGCAAGAGAACCTCCAGACTAGGAAATGTTCAGTTCATAGGAAACAAATAAGAGGATCATTTAGACAAAGCCAATAATACTGACTCTGCAACATGAATATTCAGTGCTACAGACTCTGACTATTAAAAGCATATTAAAATAAAATGATGAAAAATAGACCATCACAGGTTTCCTTCTGCTCCTATGATAGAAATAAATTGGATAATGTTGATTCCCTTATCCTCTATGAATTATATTTGCTAATAGAATATAAATACCATTGGTAAAGAAAGAAGGGCAGAGATGAATCATTATAATAAATGTTCAGATAAAGAGGATGAGATTTAGAAGGCTACATTATCATATTGCCTGAATAAAACTAACCAGTATTTCCTCCTGCAAACAATCTTAGGCCTTTGTTTACAATATGCATATTTAAGTGCAGTGATTGGGACACTGATTCCTCCTGGATAGTGCTGTAGTTGGCATTACTGTGACAGGCTTTGTGGAAACCCTGAAGAATTATCCTGTTGAGGTTTCCTCAAGTACCTCAGAGAGGATGCATGTTTCTTGGTTCATTCATATCTATTTGGCTTTTTCTTTGTGAATAGCAGCCTTCTGCCCCATACTTCCTACCACCAGCTGGAATGGGAAAGGAAATGAAGACGGTTGTCATGTCTTGTACCATCCCCAATCCATTCACCTTCCACTCTCACCTGGGGATCTGTGTTACTTACTAAGTGACTTCCCAGTGTGAAAAGCTTATATAGTTCAAAGATATCTGTGAGTGGTAGAGAAAGGCTTCTGTAGGTATGAATCTTCAGATTTGTCTTAATCTTTTGCCTCATTTATTAAATCACTTCTCAAAGGATACCTAGTATGTACCAAGTGTAGCCACTTACACTTAATTCCTAGAAGTTCCTGTTGTTTCACATGGTTTTACCAGTTCACTGGTGGCCTGAGATGTATCAACTTCAGTTTTCTCCTCTGATGAGCTTAAGTGGAATTTAATAATCCCTACCAAATTGCCTTATGATTCTGTCATATGAATAAAGGCTACAGACTTCAGGTTAGATTGTAAACATCAAATTAATTTTTACTGCAAAGGTCAGACTGCTCTCCTGGCATTCTGTTGTGCTTGAAGGTTAGTCATTGCATACTTGACCAAAACCTTCCTATCTGAGCTGTATTCTAAATAGATTGAAAAGGGCCGGGGAGATAGCTCAGTAGAATAGGTGCTTGCCTGGCAAGTGCAAGGTCCTGAGTTCAATCCCCGGTACCACAAAAAAATAAAAAGATAAACATTGAAAAATATAACCAGATTGGAAACCAGATATTTAGAGATAAAGGCTGTATACTGTGACCCTCTGGAAAGAGCAAGCAGCTTCAGTGATTCCATATTGTGGATACAATACATCATCATCTCTGGGAGATGATTGGCATTAAGCTCAGTACCTCTTGCTCTCAAAACAAATGTCTGTTCATCTTTTCCACCTAGCTGCTCATGTCAAAGTAAAGAAATATTTCTTCCCATTGACTGCTAAACTTGCTTTTCTGAGAAGTGCTGCCTCTGAAAAAGCAAGATGTATTGGTGAAGTTTGGCTGAAAAAGACATAATCAGATTTGGGTAATGACAGATACCTCCATCCTTGTTCCCTTTAACCTTCACCTGTCTTTCTAATTTATCACAAGCTCTCTCTTCCTAGCTTACCTCCTTTGGCCAGCACTGTCATGAATCCATGTACTCCTGTTGGACATAACTAATAGAATCATCAGTTCAAATTCTACAGGAAACATTCATGTAATAATTTCCCATTTATCCACCATGAAAAATCCAAAGATAGACTTTGAGGCTACAAAGTAGTATCTAGGCTATTGTCAAAACTACAATACCTCTTAGCTCTAAGAGCCCTGGTCACAAACAGACTTCTTATATGACAACTCTTTTGGGTGTAATTGTGGTCTATTTCAAATGCCCTGAAAAGAAATAGCAATGGTCACTTTTCTGTTTGAAAGAATAGGTTCTATACAGAGAAAGCAGCCAGCTTCAATTATGAATTTACAATAAGTAATTTACAAGTAGATCTTAGGAAGCTCTTTTTTCTGTTGCTTGTTGTAATGTTTCGCCTTACCCTGAGAAAATTATACTGCTGACCCCACTTTGTACAGAAAACTGTGTGTTCAGGGGTTGAGTCCTCCACAGGGGTTGAGTTCTCCCCTAAGTCCCTCTAGCCGGCAGTGTCTCCAATTCAAGGCAAGGTGAGGTGTGTAGTCCAAGGTTGTGGAGTAAAAGGAAGTGAAACTCCAAGTGACTCAATAACATATCATCTGGGATACCAATTAATGCCATCAAAGTCAGTGAAATGGATCCAAAATGCTTTTGTGAGAAAAGTTTAATCCTACCCTGTAAGTGGGATAGTACTCTATCTGGGTAAGTGCATAAATCCAACATCTTAATTTCTCAAATTAAATGGCAGCTTGGTCACTTTTTATGTCCAATAGCTAAAACATGTGGCTTTGTCTTCATCCCAGACTATCTGCCTTCCATGTGCTCAACAGAGTGGTTCTCTGGCTGTTAGATGTATTTCCCAACCAGGTAGACTTGCCTAAGATGTGCTGTCCACAAGGAAAAGACTGTTATTGGAGTTTGTTTCAGAAATGTTATGATTATACTCAGATGGTTGCAGAACCTGCCACTTGGTTCCTTTTAACCCCATATATCCCTCAAATTTCATATCATGTTCTTCCCTGTTTATATCTTTTGGCTACTCCATTGTGAGTTCATTTATTACTGATGGAAATGTCTAATATGTTAGTCAATTTAAATTCTAGGAACATTCACAAGGAAATTATCCCACATCCTGTCTTTTATGT
Organism: Octodon degus; assembly: GCF_000260255.1. Classification (NCBI taxonomy): domain Eukaryota; kingdom Metazoa; phylum Chordata; class Mammalia; order Rodentia; family Octodontidae; genus Octodon; species Octodon degus. The sequence continues at coordinate 6,637,378 of NW_004524639.1, forward strand.
TCTCTCATTCTTTTCCTCTAGTAGGATGACTAGGCTTATCACGTTACACTTACACTTCTTTGGAGTCTTGTTTGGTCTTTACTTTGTGTAGAAATTTGTCTAGCCCCACCTCCAACTAATTATAAGCTCTCTGAGGGAAAAGCTGTAGTCTCCTGCTTCTCACATATCTCTGTCAGCCACTAACAAAAACCACGGTAGGAGTTTAATAAGTACTTTACTGTACTTTGCAGAAATAAAAATGTTCTCTGTGGCTCAGTGCTGTGAGCTACATTCAGATTTCCAAAATGCAGTAGTTTAAGGAATATATGCTTTTCACTATTGGCTTGTAAGGCACCTAAAAACTCTGATCTATTGCATTCCATAGATGCTGCCCTTCTGGAAAGAACAGCCCAAAAGCCTTTGCCTTTATCTTAGCTCCTTTTATAACTCAAAATCTGTTATGCCTTGGTAGTGCCACCCCTGCTCGTTTTCACTTAACCTCTCTGCACCTCCCTGTTTTCCTCAGAAGTCCCATCAGTATAGATCTGTTTTCCAGGAATGTTTTGAGGGCACAGTGCTGATAAGAAAACATTGTATGAGAGAATATTGATGACAGTTTTTTGTAGCCACAAAGGAAAGGGCACTCAGCAGTAATTGGCGGACATATTTGCCCACCCAACCACCCATTATTGTTAGTACTCAGATTGATTCTAATGCATCATAATAGTACTGTTTATAATACACATCTGTGGGAATGTTGTCAGATGGTGATTGTTAGTAATAACAAGTTGTTTGAACATATTCTAAACATAGTTATACACATTTCTTTGTTTCTCTTCGTTCCTTTGCTTGCAAGTTTAATTTTTAGCCTTTGCCTATCCTATTTTATCCTTTTACACTGTATATTATTGCTTGTATTCCTTTTTTTAAAAGAAACTTATTTTCTCAATGAACAGCTAGAACATAGGAGACTGATTTGGAAAAACAGTTTAAGTAGCCAAGTTCAATTTAAGAATGTTGGTAGATTTTATCACACAGTTTTATTTAATGGACCTCATTCTGGCTGTATTGCATTTCTTTTTCTAATGCATTTGTATAAACGACCTTGTCTCTCCCATTAACCACTTTAGTTGTTGTTAACTCATTCTTGAGCATTTGTTGCCATAGCTATAACTATCCCTCAGCTGAAGACTCTATGCTGGCCCCTGCAGAGTCTATGTGGGGTTGACCTGTTTGTTCCAGGCATCAGATATTAGGCAGAAGGCAGGAGCCTAACAATATCAGAGATCAAACACACTGTACTGTGTGTTTAAGCCCTGTCATTTTTTTAAAGCAGCAGATGGGCATGTGGTTGTCTTGCCTCAAGACTGGAAAATATAAGGGTCACAAAAAATACTGTGCCACAATGCCAAGGAACTAGGAGCTAGGCTAAGCAGGCAGCAACTTTTCATCACCAACAAATTGGGGGGATGCTGCAACAGGCTCAAAACCCCAAAAAACAGCTATAACTAGAAGATTCCTTGGTGAGTTGGTAATTTCTTAAAGGTTCTGAATACTAGCAATAAAGCAACCCACCATAACATCACCGCAGGAATTAAACAGAAAAGAAATGAGAGGTCATTTGAACAAGATGCAAGCCCACACATCCAGTTCACCACAGGTAAGGCCAAAGGGCAATGAACTGTGAAAAATCCAAAAGTCACCCACCTGTCCTCCCTGAAGTGGCAACACCAAAGCAATTGAATAAGACTCTTGAAAAAATCAGATCAGAAATATTTACTCAGATAACTGCAGAGGTGATAGCCACAATGAAAACCATGCTTAGTCACTATAGAGCAGGTACAAACAAACAAAAAATAGAGGAGCTTAAGAAAATTATGGAAGCCATGAATGCTCACCATAGGAAGAAATGGAAGCCATAGGCAGATTCAAGGAAAATATACCTACAAAAATAAAAAATTTCTTTAAAAGTATCCACAGAAAATTAAGCCAGTATGAAGACAGGCTTGCAGAAAGCAATCATTAAAAGGAAGATATTTAAAAATAGCAAGGTACCACGTGAAATCAATATAGCAGCTACTAGATGAAAAAAAGAATATCTTCAGAATTATTGGGACCAGTCTGATAGCTCAGCAGACTAAATCACCTGCTCAGGCAGAGTGCAGCAGCCGGGGTTTGGTCACTGGCATGTGGTGCCAGCCCTGCCCCTGGGGTGCCCTGAGATGGAGATTGTGACTGGGCATGGTGGTGTGTGCCTGTAATCCCAGCACTTGAGAAGCTGTAAACAGGAGAATCACTACCAGTCCAATCTATGTAGTAAGACCCTGAACACCCTGTAGACCCTGCCCTAAATACAGAAAAAAAAATCATTGGAGTCAGTGAAAAAACAGGACATATAACAAACGCTATTAAAACAAAAAACCTTTTTCACAAACATCATAGCATAAAACTTCCCTGGTACACATAAAGAATTTGATATACAGCTAAGTGAGTCATCTGGAACTCCCATAAGCCATGATCAAAAAAATCTACAGCCAGGCATGTCATAGTCAAGATTGCAGGAGTTAAACACAAAAATAGAATATTGAAAGCTGTTATGGAGGAGAAACAAAAACTCCATGCACCCCAACAGAAAGAGTCCACCAGGCAAGACAAATACAGAGGGTGGCCAAAAAACCAAAAATGAATCAGAGCCAACAACCAGAAAAAAACAGGACAAAGATAAAACAGTATGTAACCATCAATGTTAATCATCTCAGTTCACCAATCAAAAGAAACAGAATGGCAAAATCGATCAAGAAGCAAGATACAATATGCTGCATACAAAAACACATTTAATTCAAAAAGTAATTCAGAGACTGAAAGGCAAAGGAAGATATAAATGAAGAACCATTTTGTAGTGGATATGTGTGTGTGTGTGTGTGTGTGTGTGTGTGTGTGTGTGTGTATATACACACACACACACAAAATAGGTTATGCTGAGGTGTAAAAGGCTCAAGTCAACAACTTCTGACATTGCCAGTCCTATGGATAACCCACTACTATTATGGACTACTGGACTATATTGGATTATTTTGCTGAATTCACATACCTACAATATTTAAATGGCAGTGGAATACCCATCTCTGACAAAACTAAACAAAAAAGGGGTACAAATGAAGGACCAATTTGTATCTGTATATACAAAATAGGAGAGATACACAGCTATTTTCTCTTAATTCAATGAGAAGAAAGATTTGTACTAATAGTGTTTGTACAGGGTATCATTTCTGCATCTTGTACTATGAATAGCCACTACAAAGACAACAATATGCAATGTCCTACTAATCGGTTTTGAAACTGTCTCATTGCTATTTGTTTCTCAATAAAATTAATAAAAAATAAAATAAATAACAAAATTGTTAGGATAGATATACAGCTACTTTCTCTTAGTTCAATGAGAAGAAAGATTTGTACTAGTAGTGTTTAGACAAGATATCATGTCTACATCTTGTATTCTGAGTAACTACTATGAAGACAGCAATATGCAATGTATTAATTACTGTAACTGTCCTGTTTTGAAACTGTCTCATTGCTATTTCTTTCTCAATAAAATTAATTAAAAGAACAATAAAATGGATCAGATATGAAAAAAATGATAGAAAACAGTACTCCATGAGATAGGAACCTGATAAAAAGAGGAGTAGCTATTTTATTTGTAGACAAAGTAGTTTTGAAGCCAAGACTAATTAGTAGAGATGAAGTGTACTACATAACGGTTAAGGGATGAATCCAAGAGGAAGAAGTAACAATTGTGGATATATATATATGCAACAAATACCAGTGCATCCAACTACATAAAACATTTTTTTTTATTTAGGACAGAATCTACAGGATCTCACTACGTAGATTGGACTCATAGTGATTCTCCTGTTTTCAGCCTCCCAAGTGCTGGGATTGTAGGTGTGCAACCACCACACCCAGTCTCCTTCATCTTCTCAGCATGTCCTGGGGGCAGGGCCAGCACTGCAGGCTGGGGATCCAACACCAGTCACTATGCTCTGCCTAAAAAGGCGCTTTAGTCTGCTGAGCTGTTGGGCCAGCCCAAAACTTGAGGACTTGTTTTTTCTTTTTTGGCTGGCTCAGGATGCCTTAAGGGCAGGCCAGGTGCCGCAGGTGGAGTTGCAGATTGAACCGTGGTCTCCTGCGCCTGATGGGGTTTGCCCAAGCAGGTGCTTTAAACAATTGAGCTAACCCACGAGCCCCCTATAAAACAAATATTAATGGGCATAAAAACTAATATGACTACTAATAAAAGTATACTGGGGGATCTCAATACTCCACTATCACAAAAGGTAGATCAACTAGACAACAAGACAAAAATGAAGTATTAGAACTGAACCAAACTTTTCAACAAATGGATTTAGTAGATGTCTATATAGTGTTGCACCACGCAACATCAGAATACACATTTTTCTCAGCTACATATGGATATTCTCTAAGATAGACCATATACTAATGCATAAAACATGCTAAGTGCAGAGGAATTTAAATTATCTCATGCATACTGTCGGAGCAAACAATGCAATTTGCATGAATTTCATGCAATGAAATTTGAAGTCAATGACAAAAAACCACAAGAACTTCATAAACACATGGAATAGCACCCTCCTGAACAACCAGCCAGTGAGTCATAGATGAAATAAAAGAAGTAATGAGACAGTTTCTACAATTAAATGATAACAACAACACAACATACCAGAACTTATAGGACACAATCAAAGAAGTCCTAAGAGAGAAATTTATAGCAGTGAATACCCATTTCAAGGAAACAGACCAATTGCAAATAAACGACTTATTTGTGAATCTCAAACTTTTAGAAAAAGAACAGCATACTAAGTCAAAAGCTCACAAGTGAGCAAATTACAAAGATCACAGCAGAAAGTAATGGGTTATAGACTAAAAAAATACAAAGAATCAATAGATTGAAGAGTTGGTTGTTTGAAACATTAAATAAAATCAACAAACCCTTATCCAGCCTTATAAAAATGGCATATAAAAGACTCAAATCCATGCAGTTAGGAATGAAAAGGGCAAAATCACAAAAGACTGTAGAGAAATCCAGAAGGCCATCTATACTTACTTTTAAAAATTGTATTGTAATAAAATGAAAAATGAAGAGTGAATGGATTCCTACATTCATATACATTACTAAAGATGAATCAAGAAGATATAAAAATCCTAAATAAACATTTATCAGATACAGATGTAATTAAAAACCTACTGACAAAGAAAAGCCCAGTCCCTGATGCTTCACTTCTGAATTCAATAAGAAATTTAGCAAAGCTCTAACACGCTACTTTTCAAACTCTTCAATCCAATTGAAAGGGAAGCAGTACTCTCAAATTCATTCTTGGAAGCGAGCATTACTCTGATACCAAAACCTGAGAAGAAACCAACTAAGAAAGAGAACTACAAACCACTCTCCATAATGTACATAGATGTAAAAACAAATAACAACTTCTCAATAAAATACTGCTAAACAATGCAGCAAATCATGAAAAATATTATACACCACAACCAAATGGGATTCTTCCCAGGGATGTAGGGATGGTTCAACTTAGGTAAGTCAATAAATGTAGCACAACATATTAACAGAGCCAAGGATAAAAAATCATATTATCATCTCAATAGATGCAGAAAAAGACATTTAACAAGTGCAGCACCCATTCATAATAAAAACTACAGAAAATTGGAGTAGACAGTCTTTATCTCAAACTGATAAAAGCCATCTATGACAAACTAACAGCCAATATCATACTAAATGAACAAAAACTGAAATTTTTTTTTATCTCTAAATTCAGTTACAAGGCAAGGATGTCCACTGTTTCCACTGTTAGTCATCATAGTCTTAGAAACTTTAGCCAGAACAATTAGAAAAGAGAAAGAGAAAGAATAAGAATAGGAAAGGAAGAAATTACCATGCCATTTGCAGATAATATGATGACATGATGACATGCCATGGGGTCTACATAGAAGACTCCAAAAACATGAGCATTACAGGAAGTATTGGGGATCCAACTCAGGACCTTGGGCTGGCCAGGCAGGAGCTTTTGCTAGTGAGTTGTATTCCGGGCCCATTTTCTTATTTGTAAGAGCTCTTTTCACATTACGTATAAAATAAACTTACTGAGAACATTAAAAAAAAACTTTTAAATTTAATAGGCAAATTCCATAGCAGATTTTGAACCAACACTCAAAAATCAATAGCTTTCCTGTACACAAATAACAAACTCTTTGAGAGAGAAATTAGGGAAACAACAGCTTTCACAATAGCATCCAAAAAATGAAATACCGAGGAATCAGTCTGATGAAGGGTGTAATAGACCTCTACACTGAAAGCTACAGTACTGTGAAAAAGGAGATTGAAGCAGGTATCAGAAAGTGGAAAGCCATCCTTTTCTCTTGAGTAGGAAGACCCAATATAGCGAAAATAGACATACTTCCAAATCTGCTGTACAAATTTAATGCAATTCCAATCAAAATTCCAATAGCATATCTCACTGAATTACAGAAAATAACCCTAAAAATCATTTGGAAACAGAAGAAAGCTAGCAAAGGCAAACCTGGGCAACAAAGGCAAGGCAGAGGGCATCACAGTTCCTGACTTGAAATTATACTGTAAAGCTATCGTGATGAACAACAGCATGATACTGGGGGGAAAAAAGCATGATTTGTATGGCGGGAATGCTTTTTGTGACTTTCAACTGCCAAAAGACCACACTACTATTCTTATCTCTCATAGAAGCTGGAAGTTCACTGTCAGAAAGAAGGTGAGGCAACACCAAAAACAGCATGATACTTGGAAATGATCAGTTTCAAGTGTTGATCAGTGAAACAAATTACAAAATGCAGAAACAACTCCAGACATACTCAGCTACTTTATCTTTGACAAAGGTGCCAAACACATTCACTGGACAAAGGATAGCCTCTTTTGTAAAGTGCTGGAAAAACTGGCTGTGAACATGCCAAAGATTAAAATTGGACCTATATCTTTCACCATGCATTAACCTAAATTTGATATGGATCACAGATGTAAATATTAAAACAGAAATATTAAATCTGCTGGAAGATAGAATAGGTAAAACTCTTGAAGGCATGGGTGTAGGCAAAGACTTTATGAATAAAACCCCAATCACATAGGAAGTATCACAAAGAATCAACAAATGGGATCTAATCTTCTTAAAATACTGTAGTACAGCAAGAAAAACCTTCAGCAGAGTGAAGAGACAACTCAACATACTTAAAAGTTATACTAATTTCTCTTAGTTCATTGAGAAGAAGGTTTGTGCTAATATTGTTTGGACAATAAGATGCTGATTTCTTATATTCTGAGTAACTAAAGATAATACATGATGCATTAACCATTGTTATGCACCTGTTACCTTGTTTTGATTTTTTTTTCTTTAAAATACAGCATAGAAAAGCCAAGAAATCCCCCAAAAAAAGCTATTGGGGAAAAATGACTAGGAAACATGTGTGAGAACATGACCTGCACCTTCCCTCTGTCACCCCCTATGGGCACAGAAGCAGGTAGCCTAAGTCCTTATTCAAAGTGTGATCAATATTTCCCCTGTGTTGTTTGAATCTCTTCCTTCAATACCTAGGGCAGGTGCAAGTTATCATTTGCAGCTTGTGTTTTTTCACAGGAATAATTGCCAGTGGTTTTATGGAGCAGCTCTTTTGTGTGCTTTTGTTCATTTACAGATTTGATTACATTGTTTGAAGAATGGAAATATGGCTTCCTACTACTGCTTACTCTCATTTTCACAGATCTTCAGGGAGAGACCCTTTTTAAAAACCAAAATACAGGGCCAGGGAGATAGCTCAGTGGACTGAGTGCTTGCCTGGCAAGTTCAAGGTCCTGAGTTCGATCCCAGGCACCACCAAAAAGAAAGAAAAAAGAAAAGAAAAGAAACCAAAATAGAAATGACATCCATATAATTATGTTAATATCACATGGGTAAAAGTTGGGCCCCTTGGAAGGTTCTTAAGGCATGAATTGATTAGGTGGTGAACACACCTATCATTCATTTGTATTTGAATAACTGCCGAACCATTCTATGAAAAGTTATTACAAAGAAAAAAATATTCTATGCCTGTAATGTGTGACTACTTTGTGTTCTGGAGTCCATCCCTGACATTGACCAGAGCCAACACAAGTCCCACACATGCAGATCAGACAGGTACAGTGGAATTCATTGAAGATGTCTGAAAGTGTAAAGTGTTCAGGTAGGAGTACAATGTGGAAAAGAAATTTTAATTTTGTCTGTGCTGTCAGCTTTGCCAGAAAGCTGGCAAAGATAAATCTATAGATTAGCTCCAGAGTAGAAAATTCATAACAATTTAGTCCTTTACCTTGACTTTAATAGAATTGATATTATGTCAGCAACAGCAGAACAGCAATGTCATTAACAACTAAAGTTACCACCAACAAATAACATAGTCTTCTGACTAAACTTCTGCAGTACCCATGAGAAGCAATACTCACACATTTATCTCCTGCTCTCCAGCCCACTGCCAGATCTATATCCCCATATCACCTCTAAAGCTCTAAGTGGACAAATTAAGGCCCAGTAGGGATTCACTAAAAACAAAAGGGAAGTATCCATGTCAAAAAAGAATTACTGTCTTCATATGGAGAGTCACTGCTAAATGATGTATTTGTCACTCAAGTTTCTTCCAAGACTATAAACTATTCTTTTAGCTGAGGAGATTGTTAAGAAAGGGAGAGGGAGAAGGGTGAGAGAAAGCAGTAGAGAAAGCTGTTACCAACTAGAGAATCTTTTAGAAATTAAGATAGACTTTCTGAGAGACACTATCAACATAAGCAGTAGATCTGTGAAGATAAGGAACAATTAACATGAAACTCAGAATAATGTTTATCTTTGAGGGAAATGCTGTGAATTAGAGAGGGATGGATGTTGGATTCCAAACGTAGTTATATTCTTTTTCTTAAACTGTATGTTGGGCATATGATTTTTATTACATTCTTTTATACTTCAGACATTTATAAATTCCTCTTTATAACCAATCAACATTCAATTTAAAAAATAACAAAAATAGTGTGAGTTAGTTGAAAATAGAATCTAAAACACAGAAATAGGTTTTCATATTTAGGGAAAAATGCTATGCTTGAAAACTGGGTTTGTTTGACTTTTTTAAAAAAGCCGTAGCTGCTTTGCTCTACCAGTGTCTCCCAGTGACACACCAGTTATTTTCTGAAGAAGTTGTGATTTGTATGGAGGGAATGCTTTCCCAGAATCTTCCTGGAGTCTTTTCGGCTGTTTCAGCTGCCTTGGCCTTTGCCTCACCTCCTTTCTGACAGTGAACTTCCAGCTTCTATGAGAGATAAGAACAGTGGTGTGGTCTTTTGGCAGTTGGAAGTTAAATACTTGAAATATAGCCATGGGGTAATGGATTGTTAGCCAAGGATTTATTATCTTTATGTTTTGGGTCTCTTTTTCTTTGGTGTTGGGGAGGATGCAATAAATGGGTGGGCTTGTGTATTTATTTTCATCATTAGTTGTTTTCTTGCTAGCCAATCCAGACGCACTCTTAAACACAGGCTGTCAGGAATTACAGCTTTTCTTCCATGTGGAAATAAGTGGATAAGCAAATACTCCCAACCTGATTTTCTTTCCAATTCATTATTTACAGGAAATTCACCCTTTATAATCATTTCCAAATCAAATTTGCTCTACTAGTCACAGTAAAGTTTGCTCTGGAAATCATCACCAAACTAAATTGCTTTTATTTTTAACAGCTTTTGTCCCCTTTATATTAATGATGATTTTTAAATACACTAATGAATTAAAAGTGGCATAACTAGTGGCCTACAGATTGACTCAGGAAGAAAATTTAAGTTACAGCAGAAATGGATAAAAGAAAAGAAAGTCAATAATTCATATGTCTTTGCTATATGGACAGTTATTACTGAATTAAAATATTCAGAACAGCTATTGAATTAAATGAGTTAAACTACATCATATATAAGTTAGCTTCCAGGAAAGATGCACTACGAATACCATCCCAGAATCACAAATGGCCAAGCAAATTTACTTGAACATGGACTATTTCTAGATTAGGCTAAGGCAGTAGGTGCCCTGTGCCTCTTTTACATAGGTCATAGCCCTAGCCACAAGATCCATCTGTCCTATTGAAGAGCTAGCGATGGAGCAAGTCTTCTGCCTACCCTGTTGTTTCCCAACCTTGTCATAATCAAAATGTGATACTAGGTAGTTCTGGCTTTCCACCACCACAGATGGGAGGACCAGGAACAATAGCATATGTACAAATGTCATCCACGTTTTGGGGGGAAAAATGAATCTTGGCAGCATGTCTAGTAAGTTTGGGATACACATACTGGAGGATGAGGTTAACACTGGAAAAATATTTTAAGGATTTTATTAGCAGTATTCCTTTTTCAAAAATACCATCAATCAGATGAGAGAAATATGTTAGTCCTATTGTTGTTTCTGGCTCTGTTCTTGGTAAACAGATTGTTAAAGAAAAGCTATCTTAGACTGGCAAGATAGCCCAGTAGACTAAGTACCTCCTTTGGCAAACTCAGGGACCAGGGTTCGATCCCCGGTCCCGCATACTGCACCAGCCCCACCCTCGGGGTGCACTGAGCTGGCAAAAGAGTCCAGTTGTGGTGGTGCATGCCTGTAATCCCAGCACTAGGGAGGCTGAAAACAGGAGGATCACTACGAGTCTGAGTCCGAGCTGCATAGTGAGACCCTGTACCAAATACATAAAAAAAGGAAAAGCTATCTTTTATTCTTGTTGTGGTGGTGGTAGTTGTGATGGTTGATGTTGTTGTAATATCCCTGTTGTTATTGTTATTATTATCATCATCATTATGGTGGGTTTTTTTCCATTGTGGTGTTTTGAGACATGGTCTCACTGTGTAATTCTGGCTGGCCTTGAACTCAGTTATATAATCCAGGCTGGTCTCAAACTCGTAGTGATACTCCTATCTTAGCCTGCCAAAAGCTGAGATTACAGGCATGCTCCACCGCAACCCTCTTAGATTCCACCTACTATTAATGGATGATTCATAAACCGTTATTTTCATATGCTTTTTAACAAATAAATTAAGAAATCTGCTCTTTCCTCAACCCAGTGATCCCTATTTTTTATCAGCATCAGAGGGAAAGTTCATAATTGTTGCTATATCCTAATCACTAGTATTCTATTACCACTTGCTGAGATAAGCACTGCAGTTGAACCTTTTTACATATTTGTAAAGAAATATGACCCTTTTACATATTTCCTCCCTTATTCCTTAATACAGCCCCATAACCTATGGGCTATAGTTATTCTCATTTTTCAAAAGTGGAATTGATGTATAGAAACATTAGGTCTCATAGCAAGTTTTACACAGATAATGTGTAGCCTAATATTAGAACTCATGTCTAATCAAATCTAATCCAAATACCTTGATCCTTAACTACTGTTTTAGCCCCTTTTTTTTTTCTTCATTCAGGGTCATACCCCATTAAAGGTTGGGAATTCATTGTTCTTAGTCTAGCCATATACACATGTTGATAGTTGGTGGGAGTAAGGGTGGTATATAAAAACCAAAATTAATGATTTTGAAACATGAAAGGTGTTGCAAGTAATGGGAAGCTTTGTATAATAAAAGCTATTGTTTTCTAATTGATTATTAAATTAGGGAATGGTTTAGAAAGTTTACATAGGTGGCCTGAGGAGGAAAAGAAGCTCAAAAGGCCCAGGCTGCTAGCCCAACACAAAGCCATTAGTCACTGCCTCCTGCTGCTGTATGTGTATATATAGCACTGACCTTAATATTTGAGGATGGCCCTGCTGAGGCAGCTAGTTCTCAAGCCAAAGTTCCCATTATCAGTAGGGTTTAACACTTGACTTGTTTATAGTTGTCATGGCTAGGATCCCACCACCTGACATAGAACATGGCCTTGTAGCTAATCGTTAGTAATGCAATTCAACAATATAGTATAAAAGCCCACCCTCTCGAAGCCCAGTGAAGTGGAGAATACAGAACACCCCCAGTTCTTCAGCATTCTACATTTAGGAGAGAAGAATGATAAGGAAACTGATAGGGAAAATATTCTCCAATCACACACATCCCCTGCAAAAAAAAAAAGTCCAGACTAAGCACAAATATAACATTGTTCTGTACCTTTTTAAGATGTCCATAGTACCATAATAAATGGCCTATCTTTCAAAACTCAGTCTAATTTCATCTTACCCAGATTAACATGATTTCCTCTACACACTTTTCCCTTCACCATCCCCTCTCATCCTAGCAGATTAATTCCTTCCTCTTTCTTTGCATCTCTGCTTAGCCATTGTGAAACTAGACAGTCAGTGTGTGTTTTTAGGTCTATCATGAGTCTTAGGAGACACTCAAGGGGCAAGGAAACGTGTTTTTCACCACATATTATATTGAATTTAACAAATTTGTTAATGTAACATTCTTTAGTTTTCCATAGTCTTATAATAACTTCACTTGAAGACTCAAGTACAACTAGCTAGTATGGCCACCTGTGTTATTTTTACAGCAGTCTTGTGAAGGGGATAATTTCATTCTTATTTATAGATGAAGAAACCAAAGTTCTGTATTAGTCAAATTTCTAATGGATGTAAGTGTTCCCAGGGCACTTGTTCAACAGGCATATTTCCTAGTGCCAGCCAGATGAGAACCTCAGCAGTGGACACTGGCAGATGGTCTATTTAGCAAGCACTCCGAGTGATTCTGATGCACATGGTCGGAACACACTTTGAGAAACACTGTGCCTGGCATACAGCAAATAAGTGGTAGATCCAGAGTTTAGTCTAGCCCTCCTAATTTCAGATCTAGTTCATGCTATATTTATCTTTGTTACACTCAGTCTCCTGTGGGAAGGAAGTAAGCCAAAACATGTTTGAAAGATTTTCAGCAACAAGATCTAAACAAAATGGGTTATGGATTAACCCTAGAACTAATTATTTTTCCTCCAAGAGAACTTGCCAGACTTCCAACGGCATAGCAGCGGGGTGGCCAAGTCACCTCTTAATGCAGTTTACCTCTGAAAAGCTTAGAGCACAGAGCTTTACAAACTGCATTTATATTTCCTTCCTCGTCCTTTCTCACTCCAGACCATCACCACAAGTAGCCATACCATTACCATAATGAGCATGCTCAGTACATGAAATGCAATTAGTTGATTTGTTAAATATTAAAATTTCCCATTGAAAACCAGTAGCTGCAACACCTGAGTTCCCAACAGTAATATTCATGTGTCTCAAAACCTAAAGAAAGAACTTAATAGGCAGTGCAGATGTTAGAGCAGCCGAGATAGATAGCATTTTGAGGTTCATTTATGCTTTTTAGTGTTTTGTTATTTAAATATTACATGAAGAAATATGTAATAAATGTCATGATACCATCCTAAAGATGAAAGGCCACAGTTACCCATTCATGCTAAACACAGAAACATTACTTCTCTAGTATCTTAAAAACCCAAGAAGCTAAGAGGCAGGCTGTTAATGGACTACAGTCCAAAACAGCCCAGGAGAGCCCACTTCTACTCTTGCTGCTGAAAAATTCCCCAAGCTTCCCACAGTGCAGTTTTGTATAGTTACATGGTACCCTGATGGACACCTTGATGGATCTCTGGATCTAACCTCAACCTATTCACAGCCTCACACTCACCTAGTAACAGTGAAGTGACTAGGAGTATCTCTAAGATTCTTCAGTCCATGCACCCCACTGTGAAGTAGAAAAGGAGATGCCTGGCTCTAGCTCAGAAGTATGTAAGAAGAGATGCTCACAGAGTAGCTGAATGGGTTCTTCTTTAGCTAAAAAAAAAAGGAGGGGAAAATGAAGGAAATGGGGATAAAATCAAGAAAACGTTCTTGCTCTGTGTCAGTGTTCTTAGTGATGATATATAGCTCATTGGTTAAAACTGTGGGCCCTGGAGCCATACTTACTGAAGTTGACTTCCAATTCTTGCATCAGTTGTATCTGTGGAAGCATGGGCAACTTCTAACTTCCTCGTATTTGATTTTCCTTATCCTTAAAATTGGTATGATGATAAACATTACATTTCTCATTGTGTTATTATAAAGGTTAAATTATACAATACATGTAAAGTGCTCAGCACATAAATATTTAATTAATATTAGGAATCAGCATCATTATCATTATCTTAAGTACATAAAAGATAGATATTATCTCCAACTACAGATGAATGAACAGGTTAAAAACTTTATGGAACTCTCCTGAAATCACATAACTGCTAAACAGTAAAGCTAAGATTTAAATTTTTAAATCTGGCTCCAAAGTCGGTATTCCTTCCCCTATAACTTGTTGCCTCTGTAAATGTAAGGTATGTGTTATAAATTCCTGGAAGAGACAGATACTTGCCAAAACCTGTTATCTTCTTCCTTACTATACCACAACCTCATCCCCACTGCAACTGCCATCTGAAGTGCTGGTTTGAATACCTAGATTCTTATAGATCTAAAGAAAAACTTGGAATATGCAGGGAACTGTCTCTAGGTCTCTGGCTAGAACAATGAATTTTCCAGGACAGGATTTAGTTTGTGAAAGCCTCTTCTATTTATTTAAAGTTCTTATTTACGTACCTTGAGAATAAAGCCACTGTCTCCCATATACCATCTTGCCACACTCACAATCCCTGAGAGAATGAGTATGTACTATATAGGTTAGAGTCAAGACCCTTCCCTCACCTTCTATCCCTTCTCTTCCTTTCCTTTTCTTTTTCTTCACAAGGAAGTATAAGTTGTGGTATCCTAATTCCCTTGAATGGCTTATTAATCCAGCCTGGATAACAGTCATGAAGAAGTAAAGCCTCTACTCATATTTTATCATTATCTATCTCAAGATGTTTGGAAGTGTTGTCTTAAAAGATCACCAGAAAAAAAAAAAGATCACCTGTCAGTTTTTTTCATCCTGTATAACCATGATACAAGCTTCTGGTAACATGTCAAAGAAGAAGGAGGGAGGCTTCAGTGTATAA
This sequence comes from Octodon degus, assembly GCF_000260255.1. Classification (NCBI taxonomy): domain Eukaryota; kingdom Metazoa; phylum Chordata; class Mammalia; order Rodentia; family Octodontidae; genus Octodon; species Octodon degus. The sequence continues at coordinate 6,652,407 of NW_004524639.1, forward strand.
TCATTCGCAAACAATCATAGTTTGTTAATTTTCAACCAAAATGAACAAGGCCTCAAAATAATACCTGCAGTGTATAATGTATTGCTTCATGAACAATAAATACCAGACAGGAGTTAAAACCTTGAGCCCTGGGCTCAGTGCAGACACACATTATGATTTATTCTGCTATTTCCTTTTCCTTAGCCAGAGAACAGAATATGCAGTGTTAATCAGTATCAGGACACCCAACCCTGCCTTTTACAATAAATGTTTTTTTGAGTGTTTACTAATATGCACAGCCCTGTACATATGGCAGTAAATTTTTCCCGTGTGTTCTGTGCAAGCATTTTCTACAATCTTTTTATTTGTCATCATGTTTTCTTAGTTCCATTACCAAGATCACTCTAAACAGCACCTCACCAGCCTTCCACAGCATCTAAATTCTCCATCACAAGGAGCTTAGAAGTAACCATGCTAAAAACTTTAATGAATTTCTAGCTGGAGTAGGACTTATCAGATTAGTCTTAGTAGCACAGCACCATATAAGAATAGGGCATAAATTGTGTATGTGAACACTGGAATTGACTGACCATGTGACACATGGGAAGGAGTTGTGAAGGAGACAGAGGTATAAGGTACTCACAGGTAAGAAGACACAAGAATTGCAATAGTAGAGAAAGGTTTCTCTACTGCAGCACTACAGACATTTAGGGCATGATAACTTTCTTACAGGGGTCTTTCCTGTGCATCATAGGATGGTTAGCAACATCCCTGGTCTTTATCCACTAAACATCAGTAGCAATTCCTTTCCCCTCCCCCCATGTGTGGCAACCAAAAATGTTTCCAAATATTGCCAACTCAATTCAGAGGTGACCTAATCCAAGTGTTAAGAACCAGTGCTACAGAAGACATGGAGAGGACCCATCCATATAATGAGCTCTATACCTGTTCCATCTCCAACATTCTATAATGTTACAGTTATCCTGCTTTTGAATAGTATAGAAAATAAGAGCAGGAACTGTAGAGACAGGCTGCTTGGGTTTGCATCCTGGATCAAGCTTACGTTAATGGCTTCTGTCCCTGTTACTTCATTGGTAAAATAGGGGAAATGAGGAAGCCTACTTCATAGAGTTACAAATTTTGAATTAATGTACAAGAAGTGCCTATAGGAATGTCTGCCACACATAGTAAGCATTAGGTAAATTTTAATTATTTTTAGTCATAATAACTATAATTAACACTATTATTCACCATTTATCTAAGCCCTGGTATATCCCAGAGGTCTGATGTCTCACCCAGCTTTGGACTATCTTCCTTCTGCAGAAATGACTAGAGAGCTAAGTCTACGGTTCAGGACTACAAAATGCAAAGAGATTTTAGATGGCTGTGGGTCTATGCAATAGACGATTCAGGTAAGCCCCATTTTGTATAATTCCTGAGTTCTTACAGAGTTTCCTCATTTAAAAGCATATTGATTGGCACATACCTTGAGCTACACATAGCAAAAGATACAAAAATGAATAAAGTTTATATCCCTGATGCTCAAGAAACTAACAGTTATAACTACTAAATGCACATTTATTTTAGTAAATTTAATTACTTTAAATTTGTAGTGCAATTCCAGTTGGCCTCTTTTACATGAAGAATTTCTCTATAACAAAAATTATGTTTGCATCCCTGGCTTTATCTTTTTTGAAATTTGTATCTTTATAATTTTGATTTTCTTTTATTATCACAATGTTGGGATATTATATTATATTATCATGTTATAGTTATAGTACCTTAAATTATCACCATTTTCTCTTCCACTATCCCATTTATAGCTTTTGCATATCAGTCAGCCCTCAAAAGAAACGTCCTCAAAAGATATTTTATCTTAATGCAACAGAGTAATATTCTGCTGTGAATAACTTACTACTTCTGGGAGGTGGAACATTTATGCAGGACTCTGTTATGTGCACTTAGATATTTCCTCATTCATTTTTTTAAAATAGTTTATTGAACATCTATTTTATGTCAGACATGGTGATTAGGCACAAGGAATAAGAAAGAGGAATCAAAGATTCTATTGGCTAGAGATAAAGACAGACATGGGAAGAGGTTATAAAAATATAATATAGTAAGGGCTATGATATTGAAACACCAGTGGGTAGGAAACACAGAAAATCAATGGACTCTATAAGGGAATTTAGTGTGATGGGTAAGACTATGAATGTTGGCGTCAAAGCTACCTGAGTTCATATCCTGCTCAACTGCTAATTAACTGTGTGATACTGAACTAATTACTTAAACTGTATCAGCATAATATCATCCCTTTGATTAAAAGCTAGAACCATTTTCCCTCATCATTTTAACTATCATCATGTTGTTATTACCATTTATTGAGTGCTTACTCATAGCTAGAAGCTATGCTAATGTCTTTATCCACAGAATCTGACTTAGTCTTCATCAAACATATAAGGGAGATACTATGATCTGCTTAACTTTGTGATCTGACACTATATGATCAAACAGTTTATTTAGCTATAACATATTACAGTGTATAATTATTTATAATTATTCATTTGTATTTTAATATCTATTTTCTGCACCAGACTCTAAACTTCATAAGACCAATGACAAGTCCCACCCTACTCACAAATATCCCCAACATCTAGAATAGTGCCCGAATGCAGAAGATATCCAGTAAATGTACAGTAAATATAAAAAGAAGGGTAGAAGAGAGGCAGATCAAAAGAGAAGAAAGAAGGGCCAGCCAAATACCTCAGTGGATTAGAGTGCCTGCTTAGCAGAGTGCAGCAGCCAGGGTTCAATCCCCAGTGTGCAGTGCCGGCCCCACCCCTGGAGAGTGCTGAGATGGCGATTGAGACTGGATGTGGTGGTGCCCACCTGTAATCGCAGGGGTCTTTCCTGTACGGCCTCCTGTTGGGAGGCTGAAAACAGGATCACTATGAGTCCAATCTACCTAGTGAGACCCTGCAGACTCTGTACTAAATACAGAAAAAGAGAGAGAGAAGGAAGTGAATGAACACATTGAAGTCACAATATAGTGGAGCTAAACTCTAGGCCAGAGCTGTCTGCCTCCTAATCCAATACAATTGACCACTTAGCAGAATAGCTTCCTAACAGCTTTCAGTAGATATTTTTTGACAAAATACTCTCAACTTTGCATAATACCATGTAACAATATTTTGTGCAACAAAATTATAGCAAATATAAAAACTGATGGATATAAATTTGGACATAAAAAGAATTATAGGAGAGTAAATTATCCAGAAGTTTCTTCCTTAGTAAAAAATATAGTTAGAGAGATGGCACCAACATACTGCCCTTGTTTCATAGGAAATAAAACATTTGTAGTAACTCACCAATGAGTGTATCCCAAAATGTGTGTATATGTATAGTTTTCTATTTCAAATTACTGATAGTAATTAACTAGTTAATTAATGATTCATGAACAGTACAAAGATAAACAAGTGGCACTGATTTGATGATGGTATGATATCAAGCTAAAATGAATGATCATATCCAAATATTTTTTGTGCTAATGCATTCTTATTCCAGAGTGCCATATCTTTGATCCAGTAACCCAGAACACAGTTATTCACAACTACTTTACAACCTTTGATCTCTTAAGGAGTTGTCACAAAGTAGAGTTGCAAATCAGCATGCCAAAACATGTTCTTCAGACTTAGGGAAGGTATTTTGAAGAACATTTGATACCTACTAGCAATTATCTTCTCAGTCTTCTCAGCTGCTGTCAGTAATTGTAGGAGTCATGGGAAGATGTGCATTCTCTTCCTCTGATGATGTGGGACTAACCTGATAAAGCATTTAATTTTTTTTTAAATGTCCCTGTCTAGTACAGAGAATAAATCAGGTCAGGACTTAAAATTTCCAACACTCAGTGATGACCCTCAACAGACATTTAGCACAGTATATATATTTTTTTCTTTTCCATAATTTTATTGAGAGACAAATAGCAATGAGACAGTTTCAAATCAAATTGGTTGGATAGTTTCAATAAATAACACATTGCATACTCTCTTCCTAGTGGTTATTTGCTGTACAAGATGCAGACATGATATCCTATTTACAAGCACCATTAGAACAAATCCCTCTATTCATTAAGAGAATGTAACTATATATCTATCCTAACCATTTTGAATACACAGATACAAAATGAACATTCATTTATATACCCCCTTTTTTGTTTAGTTCTGTTATTTGAATATTAGAGGTGTGTTAACTCAGAAAAATATTCTAAAAGAGTCCAGTAATCCATAGTAGTATTGGGTCTTCTGCTTGACTGGCAATGTCAGAAATTGTTGACTTGAGTCCCCTATAGTTCAACATAACACCATGGCTTTAGTTCTTATACTTGGCTTTTATACTTTTCTGCTGGATGGTTAAGACCAAGATAAAGCAAGACCTATGCAATAAGAGTTGTAGCTTTGGGGTCTGATAAGGTCAGTGAAATCCCCTCAGGATTTATCCTGAGATCCTGTACCTCAGATTGTAGATCCTTTGTCAGTGTCAGCCATGTGGATGAATCATGGCCATTCCTTGGCCAATGTAGCACAGTATATTTTGTTAGTGACCTTAAATCTAGATTGCTGTCAAACAGAGGTGATCATTTGGGGATTTCTCTTTGAATGCAAAATTTTATAAATTTGTGTGTATATACCATTATGCTGATAGCTAATGAGATTGAACTGAATTATTATGTGCACCTATCTGTCTCTGGTTGTAACTCTTAGCAAAATTCTATAGTTGTTTTAGAGGTAGAATCAGTTTAGCAATAATATCTCTTTTAAGACCACTTACCATTCTAAACAGATATACAAATAATCAATGAATGTCATTGAGATTGCTTATTATACCAACATGAACATAGCTTGATTTTTTTTCATTTACTCAAACATTTCTTAAATATCAACATTATATGAGACACTGAACTAATAAATGAGGGAACATAGGTGGCTTAAACACATTCCCTGACCTAAAAGTACCACAGGCTTTCAGAAGAGGTAATTCTACCCAGTAGCTATAACTCAAGACAGTCAGTGGTAAATACATAATCATTCTTGCTTCCTGCAATTATCTTCTAACTTAATCCTCCGTTCACTATTTAGAAGAAAATTGTATTCCTCCTTAAGGACTCATTTCAATGAAGTCTTCTCCAGCTCTCTTCATCTCCTTCAACCTCCCATTCCAAACACATACCCAAAATCTTTCTGTAGCTTTGATTATGCCACTATGTTTCCATAGCCCTTTATTCATAGTTTTATTACAGTAATTATTACAGTAGTTTGTATTTGGGTGTTTATATTTCTATGCCTTTCGCAATATTGCAAATTCTTCCAGAGCAATAAACGAATTTTTGTTGTTTTGGTTCTTTGTTTTGTTTTTAATTTCTATATCCCTAGTTCTTAGTCTCTAGTCTCTACCTGGTATTTAGTAAGACAGACAGTTTATACTAGAGGAAAAGAGTAAGGGAGTAAACATATAAAAATTACATCTAAGCAAAATGTTAGAAAAGCATGCATAAAGGAGTAATTAATTCCAGTCAAATAGCTTCACAGCCAATGCCGCATGAGATGACCCTTGAAAAATGAGTAGGATTTGGCAGGTGGAGATGAGTGTTGGGGAAGGGAGGGAGATGAGAACAGTATTTAAAGCAGAACTAACTTCAGAATTAAGAACTGCATTGTGGCAAATAATTATACACATTCCTTATCTGTATATGTAAACAAGCCTTAGGATTAACTCTATTGCTAACATTTTTAAAGATACTTGGAATTAATATACATTTCAAAGCAATACTGTGTTGTCCTCTTTTTAAAAACATTAGGATTCAGATCATTCTGTCTACCCTCAACCCAAGTTAATCAAAGTTTAGCTAGGTGGATGCATTGTAAATACTCTTTATTTAATCTCAAAATCCTGTGTTGAGAAGAACCAAAATCCTAGTTTCCTTATATTTTCTAGGACTGTAGAATCAATGAGTAGCCAATCTGCTGCTGGAAACAAATTGTTTTGGCATTGCCACCCACCTGTTCTAAACCTCCCTGGTTCCTCTAGGAGTCATTCTCCAGCTACCATAAAAGGCAGGATGCAATGTTATAGTTAAAGGTCCCTTTCTGTTATTCCCTAAACCCTTGTCTCCTCCCTGAAGATTCGAACTCTAGGTGGGCCTTATTATTGCAGTGTAAACACTTGACTGAAAGGATATTTGATGTTGTGTATCTGTATTCTTGATAATATTTATAGGGAGGCTATTTCTAGCCTTAAGATAATACCTTCATAAGAGAGCACAGAAAACTGAGTGTAAGGACTAAAGATTCCACAGATGAAGAAATGATTAGCACTAAAATGTGACTTCTTACTGTAATAGTGAATGCTTAAGACTATCAGTCACTCTGTATGTAGAGATCGTGTATGCGTGTGCACACACACGTGTGTGTGTGTGCACTGCATGCTTTGTTGAGCAGGCAAAGGGTACACAGACGAATGACAAAAACTACTATTTCAGAAATTAGGCCTTTGGTCATTTGCATTTGCTTATTCTGACTCATGACCAAAATAACACAAGTATAAATAACCTGGCCAAGGATCATCCCTGATATTGCCATGCTAAAAGGACATGATGGACATTAGCAAGTTACTGTTAGAACAGAGTTGCCTTCTGGGGTGTAATTAGTAGAAATAGATACTGTGAGGTAGGAAAAAGGCCATGAACAGTTTTGATTTTACCCCTGTGACTATTTGTAGCTAGAATAAAATTTCCAAAATTTAGATTTTTATGATCTGATGACTTCTAGCTATATCCCTTCTACTTATGCAGCAGCTATATGCACTTGCATATATAACCCACTTCATTGTCCTTGTTTTTGTCCTCTCTATTCTGGGATGTCTTACCCCCTCTTCTTTACCTATTAACTACCCATCACTTAAGACATACTCTGTAGAAAACCGAAACATTCTTCAAAATCCTATCTTTTCTGTAAGTATTTTGTACTTACTCAGGCCACAGTAGTGCTTTATTCCTTCAGTATCAGTAATCTGGTCTATACCATTCAAGGGTTTCATTGTTTTCTAATTACTTAATTGAAGATAGTAAAGCTAACAGTGTCAAAAAAAAAAAGTATTCCCCCTGTATGATCTTGGAGAATACATGCAGTCTTTCAAAATTTCTCTTATTAAATGAAATATTCCCTCTCACATATGATTGTTCTGAAAGTTAAAAGAATGTATGTCTGGTGCATTACTAGCATATGGTAAGTGTTTAATAACTGGAGGTAGTGATCGGTGAAGGTGGAAGTAGCAGTGCTAGTGGTAATAAACATTACCATCATCGTAGTTGAAGGTATCTTCAACTCAACTGTACAATGTTTGAGGCAGAGACCATATCTCATGTCTGGTTTTTTTGCTGGTATTTCTCTACCAACCCCCAATACCCAGTTGGCTAGTTTGATGTCTGCTGATGGATTGCTCAGCTCTTTTCAGAAGTACTGCCTCAAAGATATAAAATTGCATCAAGACTATAATTTTCATATTTTATTGCCAACTACATAAGCCCTAGGCTTTTTTTTCTTGGTTTACGTGCATGAGTAGCTTGAGTAGAAGCTGCTGAAATAATCATATGCAAGTAGACTGAGAAGAATGGGAAACTTCTTAATCATCCCAAACTCCTGTGTTGTGTATGGTTGGAAAAAAAGTGTGGGGAGGGGTGAGAAAAGGAAAAACTTACATGAAAATGCCATCTGGTAAATTGCTTTTAAATTTCATGACTTCCTGTCAGTTGAATCTGTGTGGTTTTAATCCTTGTAAGAAAGATGGTATTGTGGCCTTATCCAGTGCTTATCCATCAGATCATTTGTATAAAGACTTTGCCAGAGTTTACATAAACTAGATATTAGAACCTTAAGACTACAAATTATTTGGCCTGTCATTTCTTTTCAGCTGATAATAATAGAGCTCTGAATGTAGATTCCACTGCAATGACGCTACCTATGTCAGATCCAACCGCATGGACCACAGCAATGAATAACCTTGGAATGGCACCACTGGGAATTGCTGGACAACCAATTTTACCCGGTATGTTAGTTTTAATCACCTTGCAAGTACTTCTTTTTATTAACCATGTGACAATAAATATAACCATATGACACAACTTATTTTGAAGTTGACATTTACCAGATTCTGCCTGGAGTGTGCATTTTTGTAATATGAGCTTTATATGCTGTGTGGCCAGTAGTTACTAATATACTCCTGATGTACTTTGTGCAAACTGGGGCTGTGTCTGATGCAGGATATTTAAATATCTAACTGAATTAAAAGGCAACAGGATTTTGACAAGTAATTACAAAGCCTATTTAATTTTATTGATTTCTTAGAGGAGACAAATAAACACAGATATCGAAAGAGCACTAATTTAGACACCCTCAAAATCTTAGATTGCTAACAGGGAACAAAGGAGATGGCAAGTTCAGCAGCTGACCATTTCAACATTGAATAGCTTTGTTTATAACTATGTACATAAACAAAATCCATAAGAGAATGGGCATGGTAGACTAACTTCATCTCCATTAAAGATAAAAATCAGAAGAAAAAAACATGGATGAATAGTTTAGTTCATACACAAGCAAGATTCCTGGACAATCAGAGCTAATTAACCATTACAGTGATTTTGTGAAGACATTAGGGAATTGCCATCTTAAGGATGGCTGTGAAGGCTTTTTTAACAGCCTAAACATCAGTCTCACCAGATTCATTTCATTGTGATCCTACTTAAAAGCAGAAGACCAGGAGAATATAAAATTCTGTTATGCAATGTGTGCTTTGTGTAATCAAGCAATTATTTAGAATTCCAGAATGTCGGGTCCCAGCTTAGACCTAGTCAATTGGAAGCCACATTTTGACAAAATCCCCAGGTGGCTCACAGGCACATTCATGTTGATAAATAGATCTAGAGTGATACCACTTTATTGTGCCACTTAGTTGTAGAGTATTCCCTCCATCCCCAAATAATTTTCTTAATTCTAGGCCATATTTTAAATCCTTATAGGTTATAATGGACATAGGATAGTGTACTGGTTGCTACACTGTGTGAACTTGAGAAGTTTAGAAGTTTGATTAAGTGACTTAGCAGGGAGCCAGTGTTCTTAATTTATAAACATCCTCATCCTGAGCAAGAGGAGGGCATGGACATTGTGTGAGTTCTACCCCAGGGGTAGCCTGCTTATAAGAAAAGGACAGAGGCCGCAGGTGCTGCTCCTCTCTGGTTTTTGCTGCTTTCCACTGCCATGAACTGCTGCCCTCTGCCTTGTACCACTCTGCCTTGGAGCCAGCCGAGTATAGACTGAAACCTCTACGAATTGTGAGCTAAATAAACCTTTCCTTCCTTAATTTTGGGTGTCAGGTATTTTGTCCCAGCAATAAGTAAAAAGTAACTGAGACAATACCCAAAAGGGGAACAGCTGATTTGAATGGGACCTCTAATCATAGTTTGTTAAGAAATCGCTATACATGTCCACAGTGGGTGCATCAGTATGTATCCCTACCAACAGTGAAAAAGGGTTCGTTTTTCCCCACAGCCCTTCCAGTATTTGTTGTTGGTTGATTTTTGATGTTAGCCATTCTTTCTAGGGTGAGAAGGAATCTCAGTGTTGTTTTAATTTTCATATCTTGAATGACCAATGATATTGAATATTTTCTTTTTTGTTTTTCTTTTTTTTTTCTTTTCTTTTTTTTTTTCAGTACTGGGGATTGAACTCAGTACCTTGTACTTACCAGGCAATCACTTATTCCATTGAGCCATCTCCCCAGCCTGATATTGAATATTTTCTCATGTATTTATTTGCCATTTGTATTTCCTCATCTGAGAAGTACGTATTCATCTCAGATACCCATTTTTTTTGGATTGGGTTTTTGAATTTGGAGGTCTGTTTTTTTTTCAATTCTTTATATTTCTAGATATAAGACCTTTGCCTGTGGAACAACTGACTATAACTTTTCCCACTCAGAGTTTTCTTTTAACTCTATTGGTGATTTATTTTGTTTTGCAAAAGCTTTTTAAAGATTCTTTATACTATTTACTTTGCAGTCTAGGTTTTGTTCATGAAGTCTCTGCCTACACCTATGTCTTCAAGATTTCTATTTTCTCTTCCAGTAAGTAAATGTAGAATTTCTATTTTAATATTTAGATCTTTGATCCATTTTCACCTTAGTGCATGATGGCATGAGTCTAGTTTTAGTCTTTGGCAAATGGAAAGCTGGGTTTTCTGGCACCATTCATTACAGAAGCTGTCTTTCTTCCAGTGAACATATTTGACTCCTTTGTCAAAGAAAAGTGGCTGAGTGTTTGTGGTTGTATCTGGATTTTCTATTCTGTTCCACTTATGCTCAAGCCTGTTTTTTTCCAAGACCATACTGATTTTATCACAGAAGCTTTGTAGTATAATGTTACGTCTGGGATTGTGATGATCCCTGACTTGCTTTTGTTGCCCAGAATTACTTTTACTATATTCTAGATCTTTTCTGGTTCAAAATGAATTTTAGGAATTTTTTTCTCTAGGTCTATGAAGTATGCTAATGTTATTTTGATTGGGAATGCATTAAATCAATATAGCAGTTTTGAGAGTATGGCCCCTTTCACTATATTGCGTCTTTCTATCGAAGAGCAAGGAATATCTTTACATTTTATGATATCTCCTTCAATCTCCTTTATTATGGAACTGTAATTTTCACTGTACAGATCTTTTACTTCCTTTGTTAGATTGATTTCTAAATATTTCATTTATTTAGATTTTAATAGTTAGAGTATGCATTCCTTAATTTCTCTCTCAGTGAGTTTGTTCCTTGTACACAGGAATGCTATTGATTTTTGAGTGTTGACTTTGTATCACACTACACTACTGAATTTGTATATTAAGTCTAGAAGTTTTGTGTTGGGGTTTGGGATCTTCTATTTAGAGTGTCATGTCACCCTCAAATAATGATAATTTACCATCTTCTTTTCCTATCTTTATTACTTTTTATTTTTTCCTCTTGTCTAATTTCTCTTGCTAATGTTTCCAGAACTACACTGAATAGGATTGGTGATAATGGTTATCCAAGTCTTGTTCCTGATTTTAGAGTAAAAGCTTTTAGTTATTCAGCATTTAACATATTATTAGTTGTTAGTTTGTCGTAGATGATTTTTACAATTTTGAAATAAAGATCACCTATTCCAATTTTCTGGGTTTTTATCATGACTCAGTGTTGGACTTTGTCAAACACTTTTTGTGCACCTAAGAGATGAGGTGTGATTTTTGTGTTTGCTTCTGTTAATATGCTGTATTACATTTATTTATTTGCATATGTTGATCCATCCCTGAATCCCTGAGATGAATCCAATTTAGTCATGATGTATAATCCTATTGATTTGCTGCATTCTGTTTGCCAGTATCTTGTTTTTTAAAAAATATTTATTTATTTGGTACAAGGCCTCACTATGCAGCTTGGACTTGTAGTGATCCTCCTGTCTCAGCCTCCGCAGTGCTGGAATTACAGGCAGGTGTCACCATGTCTGGATTCTGTGGCCAGCACAGCATACCCAGAGTTCCAGGGCCAGCATGGACTGCAAAACCTGGGACCAAACCTGGGTCCTTATGTTTGCCAGGCAGGCACTTAGTCCCCCAAGCTATCACCCGAGTCCCAGGTAGTATCTTATTAAGAACTTTTGCACTGATGTTCATTAGGGAAATTGGCCTGTAGTTTTCTTTCTTAGTTGAGTTCTTCTCTGGTTTTGGAATCAGGATAATATATACTGCCAGGAATGATTTTGTAAGTATTGCTTCCCTTTCAATTTCTTTAGAGTTTCAGCACTGGTGGCATTGTTTCTTTTCTACATTTTTTATAGAATTCAACATTGAATACATCAGGGCCTGGACTTTGTTGGTAAACTTTTTTTTTCCATAATTTTATTGAGAAACAAATAGCAGTAAGACAGTTTCAAATCAAATTGGTAGGACAGTTTCAATAATTAACACATTGCATACATTCTTACTAGTGGTTAATTGCTGTACAAGATGCAGACTTCATATCCTATTTACAAACAGCACTAGAACAAATCCCTCTATTCATTAAAAGAATGAAACTATATATCTATCCTAACCATTTTGAATACACAGATACAAAATGGACATTCATCTGTATCCCCTTTTTTGTGTTAAGTTCCATCAATTAAATATTATAGGTGTGTAAACTCAGCAAAATATTCTAAAGGAGTTCAGTAGTCCATGATAGTATTGGGTCTTCCGCTTCACTGGCAATGTCAGAAATTGTTGATCTGAGTCCCCTACAGCTCAAGGTAATTTCTTTTGATGTGCAAAAACTTCTCAATAAGAGGAGGTCCCAGTTGCTAATTCTTTCAAGTATTACCCATGAAATTTGAATTTTGTTCATGAACTCTTTGCCTACCCCTAGGTCTTCAAGACTTTCTCCTACTTTCTCTTCCAGGAGATTTAGTGTTTCTGTTTTAATGTTTAAATATTTAATCCACTTTGACTTTAGCTTATTACATGGTGATAAACCTGATTCAAGTTTTAGATTTCAGCATGTAGAGAGCCAGTTTTTCCAGCATCATTTCTGAAAGAGGCTATCTTTCTTCCAGTAACCATGTTTGACCCCCTTGTCAAAGATAAGTTGGCCGACTGTGTTTGTAGAGCCTTCTGTGTCTTCCAATCTATTCCATTGATCCTCAGGTCTATTTCATTGCCAGTACCATATAATTTTATCACAGTAACCTTGTAGTATAATTTCAAGTCAAGAATTGTAATGCTTCCTGGCTTGTCTTTCTTGCCAAGTTTTCCTTTGTTATTCTAGGTCTTTTCTGATTCGAAATAAATTTTAGGCATGATTTCTCTAGCTCTGTGAGGTATGTTGGTGGTAGTTTGATAGAGATTACATTAAATCTGTACAGCAATTTTGGGAGTATGGCCATCTTCACAATGTGTGTTCTTTCTGTCCTGGAGCATGGAATCTTTCCATTTTCTGAAATCCTCTATGATGTCTTTTTTCAGAGTACTGTAATTTTCCAAGAAAAAAATCTTTGACTTCTTTAGTTAAATAAATTCCAAGATATTTCATTTTCTGTAGTGCTATTGTAAAGGGCATTGTTTCTACAATTTCCCTCTTAGTGTGTTTGTTAGCTGTGTAGAGGAATGCTTTTGACTTTTGAGTATTGACTTTGTATCCTGCTATGCTACTGTATTTGTGTATCAATTCTAGTAGGTTCTTGATGGAATTTTTTTTTTTGGCTGAAACAGGGTTGAACTCAGGCCCTTGCACTTACCAGGAAAGCACTTATTCCACTGAGTCGTCTCCCCAGCCCCATTCTTGGTGGAATTTTTTGGGTCTTCCAAGTAAAGTATCATGTCATCTGCAAATAATGATAATTTAACTTCTTCTTTACCTACACTTACTCCTTTTATTTCCCTCTGTTGTCTAATGGCTCTAGCTAATGATTTCAGAACTATATTGAATAGGAGGGGTGATAGAGAACATCCTTGTCTTGTACCAGATCTGAGAGTAAAAGATTTCAGGTTTTCCCCATTTAGAATTATATTAGCTGTTGGGTTCTCATAGACAGCTTTTATCAGATTGAAGTAGAAGCCATCTATTCCATTTTTCTGTAGGACTTTGAACATGAATGAGTGTTTGACTTTGTTGAAAGCCTTTTCTGCATGAATGGAGATGATCGTTTGGTTTTGAGATTTCGCTCTATTGATATAGTGTATTACATTTATGGATATTTGAATATTGAACCATCCTTGCATCCCTGGGATGAATCCTACCTGGTCATGGTGTATAATCTTATTCATGATTTCCTATATTCTATTTGCTAGGATTTTATTGAAGAATTTTGCATCAATGTTCATGAGGGAATTTGGTCTGTAGTTCTCTTATTTAGTTGTGTCTTTCCCAGGTTTTGGTATCAGTATAGTACTTGCCTCCAGGAATGATTTTAGAAGTATTGCTTCCTTTTTAATTTCATTGAAGAGTTTGCGGAGTATAAGGACTACATCTTCTGTAAATTTCTTGTAGAATTCAGGTGTGAATCCATCAGGACCTGTACTTTTCTTTGTCGGTAGTTTTTTTTTTGTTTGTTTGTTTTTTGTTTTTTTTTTATTACATTTCAGATTTCATTGGCTGTTATTGGATTATTGAGAGTTGTTATATCTCCCTGAACCAGTGTTGGTAATTGGTACTTTTGTAGAAATCTCTCTATTTTTTCTGGGTCTTCTATTGTGTGAAAGTAAAGGTTCTCAAAGTAGCTACTGATAATCTCCTGAATTTCACTGGGTCTGTGTTAATTGTGCCACTTTCATTCCTTATTGCTTGTATTTGAATTTTATCTTTCCTCTTTTTGATGAGGTTAGCTAGGGGCTTATCAATTTTGTTTAATCTTTCAAAGCACCAGCTTTTTGTTTCATTAATTCTTTCAACTATTTTCTTCATCTCGATTGAATTAACTTCTGCTATACTATTTTTTTGCCATAATTTTATTGATAAACATATAGCAATGAGACAGTTTCAGATCAAATCGGTAGGACAGTTTCAATAATTAACACACTGCATACATTCTTCTTAGTGGTTAATTGTTGTACAAGATGCGGACTTGATATAATATTCACAAACACCATTAGAACAAATCATTCTATTCATTAAGAGAATGTAGCTATATATCTATCCTAACCACTTTGAATACACAGATACAAAATGGACATTCATCTGTATACCCTTTTTTTGTTCAATTCCGTTATTTGAAAATTATAGGGTGAGTAAACTCAGCAAAATATTCTAAAAGAGTCCAGTATCCCATAATAGTATTGGGTCTTCCGCTTAACTGGCAATGTCAGAAATTGTTGACCTGAGTCCCCACAGCTCAACATAACAGCATGGCTTTATTGATTATATTTCGTTTTTATACTTTTCTTCTGGATGGTTAAGACCAAGGTAAAGCAGGACCTATGCAGCAAGAGTTGTAGCATTTGGGTCTGATAAGGTCAGGGAAATCCCATCAGGATTTATCCTGAGATCCTGTACCACAGATTGTAGAACCTTTGTGAGTGTCAGCCATGTGGATGAGTCACAGCCATTGCTTGGCCATTGTGCTCTCTGTGGAAGCCTGAGACAATGTTTTCTCTCCATGTGACTCTCCTTAGGCACACTCTACATCATCAATCACTTTCCTCTTTTGCCCCATAATCTCCCTGATCAGAAAATTTGGGACACTACCACCTTACATGACGTTACAGTACAAGTTCTCATATGTCCTGAGTTTTAATTGACCTTAGAAGGCTACGGCCAAAATGTTGGCTTTCCTTGTGGCCCTCCTTTTTCTCTAATTTTGGTCTGTAAACTTAGGTTGTTAACCATCCAGAGGACAAGCTTATTGTTATTACCATACAACTTAGGCTGTTAAGCTTAAACTCACTATCTGTCTGCATATCAAACATCTTAGGCATAACATGGAACAGGTATTTTTCATCAAGTACTGATATGTTGAACTTTAAGTCCCTACAGAATATGATGAAAAAACATTTAAAAATTAGAATATATTTTAAAAATAGGCATAAAGAATTATATACTTCTCATGTTTGCACGTAAGTGCAAAAATCTCACCATATACAACCTTGAAGCAGGACAGTCTCACAATATACCTTTTCCTGTCTCTTGCTTTCATTCACCACCCCCTTCTTCTTGAACATCCACCTACCCGAGAGACATCATATCTGCTCTACTATTTATGATTTCTTCTAGTCATTGGGCTTTGGGTTTGGTTTTTTCTTCCTTTTCTAGTTGTTGGAGGTGCAACCTTAGGGTTTTTATTTTTCCCATTCTGATTCCAGTTTCATTGCACTGTGGTCAGATAATACGCATTGGATAATTTCTGCTTTCTTGCATATAGTTAAACATGATCTATGGATTAGTATGTGGTCTATTTTAGGAAATGACCCATATGCAGATGAAAAAAATGTGTATTCAGCTTTCGTTGTGTGGAACACTGTTTATATTTCCACCAAATCCATTTATCACAAGCTCTGGCTCAGTTAGACTACTTCTTGATAATTTTTTGTTTGCTTTACCTACCTTTTAGGGATAAGGGCGTGTTAAGGTCTCTTGTTAAGATTGTGGTACTGGATATTAGATTTTTCCTGTCCATTAAAATTTGTCTTATATAGTTGGGTGCTCCTTTGTTTGATCCATACATGTTTATGAGTGTTACCTCTTCCTCTTGAATTTTTCCCCTAACCAGTATATAGTGGCTTTCTTTATTTCATTTCATCATTCTTGGTCTGAAATTGAGACTGTCTGAGAACAGGATTGCTATCCCTGTTTTTTGCTGAGGTGCTGGGTTATGTAGTATTGTTTTCCATTCTTTGACTTTCAACCTATGAATTTCTTTATGACTTAAGTGTGTTTCTTATATACAGCATATTATTGGATTTTGTTTCCTAATCCACTGTGCCAGTCTATTTCTTTTAATTGGTGAATTGAATCCAGTTACTTGATGGTTATACTTTAGACATATAGACTTATGATTGACCTGTTATTTACTTGCTGGTGTTTAGTCCTTTTTCTACCGTATTTAATTGTTTCCCTATTCAGTGGGTTCCTTCTGTTCTCATTCGTGGAGTTCTGATCATTTTGGTCCCTCTCTAGAACATCTTTCAGAAGCCTGTGTAGTGTTGGCTTTGTCATCATGAAATTCTTTAGCTGTTCTTTGTCATGAAAATATTTCACTTCTCCATCAAACTTGAAATAGAGTTTTGTAGGATATAGTAGTGTGGGCTGGAATTTGTTTTCATAGAGGACTTGAAGTACTCTGCTTCATGTTCTTCTTGCCTTCACGGTTTGTGAGGAGAAGTCTGCCATTATTATGGGTTTTCCTTGAAATGTGATCTGTTCCTTTTCTCTAGTGGCTTTCTGTATGTTGTTCTCGTGCTGCATTTCTGGGATCTTGACTATCGTATGTGTTGGTGTGCTTTTAATTGGGTTGAAGTTAATTGGCATTCTGTATGCTTTGGTTACCTAAATGTCAGATTGTTTCCTCATGTTTGGGAAGTTTTCTGCTATTACTTCTGCCCATATTCTTTTTATATCGTTTGTATAGACTCCTTCTTTCTCATTGATTCCTATTAGTCTCACATTGTTCATCTTTGCATCTTCTTGCAGGTGATGAATTATTTTTTCCTGCATCCTAGCTGTTTTTAAGATATCTTTTCTTACCTTTTCACTGGCTGTGACAGCGTATTCAAGATCTGAAACTCTTATCTTCACTTTCACTCCAACGGTTTTGCAAGCTTGTGATAGTTTTTAAGTTCCTCTATATCTCTGACTCTGCTTCATGTGATCTATTTCTTTCCTGTATTGCTCATTTAAGGAATCTATCGTTTTTCTAACCTTCTCTATTTTTTTTATCAGTGTCTTCTTGAGAAGCTGTTATTCTTTTACCACAGAGATTACTTCTGATCTGATTTCTTCCATATGTTTCTGCATTTGATTCTTTACTTCAGATGCTGTTAATTCAAAGATTTCTTTTTTCATCTCAGAGGTCATTTCTGATCTGAGTTTCTCTATACATTTCTTCAGTTTTTCTTTACTTCATAGGCTATTGTTTCAGACATTTCAGCTGTGTGATTCCCTATTTCTTCTGTGCTAGTGTCCTCTGTACTTGTTCTGGCTAGGCTTGGGGTCTGAGATTATATTTTCCTCCTTCTCTTTGTCATTTTGTATAGCACTGTCCTCTGACCTTTGGTGTAGAACTTTGGTGCAGTAACCTTAGCACATAGTGATATTTGGATGCAGATCTGCAAAGTTTTAATTCATCCAGTTGTGCCTTGCTTGGATCTGGGTACTGTGCTCAGCTCCTTCCTGCTGCAGCCATTGGGAATGATCCTGTTGGGCATCTTTGGCAAGGTGTTCTGCTCCTGGACTAGCTGGGTGGTTCTGTCCCCTACTCTCTCTGCAGGGACTTCAGCTGCAGAGTTTCACCCCAGGCCTGTATGCTAGGCCTGGGCTGGTTCTGGAGGGTACCAGCAGGTGCAGGGGAGTAGCAAGCTGTCCCACACACTTGTTGGGCCTGGGCTTGGGCTGGCTCCAAAGGGTGGAGGGGTCTGGAGTGCATGGAGGAAGTTCTCACTCACGCGGTGGGCCTGGGATGTATCT
Organism: Octodon degus; assembly: GCF_000260255.1. Classification (NCBI taxonomy): domain Eukaryota; kingdom Metazoa; phylum Chordata; class Mammalia; order Rodentia; family Octodontidae; genus Octodon; species Octodon degus. The sequence continues at coordinate 6,670,605 of NW_004524639.1, forward strand.
AGAGAGGTCCAGTGGGTGCAGGGGAGCAGGGAAGCTCTCCCACACACTCACCTGTCCTGGGCTTGGTCTGCTTCATGTATTTGTATGTCAAATTCTTTATCCATATTTGGTAAGTTTTCTACTGTTATTTCTCTGAAGAAATTTTTAATGGAGTTTACACTATCTCCAGATTTCTCAATAATTCCTGTCATCTTACATTGTTTTTTTACTTCATTCTATATCTGTTGGATTGATGTTTTTTGGTCTTTTAAAACTTTTAAGATATCTCTTTTCCTGGTCATTGGTCACATTCCTGTCTTCTAATATTCTGTCTTGCCTTCATTCAATGTGCTGCATATATTTTCAGTGGAGTTTTAAATCTCTTTCATTTCTGTTTGAATCTATTTCATTGGTTTTATTTCTTGTCTATGTTTGGCGTTCATTGTTTCCATTATTTTCCTGAGCTCCTCTATTTGGTTATCTTTGTCTGATGTGCTTTTTTGATAATCATTTCTTTTTGCACCTTAGAGTTTATTATTTCTGTCGCCTCCTCCATGTCGTTTTTCACTTCTGCTGCTATCATTTCAGGGAGTTCTATTTGTTGACTTCTAATTTCCTCTGTCTTTTTGTGTTCTGGACTTGTCGTAAGTGGATTGGGCATTTGGGGTTACATTTTGCTTCTTCATCTGGTTATTTTCTATTTCCTATTTAATTTTGTTTTCTGTGTTGATTCTTTTAGTTTTCTAATGTTAGGTAACCTTATCACTGCTGTTCAGGGTTTCTGATGAGGGGTTCCTAAGAGGTGTCTGTTCCTCCAGGTGTCTCCTCTCCCAGCACCACTGACCCAGGCAGTGAGCCAAGGATGGAGCACCAACTTATACCCCAATTTACACCTCCTTTCTGTGGACAATGGGGGAAGGAAGGAGAGGAGATTTATACTCCTCTCACCAGCACTGCTGTCCCAGGGCATTGGAGGACTGAAGCAGCATGGACCCATACTCTTCTCATTGGCACTTCCATCCTGGGGCAATGGTTAAAGTTATTATGAATGTATATTGTCTCATAGAGGTTTCTAAAGGAAGTAATATGTTTTATTACTCTTTATTATTTCATTATAATAAAATTTAAACTAAAATGTTATATATTATTTTATAGCTCCATATGGCACAGTTGTGATTCACAGTTGCTTATAGTTGAAAGTGACTAGACAATCTGGTTGAACTAGTTCATGGCAGTCTGGGTCACATGGATAAATATCCAAGGAAAAAATCTTGAGGCTACTTCTGCTCTGAGGCCAAGAGGACAAAATGTTAAGCAGTGTCAGATTATTTGTTAATTATCACATCTAAGCACAAATCTATGCTCACAAATTAACTTTCAGTATTTATGTAGTCATCTGTAATATGAAGCAGAAGGGACCTAGTTCTGAAAGCAAAGATTTCTCCAAGCAGTCGTCACAAGCTGAAAGTTAGAGCTAGGGTCAGTAATATGGCTAGCACATTAGGGTAGGTATTCTTAACAGTCTGCTCAAAGAGTTATCTTTGCAGAGATAGTACCTTGTTAATTGCTTAACTACAGGCTTTGTAGTCACACTCGTATTTCAGCACATGCCTATTTCTTGTTAGCTGTATGATCATGAGCAAGTTATTGGACCTCTTTGCGCCTCAGTTTACTCATCTATAAAGTGGGATTCTGTCTTCTCATAAAATTGATTTCAAGATTAAATAATATTTTTACAAAGTTTGGCATATAATAATCACTTAAATGTTCACTGTCATTGTTACTGTTAATACTATAAACTCACTGGGATAGGGCGAGTACCAACCTTCTCTCAAATGGCTACTAAGCTCACACTTAAATTGAAAGTAGTTGAGAAGGCCGGTCAAATAGCTCAGCAGATTAAAGTGCCTGCAAGCAGGCACAGGGGCTGGGGGTTCAATCCCTGGGCCTGCCATGCTGGCAGTGCCGGCTCCACCCCTTGGGCATGCTGAAACAGCTATTGAGATTGGGCGTGGTGGCACGCACCTGTAATCTCAGCTCTTGGGAGGCTGTAAACAGGCAGATCACTACAAGTCCAGTCTAGTGGCGAGACTCTGAATACCCTATAAACACTTCCATAAAATAAAAAAAAGTAGTTGAATGCTGTGTGGCAACTATTACCTCTCATGAGTGTTACGCACATCTACCTCCAAGCAGAAATTTGAAATCTCCAGAGTGGATTTAATCTCTGCATCAGACCCTGTCCCTACATTTTTGTTTCCTTTATAACTATAAAGAAATGAAAAACTGGCTTCTCAGAGTCTCCTTCAACCTTGTTATTCAGTGATTTTGATTACCTCTGGGCTCTAAGGAAAGTTGCTTGAAGCTCTTAGAACTCTGGAAATGTAATATTTAGCTCAGTAGTTCCCTTCTTGTCTTAAGGTACATGGGCAATACCATCAGGCTGTGACATCCATTGTAAAATTACATGTACAGTCAATTCTATATATTGATTTTTCACATGTATGTATGCTTATAAATTATTGAAAGTAGAACATGGGTTCTAGACTCAGACTGCTTAGGTTCAGATCCCTGTCTGCCACTACCTAGCTGTGTCATTTTTGGAAAGTCCCTTAACGCCTCTCCTTCTGGAGCTACTAATAGCACCTATGAAAAATGATGAGTTAATACATACAAAGTTTTAGAAGTGCAGGCTGAATACAGGAGAATCACCATGAATCTTCTGCATAGTGAAGCCCTGTAACAAAGACATAAATAGAAAAAGATACGGGAAAAAATGGTCTACATTAGAAAGATGCATGGCTTGCAATAAACCTTCAGTTAACTCAGTTATGATTATTATTATAATTTCAAGTTCACGTCTGATATGTGGCTTACAGAAACTTGAATTTAGGTTTATTTGTACCCTTAGTATCAGTGAAGGATAATAAATGTGGGAGTGAAAGTCTTCCCTGGTTCAACACTGGACAGCAGCAAGTGAAGTGAACAGTATGCATCTGACAGCACTCAAACTTATTCATAACTTGTACATGTGATGAAAAGTGAACCAGAAGAAGGTTGTCTTGTCTCATCTGGCCTGTTTGCCAATAGAAGAAGCTCTGGTGTTGATAAAAAATAAATGATATATAAATCTTCTTGACTTCCCCAGGGAGCTCAGATCTGTACCGTCATGGCTGCTGAGTCTCTTGGACACATACTTGTCATGAAGGCAATGCCTGGGGTAATTACTGTATTTGTTGAGTAGAGAGAAGAGACAAGCCATCTCTAGGGGTTGGTACAGAGCTGCATTTCATCTAACATGATGTGTTGTGAAGCTGCTATTCCACAACGTTAATCAACAGTGGTGGCAGATCAAGAGATTCCCCTTTTGCAACTATCTTTTCTGCTGCAAGGCTAGTTTTCACATGAATAGAAGCACACAAAATAATAAGGCTTCTGATTAAAGATCATTGTTCTACCCCCATCATTCCAGATGAAACCAAGAATGAACCCACTAAGGGATACTTGTCAAATTACTGCTTGCTGCTTCCTTTATTTGCCCCTCAATTTAAAAAACCATCAATAGCTAATTGTGGAGACTATAAAGTCTCAAAGAGGAAGTCACTCAGGATGGTGTGACAACTATGATTCCACTCTAATAAGAGATGGTGGAAAAATGTGGATTCAGAACTTTATTCTTAGGTCTGGCCAAATAGCTCAGAGGATTAAAGTGCCTACAAGCAGGCACAGCAGGCCCCACCCCCGGGGCACTTTGAGATGGTTATTGAGACGGTAATCCCAGCTCTTGGGAGGCTATAAACAGACCGATCACTATAAGTTCAATCTAATAATGAGACCCTGAACACACTGTAGACCCTTCCCTAAAATATAGGAAAAAAAGAACTTTAATCTAAGAACAGGACCCTGCCCATCTATGACCATTAATATTCTTAAGGAGAGAGCTCTGACTGAACCAAGAAGGCCAAATCTGATGAGAACACAAAGAATGAGATTATATGTCTCATAACAGACCAATTTTTTTGCAAGTTCCTCTAGGAGACCTGCACTTGAGCCTATATTATTCCTGACATCTTCCACAAACACAGGTTCTTTTTCAGTGGCAAACAAGGTAAGATCCTGCAAAGGAATATTGTTCGTCATGATGAACACTTTTCTAGGATCCAACAGTGTGTAAAATATTATATCAAATAGAATTAATGTTTCTCCAAAGTAAATTACTCTCAAGACTCCCCTTGCAGTGTGTCTGCACCAGAGGTACTCAGCTAGTTTCCGAGATAGATACCATGCATGACCCCACACTTACACAGAAAGATTGACAGGACCATGAGTTATAGGAAGTGGTTGGCATAGTAAACATCAGGAATTGAGGTATCCATAAATGCCAGGCCTAGTCATATCTCCCAAGGACTACTGTGCAAAAATGAATGCTGAAGTACTCATTGTCCTATTGTATATGAAGAAGTACTGTGGAGCAAGATTCATGTGGAAATATTTCAAAGTACTTAAAGCCTTCAGAAAAATACAAGAAACTTGTTGGAAATAGTGGTGCACAGCTGTAATCCCAGTACTCAGGAAGTTGAAGCAGGAAGATCACAATAATTTTGAGGCCAGCCTGGGCTACATAGCGAGTTCAAGACCAGCCTGAATTAAATAGTGAGACCCTGTCTTAAGAAAAAATGAAAGAAGAGAAGATGATCCTTAACCTGTGGTGATCTTTGAGGTGATGTGTGCAGTTTAAATTAGCTGAAATAAGCACATGGTGATAGGAGTCATCATTTTAAGAAAGACTTCCCACGTAAACTACTAGGAAGGGTCTAAAGTAGAGTATTTGTTTATTCATCCATTCATACAAAGATATTTACTAAGGCCTACCATAGAAAGAGTTGGCCAAAAACACAGCTTCCTGCCCTTACACTGACTCCTCTACATTACAGTGTAGCAACTGTTAGAATAAAAACTTGCACAAACTATTGTTTTCACCAGGGTGAGGTGAAGGGAGAGAGTTAGCTAAATGGTGATGGTCAGGTAAGGTTTACAGAAGAGGTAATAATGGAGCTCAGTGTTCAGAGATACATAGGAGTACAGTACACAAAATGGACTAACAATAGTCTAGGCAGAGAAAACAGTACCTCATTGACTGGAAGGTATACCTGAGGAGATATTATAGGAACACTGATTAACTCCAAGTAGAACTATATCACTCTTACACAAAGACCTTGAAGTTACTTACAATAAATATTACAGTATAAGAAAAAAGAGCTGTCAAGGAATTTCTGCCACATTCAGGGAATGCCCAGACCAGTCCTAGCCCAGGCCCGGTGAGTGTGTGGGAGAGCTTCCTACTACCCTGTGCCAGCGGGACCTACTGCTGGTCCCAACCCAGGAGCAGCATGGGTGAGACCCTCTTCCTCCCCCTTGGTACGCCCCTCACCACTCCACAGCACTCCCCCACCCTGCCCGCCGAGTAGGAATTTCTTCCGCATTCCGGGAACCCCCACACCCAGTTCTAGCCCAGGCCCTGTGAGTGTGTGGGAGAGCTTCCATCTACCCTGACACAGCAGGACCTATTACTGGTCCCAGCCCAGGAGCAGGTGGGTGAGACCCTCTTCCACCCCCTTGGGACGCCCCCACCACTCCGCAGCACCTCCCCTACCCTACCCACCCAGTAGGAATTTCTGCCGTGTTCTGGGAAACCCCAGACCCAGTCCTAGCCCAGGCCTGGTGAGTGTGTGGGAGAGCTACCTCTCCCACCTACTCCACTTTGACACGTCCAGGCTCAGCTCAGGCCTGGCATACAGACGTGGGGTATAACCCTGCAGCTGCAATCCCTGCAGAGAGTGTAGAGGATAGAATCACCCAGCTAGTGCAGGAGCAGAAAATCTTGCAAGAGGGGCACAACAAGTTCACCCCCAAGGGCAGCAGCAGGAAGGAGCTGAGCACAGCAGCCAGACCAAGCCAGGCACAGCTGGATAAATCCAAACTTTGTAGATCTGCACCTGCACTTCAGTACGTGCTAAGGTTATAACTACAACGAAGATCTACAACGAAGATCAGAAGACAGTACTATGCAAAATGACGAGAAAGAACAAAATGCAACTTCAGAACCCAACCCCACCAGTAACAAATGCAGAGGACACTAACACAAAACTAATTGGGAATCACACAGCTGAAAGCAATGAATCAGAGGCTTCTGAAATACAAAAAAAAGCTGCAGAAAGGTATAGAGGAACTCAGATTGGAAATAAAAAAAGAAATCCCTGAATTAATAACATCTGCAGTAAAGAATCAAATGCAGAAACATATGGAGGAAACCCATTGCCCACTCAGAACAAGTGAGGAGGACACTAGCTCAGCTCAAAAGCATGAATTAATACCGTGAATAGTAAATAAGCAACAGCAGAAAGATATAGAGGAACTCAGAGTGCAATTCTTTTCTGAAATAAAAAAAGAATTCTCAGAACTCATAGCATCTGAAGTACAGAAGCAACTACAGAAACATAGGGAAGAAAACCAATCTGAAAAAAACACTGCAGTAAAAGAATTTGTAACTACTTCTAAAGAAGACATCGATAAAAAAAATAGAGGAGATTAGAAAACTGACGGATTCCTTGAATGAGCAATACAGGAAAGAAATAGATCACATGACGCAGAGTCAAAGAGATATAGAGGAAATTAAAATCTCAATCACAAGCTTGCAAAACCGCTTAAGTTAAAATGAAGACAGAGTTACAGATCCTGAAGATGCTGGTGCGCCTAGTGAAAAGGTAAGAAAGGATCTCTTAAAAACAACAAGGATACAGGAAAGAATAATCCATCACCTGGAAGATGATGTAAAGATGAAAAATGTCAGACTAATAGGTATCAATGAGAAAGAACGACTCAATACAAATGACATTACAAAAATATGGGCAGAAGTAATAGCAGAAAACTTCCCAAATATGAGGAAACAATCTGACATTCGGGTAACCTAAGCATACAGAACGCCAGGTAACTTCAATCCAATAAAAAACACACCAAGACATATAATAGTCAAGATCCCAGAAAATCAAGACAAGAATAATCTACTGAAAGCCGCTAGAGAAAAGAAGCAGATCACATTCAAAGGAAAACCCATCACAATTAGGGCAGATTTCTCTTCACAAACCATGCAGGCAAGAAGAGCATGGAGCAGAGTACTTCAGCTCCTCTATGAAAACAAATTCGAGCCCAGACTACTATGCCCTGCAAAACTCTCTTTCAAGTTTGATGGAAAAGTGAAATACTTCCATCACAAAGAACAGCTAAAGAATTTCACGATGACAAAGCCAACCTTACAAAAGCTACTGAAAGATGTTCTAGAGAGGGACCAAAACAATCAGAAATCCACGAATGAGAACGGAAGCAACCAACTAAATAGGGT
>NW_004524639.1:6678198-6679284 GCF_000260255.1 Octodon degus
TGAAAGTCAAAGGATGGAACAAAATACTACACACCCTAGCACCTCAGAAAAAAGCAGGGGTAGCAATCCTATTCTCAGTCTCAACTTCAAACCAACAATGATCAAGCGAAATAAAGAAGGCCACTATATACTGGTTAGGGGACAAATTCAAGAGGAAGAGGTAACACTCATAAATATGTTTGCACCAAACACGGGAGCACCCAACTATATAAAGCAAATCTTAATGGACATGAAAAATCTAATATCCAAAATCACAATTTTAACAGAAGACCTTGCCACACCTTTATCTCCAAAAGATAGGTCAACCAGACAAAAACTTAGCAAAGAAATAGCAGAACTGAACCAGAGCTTGAAACAAATGGACTTGGTGGACATATAGAGTGTTGCACCCAAACACAGCTGAATACACATTTTTCTCAGCTGCACATGGGTCATTTTCTAAAATAGACCACATACTGGTCCATAGGTCATGCTTAAGTATATGCAAGAAAACAGAAATTATCCCATGCACGTTATCTGACCACAGTGCAATAAAACTGGAAATAAATGACAAAAGAAATCAGAAAAAAACATTAAATTCACGGAAATTAAATGATACCATACTCAGCAACCAATGGGTCATAGATGAAATTAAACAAGAAATTCAACAGTATCTAAAATTCAATGAAAATTCAAGCACAACTTATCATAATATATGGGATACGATGAAAGCAGTTCTCAGGGGGAAATTCATAGCTGTGAACTCACACATTAGGAAAACAGAATGGAAACAAATAAATACCCTAATTCTGCACCTTCAACAACTAGAAAAGGAAGAGCAAACCGAACCCAGCGCCCAAATACTAGAGGAAATCACAAAGATTAGAGCACAAATTAATTCAATTGAGATGAAGAAAACAATTCAAAGAATTAAAAAAGCAAAAAGCTGGTTCTTTGAAACATTAAATAAAATCCATAAGCCCCTAGCTAACCTCATCAAACAGAACAAAGAAAAAATTCAAATACTAGCAATAAGGAATGAAAAGGGTGTAATTACCACAGACTCAGTGGAAATTCAGAAGATTATCAATAGCTACTTTGAGAATC
>NW_004524639.1:6680693-6685766 GCF_000260255.1 Octodon degus
GTAACAAAATAGACCTGAGTATCAATGGAATAGATTAGAAGATGCTGAAGCCCCTACAAAGACACTCAGCCACCTTATCTTTGACAAAGGGGCCAATCATACTCGCTGGAAGAAGGATAGCCTCTTTAACAAATGGTGGTAGAAAAACTGGCTTTCTACATGCCAAAAACTCAAACTTGACCCAGGGCTATCACCATGCACTAAACTAAAGTCAATATGGGTTAAAGACCTAAACATTAAAGCAGAGACACTAAATCTCCTGGAACAGAAAGTAGGAGGAACTTTTGAACACATAGGGGTAAGCAAAGAGCTCATGGACAGAAATCAAATCACACAGGAAATAGTTGAAAAAATTAACAGCTGAGACCTGCTCTTACTGAGAATTTTTTTTCACGTCCAAAGAAATTACCAAAAAAGTGAAAAGCCAACCCACAAATTTAGAAAAAATTATGACAAATTAGTACTCAGACAAAGGTCTGCTCTCTAGAATCTATAAAGATCTAAAAAACACTAGGGCCCCAAAATTTAAAGACCCAGTCCAGAAATGGGCTTCCGAGATGAACACACACTTCTCAGAGGATGAAATTAAAGAAGCGAATACATATATGAAAAAATGCTCCACATCACTAGCCATCCACGAAATGCAAATTAAAACACTTTGAGATATCATCTCAACCCAGAAAGAATGGCTATCATAAAGAAATCACCCAACAACAAATGTTGGAGAGGCTGTGGCTAAAAGGAACCGTTTTCCACTGTTGGTGGGAATGTAGACTGGTGCAACCATTATGGAAATCAGTGTGGAGACTCCTTAGGAAGTTGGACGGGAAATCCCATGCAAACCAGCTATTCCTCTACTGGGAATTTTCACAGAGCTTCTGAAAACATCATATCATAGTGATATATGTGTGCCTATGTTTATAGCAGCACATTTTGTGATAGCCCAATCTTGGAAACAACCAAGATGCCCATCACCTAAGGAATGGTTGAAAAAGATGTGGTATTTTTACACAATGGAGTATTATTCAGCTATTATGAATGATAAACTCGTATCCTTTATATTGAAGTGGATGCCACTTGAACATATACTCATAAGTGAAATAAACAATACACACATGTGTAAATATCGTATAGTGTCCGTTGTATAAAAGCTCAAAAGAAGAAATACAAATAGAAAGGTATAATACAAGTAAAAGGAAAACAGGTCTCAAGGACTAACCAAGAGAGGGAAAGGAGAAGAGCTAGGAAACATGACAATGTCAAGCCATACAATTATATGTAGAAGATGGGCAAGGCAATTATCCTGAGAATCTTCAGAAGATTTTTTTAATCTAGCAGTAAATTGGAAAGATTCTCACCTTGACTAACATTATATACCGATACCTGTGAACTAAGCAACTACACTGCAGATCGTAATTTGTAATAGTAGTTTCATGTTTGGAGTGCCTGTCATTCTGGTCTTCTGAATAAGGGCTGCTTGTCATGACATAACAGTTGCTGCTATGATGTCTCTCAGATAGATGGTTTTCAAGAAGAAAGGGGTGATGAAAGCAAGAGACAAGAAAAGGAATAATGTGGGACTGTCTTGCTTCAAGGTTGTATATGGTGAGATTTTTGGACTTATGTTGAAACATAAGAAGTATATAATTCTTTATGCCTATTTTAAAAATATATTCTAATTTTTAAATGTTTTTTATCATATTCTGTAGGGACTTAAAGTTTAACATATCAGTACTCAATGAAAAATACCTGTTCCTTATTATGCCTAAGATTTTTGATATGCGGAGAGATAGTGAGGTTAAGCTTAACAGCCTAAGTAGTATGGTAGTAACAATAAGCTTGTCTTCTGGATGGGTAACAACCTAACTTTGCAGACCAAAATTAGAGAAAAAGGAGGGCCGCAAGGAAAACCAGCATTTTGGCCCTAACCTTCTAAGGTCAATTAAGACTCAGGACATATGAGAACCTGTACTGTAACATCATGTAACTCGGTAGTGTCCCAAATTTTCTGATCAAGGAGATTATGGGGCCAAAGAGGAAAGTGATCGATGATGTAGAGTGTTCCTAAGGAGAGTCCCTTGGAGAGAAAACATTCTCTCAGTCTTTCACAGAGAGCACATTGGCCAAGCAAATGGCTGTGTCTCATCCACATGGCTGACACTGACAAAGATTCTACAATCTGAGGTACAGGATCTCAAGATGAATCCTGAAGGGATTTCACTGAAATTATCAGACCCAAAGGCTACAACTCTAGTTGCATAGGTCCTGCTTTACCTTGGTCTTAACCATCCAGCAGAAAAGTATAAAAACGAAATATAAGAAGTAAAGCCATGCTGTTATGTTGAGCTATAGGGAACTCAGGTCAACAATTTCTGATATTGCCAGGGAAGTGGAAGACCCAATACTATTATGGGCTACTGGACTCTTTTAGAATATTTTACTGAGTTTACACACCTATAATATTCAAAAAAGGAAACTAAAAAAAAAAAGGGATAAAGATGAATGTCCATTTTGTATCTGTATATTCAAAGTGGTTAGGATAGATATATAGTTACATTCTCTTAATGAATAGAGGGATTTGTTCTAATGGTGTTTTTAAATTGGTTATCATGTCCGCATCTTGTACAGCAATTAACTACTAGGAAGAATGTATGCAATGTGTGAATTATTGAAACTGTCCTACCAATTTGATTTGAAACTGTCTCATTGCTATTTGTTTATCAATAAAATTATAGAAAAAAACAAGGAAAAGGGCTATCTATGGCTATACTAACCCAAATGTGCCCTGTCTCTTCTGATCTTGGAAACTAAGCAGGCTCGTGCCTGATTAGTACTTGGTTGGGGAAAAAAGGGGACTATAAATAAATAAGCATCTGGAGAAGTATGAATGAGACTAGAAATGAGACTTCCATGTATGGAAGCTAATTAAAATTCAGATGTATAGGTTTTGGGATTCCACTCAGTTTCTACTGTTGAGCTACACTTTTGATCAGACAGCCAAAACAAAGAAGGGAAACGTGATAAATTATATAATTTACATTTCCCTTGTAAAGTAAATACACTAGTCTTTTCTATGGATATCTTAAAAGCCAAAACATTAGTGCATGCTCAGGACTAGTTAATAGTGTCTTGCCTAGTGTGCTACAAAATGTAAAAAATAAAGATATATTGAATTTGGCGTAAAGCTAAATTTGCTTGATTGAAAGGGCTGCCCATTATTCCAGGATTATAGACAGCCTATATTTTTGGTTTTATGATTTTCTGTATTTTATGACTCGCATGAATGGTACATTGGTTATTTTCTATTTGTGGTTTTTTTTTTTCTTTTCTGAGACAAGATTTCACTATGCAGTTCTGGCTGGCTTTGAGCTCACTTTGCATCCTAGGTTGGCCTCAAGCTTGCAGAGATCTTCCTTCCTCAGGCATGCACCAGCACGCCCAGTATTCTCTGTTATTTTTATCACACATGTTTACTTGGTAAATTAGATTGGTATGCTTGCCTGGCAAGTGCAAGGTCCTGAGTTCAATCCTCGGTACTGGAAAAAAAAAAAAAAGAATTGACAACTTTATGTGTGTGTACATACATGATGTTATTCATCTGTAAAATCCAGAAATATAGGAATCATGGGTAATATGAGAAATATCCTCATTAATTCTGCTCCAAAGATACTCGTAACATCTCTGGAAGAGGGTTAAGGACTTGGATCCTGTTTAGGAATGAGAGGAAATACACTAGAAGAACATATACTTGCAGAATTTTGCATAACAGCAATGAAGCTCAATAGGTAGATATTTGGGATCTAAATTGAGATATATTGGGGAGAGACTTTGTACTGAAATTGTGCCATAATCCAATCTCAGTTTGCTAGCTTGCTTGACATGGTGCATGAGCCAGACCTTGCCTCAACTTTCCAAAAGGGCTGAATCAAATGTTCAACAAGTGCTTCTGGGAATTTAAGAGTCATTGTACAAAACTCTGGAAACATGTTCATTCAAGAGGACAAGTAATAAATCCAGGGTCATCATAAAGCTCAGTCAGGTTGTCCCTAGAAATCTGAGTTCTCTATTAAGATTGGGTGCCCAAAAATGTCTTTGAAGGTATCTGTGTAAAGAGGATGCCCTAAGGACTGCAATACACTAAAATTTATCAATACCCAGGCATAATTCTTAATTTCCAGTGACTTTCAGAGAAATTCTAAAGAAATACCAATAATATCCCAGAAATATATAACTGGATCACAATAATAATTTTCTTTAAAATATCTTAATTGCACATAAATAATTAGATCCTATTTGAAACATTTATTTTGGAGTAATCTGTGGTTGAATTTTAGTGGTTTTATTCGTGGTACAATCTGATTCCTAAGGTTCAAAGGCTAGAACACCTAAAATATTAGAAATGTCTTTATAGAGCCAGCAGAACTTGGATGGGAAGAATTCCTTAAGTGGAGGATCAACTTTTCTGAAGGTATGAAGGGACCAGCTAGAATAAGGGTTCAGTTCTAAAAGTGCAAGCAAGATAGTAAGTGCATTGTCCTATATTTGCCTACCTGTAGTCATTACCACACTTTCAACTTCTGTAGCACAAAGTTGAGACCACAGATTTTTTTAGGAGTCCTTAAGCTACCGTGAACTGTAGAAATACATGTATTAAATATCTCAGTAGGCTGTTCTAGAAATAGGAATAATTAAAGGCCCACTACAGAGATGAGTAAGTACTAAGATTGATCTGACCAAGAGCATCTTTTGTCCTTGAACCCATGGGCATTGTATAGAGTATTGTAGAACAATGGTTAGGCACATGATTAGTAAGAGTTACATACTGTGTGGCATTATTATGTTGTCCCTATCAACTTCATTTTCCTTATCTGTAAAATAGAAAGGATAACATTATCTATCCCTTAAGATAGGTAAAGAGAAATTAGGAGGAACTTTTGAAGACATAGGGGTAGGCAGAGTTCATGGACAAAAATCAAATCGCACGGGAAACTGTTGAAAGAATTAACAACTGGGACCTGCTCTTACTGAGAAGTTTTTTCATGTCAAAAGAAATTACCAACAAAGTGAAAAGGC
>NW_004524639.1:6687306-6729414 GCF_000260255.1 Octodon degus
AGAACTTGTACTGTAATGTCATGTAACTCGGTAGTGTCCCAAATTTTCTGATCAAGAAGATTATGGGGCCAAAGAGGAAAGTGATCGATGATGTATAGTGTTCCTAAGGAGAGTCACTTGGACAGAAAACATTCTCTCAGGCTTTCACAGAGAGCATATTGGTCAAGTAATTGCTGTGCCCCATCCACATGGCTGACATTGACAAAGGATCTACAAACTGCAGTACAGGGTTTTAGGATAAATCCTGAGGGGATTTGACTGACCTTGTCAGATACAAAAGTTACATTTCTTGTTATATAGGTCTTGCTTTATCTTAGTCTTAACGATCCAGCAGAAAAGTATAAAAATGAAGTATAAAAAGTAAAGCCATATTAATATGCTGAGATATAAAAGGCTCAAGTCAACAACTTCTGACATTTCCATTCCTACAGATAACCCACTACTATTATGGACTACTGGACTCTATTTGAATATTTTGCTGAGTTCACACATCTACAATATTTAAATGGCAATGGAATACCCATCTCTGATGAAGCTAAATAAAAAAGGGGGATACAAATGAAGGACCATTTTGTATCTGTATATTCAAAATAGTTAGAATAGATATACAGCTACTTTCTCTTAATTAAATGAATAGAAATATTTGTACTAATAGTGTTTGTAGACAGGATATCATGCTTGCATCCCGTATTATGAATAACCACTAAGAAAACAACAATATGCAATATATTAATTATTGAAACTGTCCTACTGATCATTTTTGAAACTGTCTCATTGCTATTTGTTTCCCAATAAAATTATTTTTTTTAAAAACTGCAGTGTAAGGGCTGGGCAGATGGCTCAGAAGACAAAAGCACCTGCTTAGGTAGAGCCCAGCAGCCAGGATACCATCCCCTGCATGCTGTGCCAGACCCACCCCCGGGTCTCACTGACCATCTATTGAGACTGGGCCTGTTGACACGTACCTGTAATCCCCTACTTGAGAGGCTGAAAACAGGCAGATCACTACAAGTCCGATCTATGTAGTGAGACCCTGTAGATCCTGTAAACCCTATACCAAATAGATTTTTAAAAAGAAAGAAAATTTGTTTAAGTGCCAGCCATATACAGCTCAGCCTATTAAAGTGCCTTCTTAGGCAGACGAAGAGGCCTGTGGTTCAATCCCAGCCTGCCATGCTGGCCCGGCCCCTGGGGCGCACTGAGATGACAGTTGAGACTGGGTATGGTGTCACCCACCTGTAGACCCAGCGCTTGGGAGACTGAAAAACAGGCAGGATCACTACAAGTGTGATCTACATAATGAGACCCTATAGACCGTGTACCAAATGCATTTAAAAAAAAAACAAAACTTCAGTGTGTACTGCTGCCGAGTGACATTCAGAGCAAAAGCAGGCTTACAAAAACATTAGCACATGTCATCATCTACCTTATTCACTAAATCTGACACCCTGCAATATCTGGCTCTTCCCAAAGTCAAAATATCCAAGAAAAATAAATGTTTTGATTGATTTGGGACATTGAGGCTGTCATAATAGGACAACTAAAGACATAAAGAAGGCTTCCACAAGTGCTTCGGAAAGTAGCATGAATGCTGTAGGTATGTTGAAAGTGAAAGGATATTTTGAGGGGCATTAATGACACTGTCTTTTAGTCTAATAAATATTTTTTAAAAATTTTACCACTCACCATAATTTGGTCATATTTGTTTCACTTATGCCTGCAGTTAACATCATTAAAATAATTGTCACAATGCACTGACTGGCAATATAATAGTTAAGAGCATTACAGTTAAGTAAAGCCAAATTTGAATCTTAGTTCTGCCTCTTACTGGCTGTGTAATCTTGAACAATTAACTAAACCCCTCTGAACCTTAGTTTCTTCATCTACAAAATGATGAAGGATAACCATAATACCTCCCTATCAGGTCCATTGGAATGAGATTATATAAAATATTTAGCACAGTGCCTAACACATTGTAAACATTCAATAAACAGTTGTTGCTGTGATAATAATTGATGGTTCAGCATTTTAATTCTTTGCATGGCTGTTTCCAAACTAGAGTATGAGATAAAAAATTTTGTCTTTAAGTGCCGCCAAGATAGCTCAGCAGACTAAGTGCCTGCTTTGGCAAACACAGGGACCAGGGTTCAATACCCGGTCCTGCATGCAGCACCAGCACCCCCAGGGTGCACTGAGCCTGCAATCAAGTCCGGGCGTGGTGGCACTCACCTTAAATCCCAGCACTGGGGAGGCTGAAAACTGGAAGATCACTAAGACTCTGAGATGCCTAGTGAGACCCTGTCCCAAATACATAAATGGGAAAATGATGTTTAAAAAATTTGTCTTTCTCCTTTGAGTCCACCTGGAAAACAGGGACTTACATTAAAATATTGAGTTTTTGGACATTGAGAAATCTGTATAGCAGCACAAAAATGATTTGTCTCCAATGTTATTTTTTGGTTTAGATGTGTACAGAGTATGGAAGATAATATTGCTAGGTTGAGTAAATACAAGTTGCTAGGTAGTGGGAGGGCTCAAGGCTACACTGAAACATACTTGAAATTGTATGGTAGAGCTGTAGCACTGAGGAGCAGGCTGTCCTGACTAACACACACATTTGCATTATTCCAAATAGGCTGGTATTTTGGAAAGTGAATAAATCAGAAGAGGAAATACAAACCAATTCCTTTGGCTTGTCCAGGAATGGCCATCCCAAGAGTCAAGAGGCTATGGGGAAAGGATGCTAAAAGAAGGGATAGTAAATGCAAAAGTGAATGGTATTTTTTGTAAAAAAGAGCTCTGCAGGAATGCCTTGACCTTTTCTACACCACCTTTGTATGATTTTAAATCTCCTTCACAAGGCTGAATTCCTAATGTAGACAGCAATATTATGTACTTGTTGGCTGTATACCTCAAGCCAGGTCAGATGCAGGAAAAAGGAGAGAATTTCTCTTGTGTCCTATTCCCACTGTGTTTTCAATTTCACTTTGATTATTTAGGTTCTGCAATACTTGTGTAAGACACATGATTTCTTTCTTTTTTTTTTTTTTTTTGGATTGGCATTGAAAATCCACTTTGGCATTTAATAGTTAAAAATAAGCCAAAGAAACAGTGAATGCAGTAGGAGCCTTTGAAATGCCATGTACCACCTGCCCTCCAGCAAGCCCTGCTGGGCAGTGTAGCCTATGGAACTTTTGGCATATTAAACAAAAGGAAGAAGAAGGGGAGTTTATCTTCTCTGGCTTTAGCCATATGTCATGAATACATTTGCTTTTAAATGAATTTATAAAATATTAATGTAATCATAGCAGATAGCAGAGTAGTGAGTACATCAGTCAGAAATTATATTTATCCTATATATTTGTTTTTGTTTATCTCCATTTATTAGTAGATAGAACATGGAGAAAGGCATTTCCTTCGAAGTGAAAGTGGCAGAATTTGTTTAATGAAGTGATGTTTCTGTAATCTGTGGCAAAGTAGAACTGTGCATGAAAGAGCTATGTGAATAACAATGAGGATGCAGACAGAACAATAAACAGATGACAAACATTTCAGTAGGAGGGGAAAATAGATTGGATTGTTTATTTAGCACATAATCTAATGTGATCTTTTCCTAATGAAAATTAACAGTTTGTAAATGGAAGAGATAACATTAACAATTTCTCCAAAATCTTCTGCATAAGGAATGTGATTTTCCAAAGACGTAAATGGCATTCTGAACCATAGTGCCCTTATTATATAGCGTAGAAAAACAGGTGCCAGCCTCCATAAATTCTCCAGGACAAAAGGGGAACCTGGATACCTCTGCATAGAGCCTGACATATAGGAAGCTGATCACAAAGTTTGTGGAATGTAAGAATGAGGGTCTGAACTGATGAATTTATCAGTGTAATTGCACACTTTGAATAGAAGAAAGAAAACTTACCATTCAGGACTACCTGTTATGCCAGAGGTCTTCATATATGTTCTGTCATTTCATCCTTTAAGCTAAATGTAATTATCCCCAGTTCTACTAAAAAAAATGAAATGGAAATAGAGATATTAAGAAACTTTCCTTAAGGTCACATAATTATATATGGAGGAGAGTAAAGATATGAAAGCCACATGAGAGTGTGTGTTTGTGTGTGTGTGTGTGTGTGTGTACGTGCATGTTTTTTTATGTTTTTATTTTAAAAAATCCTCCTGAGAGAAAATTTTTTCTCCTAAAATTTTTAAAGGTCTTGATGTTTCAGTATGACAAGTATGTGAATGGATCACAGATGTCCTAGCTTGCTTGGTTCTGGGTTTGTAACAGAGATGCCTATGTGCCACCTACTTGCCCATCTGCCTAGACATAGGACTGCCTCTTACTGGGCCTACCGAAGCTCTGATTTTGTGGGAGCCACAGGTTCTTCCTGCTTAGTTTAGACCCACTTCCTCTAGCATCTAGAATTGTCCAGGACTTCAGTAGTACCTTGAGGACATCCTTACAAGCATTGCCCCTCTGACCTGTGTGGAGAGCATGAAGTTTTGGGGATTAAATGCTGCTACTGCTACTACTACTACTGTTGCTGCTGCTGCTGCTGCTGCTGCTGCTGCTGCTGCTGCTGCTACTACTACTACTACTACTACTACTACTACTACTACTGCAACTGCCCCTGCATTATCAGAGCTTATTATGCAATACTTTCTTTGTTTACAGCATGTTATTCATGATTCTATAGTGAGGACAGGTATGAGGTAGAGAAAACAGAGTAGCAAATTGCAGTTTTATATAGAAAGGAAATTTAGACAATGAAATATATCCTACATATGTTCTGGTCACAAGAATTACCTTTTCTAAAATTTTCTGTTTCTTGAAATTTTCTAAATTTTCTTCCTGAGGAGACTCTTTTTTCAGTACTGTCCTTAGACCCAGGTAAGTGAGGCTTCTGCCCTGGGCCCATAAATTAGAGGACCATGCTTTAGGAGGCGTACCTTGATATGTTTTAAATGCCCTCCTAATGCTGAGCACTGGTCTGTCAGCCTCATTAAGAGAATTGCCCTGATTCCAGAGTATATCCTACATATGTTCTGGTCACAATAATTACCTTTTCTAAAATTTTCTGTTTCTTAAAATTTTCTAAATTTTCTTCCTGAGGAGACTCTTTTATGTATTTTAGTACACGGTCCACAGGGTCACACTACACAGATCGGACTCATAGTGATTATCCTGTTTTCAGCCTCTGAAGCGCTAGGATGATAGGCTTGCACCACCATGCCCAGTCTGAATTGCTGTCTCAGCACACCCAGGGGTGGGGCCAGCACAGTATGCTGAGGATCAAATCCCAGTCCCTGCATCTGCCTAAGCAGGCACTTTAATCTGCTGAGCTATCTGGTGGGCCCCTGAAGAGGCTCTTTTATCTATATGAGGAGCTCCGATCTCACCTTAGACTCTAGTATCCATTTCTCCCCTTTGTGACATTTGCCAGTCCATTGCCCCACATATGGAATCAACTGGAAGACCCAAGAAGCTTCAGGATGCAAGCCTTTGGAATCCTCCCAGATTCTTCATTCCAGGAGAATGACAAATCACTCCACCTGGATGAAGTGATTTCCTTAATGGTATCATATGAGATAGTGCCGCCAAAATTTTGTGGATTCTAATTGGCTTGTTCAGAGAAAAACCCATTCAAAAAATGTTTGGGCACTGTCACATCTCCTTAAGTCATCCCTGAATGACACAAAAGATCACATAAAATAAAGTAAAATTCAGTAGAAATGGATACAGAAAAGTTTTTAGACAGAGTTAAGAATGAACCAGAGTTATCTACAAATGCTTGTTCAAGGTGAGTGAGACTTAAGCAAGACCTTGAAGAATGGGTAAGTTTTAGAGAGGCTCAAATGTTTCTAAGCAGGGAAAACAACATGAACCAAGGCATAGAGAGTAGTTAATTTACTGAAATGTTTTGTGCTGTGTACTGTGCTACACACATTTCATTTGTCATTTTAATTACTTCTCTCAGCTCCTTGTCAGGTAGGACTTATGAACCCTATTTTATAGCTGAGAAAATAAAAGTTCATATTGCTAGTACATGGTAGAAGTAGAGCCCAAATCTGCCTGGTGTGTGTGCTTTTAATAAATGCTGTATGATAAATAGAACATATGTGCAAGAGATAGCAAGCAGCCTGGTTGGAAGGCAGCTATGCTCACCACTATACCACCAACGCAAGTAGCCTGATTGGAATTGAGCTGAGGGTAAGTATTGGAAACTAATAGAGGTGAGATCACTAGACAAGATGCAGTCATATTAAAAAGATATTCAATATCAAAATGAGATATAGAGACTTACTTAGGCTCTGATCAAAAAGGAATTAGCCCTATCCAAAGGAAAATGCACAGCTATAATAATAGTATTTAAGACCAGAGAATACTAAGCAGCATATTTGTAAATAGCATTTTCCCTTAGAAAGACCCTTGCTTTGAAACTTAAAACATTTCACCTTGCCTGGTCTCATTTAATGATCTCTTTTGCTTTTCCTTTTCAGACTTTGATCCTGCTCTTGGAATGATGACTGGAATTCCACCAATAACTCCAATGATGCCTGGTTTGGGAATAGTGCCTCCACCAATTCCTCCAGATATGCCAGTAGTAAAGGAGATCATACACTGCAAAAGCTGCACACTCTTCCCTCCCAACCCAAGTACTGTTCTGCTTTTATTCCCATATAAGTCACAATGTTTTGCTGTATAAGTAAGCTTCCATCATTTTCAAAAGAATACCCATGGGTTTCATAGATGTGTATACAGAAGCTTCACC
Organism: Octodon degus; assembly: GCF_000260255.1. Lineage (NCBI taxonomy): Eukaryota > Metazoa > Chordata > Mammalia > Rodentia > Octodontidae > Octodon > Octodon degus. The sequence continues at coordinate 6,694,086 of NW_004524639.1, forward strand.
TAAAAAACTGAAGGGAAAATTGTTTCTCACTAGGCAAAGCTGCATTTTATGCACAGAACAGTAGTTTGGTGTGCTGGTTGCCATACAAGTAATAAACATGTTTCTAGTGTCATCTGGTAGGGAATTCAAGTGCATTTGTTGAGAAGAAGGCACCTAGTGCAAATTGTTCCACCCTGTCCTTGCAGTGTTCTTATAACTGACTGAGTAATCACGTGCTGGTGATGACAGAGCTTGAGCATAGTCTAAGCCCACCTGAGGCACATGATAATTTGTATTTGGTGCTAGGAATCTCTCAGTGTTACCAGTGACTCACACATTATTCCAACTCTTACTGTTTAGCTTATAGACAGCAATACACAGTCAGGTGTAGTTCAAGTTATTGGGAGGGCAAAGAAAGATGTTAAGGCTAAGTCAAACTATAGCCATCTCATCAGTACACTTCACATGGAAACAGTCTAGGCACATTGGTCTTATTGGTCTTATAATCTCTAAGGAGAATAGGCTTCTCCTTAGAATTGCCTTAAAATATCAGTAAAGATAAAGCTGTTTAAGTTAAAATGTCCCACCAATGAAATTAAGTCAATAATTCTTTAGATCGATTTTGAGTTTCATATCCTTTACAGGATTGTAAGCTACTTCTGCACATGACTTAAGCCTCTCTAATATTTTGTTCATAGTCCCAATGGTTCTAGGTAACATACCAAGGGAGCTGTTGCAATGGTACAAAGAGATCCAAAGTAAACATAACCTTTGATGTACGACTTCAGAAAAGTACTTACCCATGAATCAACCCCAGCAGAGACCCATTCTATAGTACTTGGTATGATCTGCTTATAACTAAGAAGGTTTTAGCATCAATAAGGGTTAGACATGTCCTCTTGAACACTGTTGCTAATGAAAACTGATCTTAATGAATTCTGGTTTTTGAACTTGCTTTTGAACAGTATACATACTTATATTATAGGTCAATAACAAATTAAGTGGTCAACATCTCAGAGAACCATATTGGGAGAAGATCGGCATATCACAAAGAGCATTAGGGAATTGATGATAAAATATCCTTGTAGGCCTTACTTGCTAGCTTAAATAGCCTTTCCTGGGTTTGTGTTTAATGCCATAGTGAATAGGCAGTGCTATTATATCTTTGTCTCTTAGTCCTAGTTTTATTGTCTTTGAAAATATGCAAAAGCCTTTTCCTCCCTTGTGTCTACTGTGTTGTTTTGGATTGGAGAAAGCTCTGTATCCCTGATAGTACCTTTTTTGAGGCAAAAGCCATGAATTTAAGCATTGAAAGTGCTTATGAAAAGGTCTTGTTGATGTAATCATCTATAGATAATATAATACACCTGCACTAGGCTTGCATTGCCTAAGTCAGGTCTCAGCTAACAGGATGGCTAAAAACCTAAAATGTCCAGGTCAAAGGCAATAAAAGACTTCAGCAATATTAAGTTTCTAAATTTCCAGAGAATAGCACAGATGCCTTGTTTATAACATAGAGACCACATTGGGCAGTTTTGGAATGCTTGTCAAAATACATGACTTAAAGAGGCTTACCTTCATAGTCTCTCATGAAAGAAATAGAAGTCTCATGAATACATGATTTACCTTTTGCCACCTGAAGCCATGGCTTCTCAGTTCTGAGTTGGAAGTATGACTGAGTCAGAGGGAAGCAGCACTACACTATCACAACTCAATCTTTAATTCTTTATCTTTGGACTAAGAATGCTAACAAGGCAATTAGGGAGTAGCTTCTGGGAATGAGCCTGGCTTTGGAGTTGAATTCAAAAATAATACTCCTGACAAAGCTTAAAGTACACTAATGTTTTGTTGCTTTATTTTAGAATTTGAATGTGGGGTCAGAAAGAGTCTTGTTATTAATTGGGTGGGAAAAATACTAAGGTACTTCCCTTAGTTCTTTACTGAAAAAAGCCTGACAAAAAGTACCATTATTGTTAATAGTACCAAGGCTTATTTTTGTGAAGGTAAAATAGGAAGATCAGTAGAAGACAGAAAAAAACAGGGGAATCTGTATGATTGAACCCCTTGTATCCTCAAAGTTCCACAACTCCTTTCCATAAGGCCTTGATTATAAACTCCACTGCTTTCTCTGGCCTGCCTCTGGTATATTCTCTTACACTCAATGACCTCTGACCCCGGAATTCCTCTCAGCAATAATAAAGTCTAATGATCTAGAGACACTCACAGTATTTTTATTTGCCACCTAGTGTACTTCCAAGTCTTGTTGTTTATTAGAAAGTATTTTCTCCATCAGTTCCTCACCCTCTGTTCCGCCTGACACTTTGAGATGCTTGTCATATATACAGACCCATAAAATTACCCTGGGGCTCTCATTGCCCACAGATAAATAGTCCAACTCCTGACCTCAAAACCTTTCACTGCTCTGCTTTGTGACAGTCTTCAGAATACCATTTCTACTTGGCACATACCCACCCTTTAGTCAGGTTCAACTACTTTCTGACCTTACACTCCTCTCCAGCCAAACTCCAAATGCACACTCTCCTAGCATCCTTCTCATGGAAGGCACTGCAATTAAATTTGAGGAATCATTCTAAAGCACTTTCACTTAAAGACTGGGTACTAGACCTACTGTATACTTTTTTCTATAAATTACTTTATATCTGTGTTTTATTTAGTACCACTAACCACTTCATCCTTGAAACCTAAAGTCAGTTGAAGGTGAAAGAATGACTGAAGCCACCCAGACAGATTATATAAATCAAAACCAAAAACCATGCACCATACTTGGAGGAATCCCAACATTTAAAAATTTAAAAAGAAAAATAGGAGCTTGCATTTTGGTATATTCCTTAGCAGCAAAAGTCCCCTAGAAGACTGTACAGTGATTGGTAGTTCTTCTCTCTTATCATACTAAGAGATTCTTAGTAAGAATCTCCCCCTCTCATGTTATTGTTCCTGTGTTTCTATCAACATGTCCTTTATTTAAGAACACTAATGACCTTGTAGTGCTAAACCCAGTGGCCAATTCTCAAATCTCTTTCTGGTTGATCTAATAACAATATATGACACAGTTGATGACTTTTTACTGCTTCTTATGCTTTCATCATATGTCTTCTAAAACACCCTACTACTGTCTTTCCTCCCACCATACTAGTTGTTCTTTCTCAGTGTCCTTTGTTGCTAAACTCCTGTCTTGCCTGACTTCTTATTGGTGAGCCCTCAGTCCTTGAATCAGTTCCTATCTATACTCCTACCTTTGGTGATATCATCTAACCTTGTAGCTTAAAAGCTGTACATGAATGATACCCAGATTTATGCTTTGAGTTCAGACCTAGCCTCTGAGTTCCAAACTCATATCCAACTATTCACTTTGCCATCTCCATTTGAAAATCAAATAAACATCTCCAACAAAATGCTCAAAATCAAATTTCTAGATTTTCCCTCAGGCCTGTTCCACTGGAATCCTTTCCCGTCTTCCATGCACTAATAGAAACTGCATTCTTTCCATTTCTCAGGACAAACTTAGACATCATCTTTACTTACTTTTCCTCTTGTAACACATTTAATTTTAGAAAATTCTATCAGTCTTAAATTATATGGATGAAATCCTCCTGCTATGCCAATGACCACTGCTATGATCCAATTTATATCCATTATTATTCATTTTCTGAACCACAGTAATAGCCTTCCAGTTGGGTCCTCCTTGTTCACACCCCACATAGTCTATTCTCAATGGAATAAGCAAAATAATCTTTTTAAACCCCAGTCAGATTATGTCACTCTTTGACTCAGAACTCTTCAGTGGCTCTCCAGTTTATTCACAATAAAGGCTAAGTCCTTTTAAAGGAGTATATGGGACTGGGCATATAGCTCAGTGGCATAAACACCTGCTTGGCAAGCACAATGTCTCTAGTTTAATTCCCAGTAAAAAAAAAATAATAAAGGAATGTATGATCCATACCCTCTCCACATTTTCTCCTTGACTGTTTTTCCTGCTGTCTTCCCTATCACTCACTGTGTTCTTATCACAATGACCTTCATGCTGTTTTATGAAAATACCAGAATACACCGGGTGTTTTTCCATCACATAGCTCTTGTGCTGGCTCTTTCCTCTGCCCAGACTACTCTTCCCCCAAATATCTATGTATCTAATTCCCTCAACTTCAAGTCTTTACTCAATGTCACTTTCTCAGTGGGTCTGATAATCTACTTAAAACCATAGCTGTCCCCACCATACTCTCTGTGCTACCTTAACTTCACTGTTTTTATATAGCACATTACCTTTTAAACAACCTACTTAATTTATAGAATAGAAACTCCGGAGACTAGAATTTTTGTCTATTTTGTTTGACAAAAATTTCCTAGAACTTACAAAAGCATCTGACATACAAAAGATACTCAATAAATGTTTGTTGAATGATCAGTGGATGGACAAAGGGAAGGATGGATGGGTGCATAGTGACAGAAGGGGCAGCAGTCAGCTGTGAAAAGCAAACCAAGAGAATAGGGGGTAGTTGGCTATTACATATTGTTGACTTTCAAATCTATATTTTTAATCTTTATCTCTCTTCTGAGCTTCAGAAACATATAGCCAACTACCCAACAGAATTTTCTCAGTTAATCAACATCAAATGTTTAAAAAAGATATTATAGTATAGGAGACAGATTATAAGACAGAACTGTGTTCCACTCCCAGCTCTGTCCCTAACTAGCTGTGAGATCTTGCTCTATCATGTAATATACTGGATTAGATTAACCAAGATACCTGCAAGACTTTATCCTGCTCTAAAATTATGGTGTTAAACATTAAAATAAAGCTAGCACTATATTTATGTACCCAAACCCCATCAAAACAAGAGCAACTTAATTAGTAGCAAATCGGATTTTGTGCCTTCACTGGAACAAGAAGAGTAGGGTAGTATAGTACTTGAGCTCTGAAGTAACATGAGCCTAGTTTCAGAGGCTAGATCATCATACTAAATAGCCATAAGATCTTTGGTGAGTAACTTAACCTCCCTGAGCTAGACTACATAAAATAAGATCTGGTCTAAAAATTCAGTGGCTCATACTAGACTAGAACAAACCGAGTACCAATCTCCTACAGATAAAAGGTAAATAGCCCATTGTTCTGAAAGCAATACCCTTGAATCCCAGGATTTTCAGATATAGATAGCAACAACTTGAGGAAAACCTCTATGGAACATACTTTTTGTTTTCAAGGTGGCTGGCTATCAGAGATGTACTGAATTTTCACTTAGCAGTTGTCTGTGGTGAGAGAAATGGGCAGCATTATCTCTGGAGAGAAGTCAGTTTTGTCAGTGTTTATTTTTCTATTTAAACTTTCCAGAATTTTTTCAATTTTATTTTATTGAGAAACAAATATCAATGAGATAGTTTCAAAACCGATTAGGACAGTTACAGTAATTAATACATTGCATATTGTTGTCTTCATAGTGGTTATTCATAGTACAAGATGCAGACATAATATCCTGTCAAAACACTACTAGTACAAATCTTTTTTCTCATTGAAGTAAGAGAAAATAGCTGCATATCTATCCTAACTATTCTGCATATACAGATACAAAATGGTCCTTCCTTTGTATCCCCTTTTTTTGTTTAGTCCTGTCAGAAATGGGTATTTCATTGGCATCTAAATACTACAGGTGCGTGAATTCAGCAAAACAGTCCAACACAGTCCAGCAGTCCACAATAGAGGTGGGTTATCCACAGAAGTTGTTGACTTCAGCCTTTCACAGCTCAACATATTAATATGGCTTTACTTTTTATACCCTGTTTTTATACTTTTCTGCTGGATGGATAAGACCAAGATAAAGCAAGACCTGTATAACAAGAAATGTAACTTCTGTATCTGATAAGGTCAGTCAAGTACCCTCAGGATTTATCCTGTAACCCTGTACCGCAGTTTGCAGTTCCTTTGTCAGTGTCAGCCATGTGGATGAGTCACGGCCATTGCTTCACCAGTTTACTCCCTGTGAAAGCCCATTTTTAGGCAACAAAATGAAAAGGGGCAAACACTCTTACTGAAAGAAAGACAGCCTCTTTAACAAATGGTGCTAGGAAAACTGGCTCTTTACATGCCAAAAACTAAAACTTGACCCAAGTCTATCACCATGCAGTAAGCTAAAGTCAAAATGGATTAAAGATCTATACATTAAAACAGAAACACTAAATCTCCTGGAAGCGAAAGTAGGAGGAACTCTTGAAGACATAGGGGTAGGCAAAGAGTTCATGAACAAAAATCTCCTTAGCCACACTATGTCATTGATCACGTTGCTCTGTGGCCGCATAATCTCCTTGATCAGAAAATTTAGGACACAACTGAGTTACATGATGTTACAGTATAGGTTCTCCTATGTCCTGAGTCTTCACTGACCTGGAAAGGCTTCTAGCTTTCTTTTCAAATGTGTTACACGTTTCTATTTGTATTTCTTCTTTTGAATTCTTCTACTAGGAAACTATGCAATATTTACACATGTAGGTCTGGTTTGTTTCACTTATGAGTGTATCTTCAAGTGGCATCCACTTAAATATGAAGGCTTCAAGTTTATTATTCTTTATAGCTGAGTAATACTCCATTGTATAAAAATACCACATCTTTTTCAACATTTCTCACGTGGCAGGCATCTTGGTTGTTTCCAAGATTTGGCTATCACAAATTGTGCTGCTATAAACATAGGTACACATAAAAAACTATGATATGATGTTTTCAGTTCCTCCAGGAAAATTCCCAGTAGGAGGATAGCTGGCTTGAATGGGATTTCCAGTCCTAGTTTCTTAAGGAGTTCCCACAATGATTTCCATAATGGTGGCACCAGTCTACATTTCCACCAGCAGTGGAGAAGCGTTCCCTTTGCCCCACAGCCTTTCCAACTTTTTTGTTGGTTGATTTCTTTATGATAGCCATTCTTTCTGGGGTGAGATGAGATCTCAGTGTTTTTTTAATTTGCATTTCATGGATGGCTAGGGATGTGGAGCATTTTTTCATATATTTATTTGCTGTGTTAATTTTATCCTCTGAGAAGTGTGTGTTCATCTCAGATGCCCATTTCTGGACTGGGTTCTTCAAATTTAGGGGCCCTAATGTTTTTTAGTTCTTTATAAATTCTACAGAGCAGACCTTTGTCTAAGTGGTTATGTGTCAAGATACTTTTGCAATTTGTGCTTTGTCTTTTCACTTTGTTGGTAATTTCTTTTGACATGCAAAAACTTCTCAATAAGAGTTGGTCCCAGTTGCTAATTCCTTCAGCTGTTACCCATGCGATTTGATTTTTGTTCATGAACTCTTTGCCTACCCCTTTGTCTTCAAGAGTTTCTCCTACTTTCGCTTCCAGGAGATTTAGTGTTTCTGCTTTAATGTATAGATCTTTAATCCATTTTTACTTTAGCTTACTTCATGGTAATAGACTTGGGTCAAGTTTTAGTTTTCGGCATGTAAAGAGCCAGTTTTTCTAGCACCATTTGTTAAAGAGGCTCTCTTTCTTTCAGTAAGCGTGTTTTCCCCTTTGTCAAAGATCAGGTGGCTGAGTCTGTTCATAGATTCCTCTGCATCTTCTAATCTATTCCATTGATCCTCAGGTCTATTTCATTGCCAATACCATACAGATTTTATCGTGGTAGCTCTGTAGCATAATTTCAACCCAGAAATTGTAATACTTCTTTCCTTGTCTTTGTTGTCCAGGATTGCCTTTGCTATTCTAGGTCTTTTCTGGTTCCAAATAAATTTTAGGAACGATTTCTCTAGGTCTGTGAGGTAAATTGGTGGTATTTTGATAGGGATTCCATTAAATCTGTACAACAATTTTGGGAGTATGGCCATCTTCACGATGTTGCTTCTTCCTATCCAGGACCAGGGAATAGCTTTCCATTTTCTGAAATCCTCTACATTCTCTTTTTTCAGGGTACTGTAATTTTCCTTGAAATGATCTTTGGCTTCTTCATTTAAGCAAATTCCATGGTATTTCGTTTTCCGCAGAGCTATTGTAAAAGGTATTCAGTCTCTAATTTCCCTCTCAGTGTGTTTGTTATCTGTGTGGAGGAATGCTGTTGACTTTTGAGTATTGACTTTGTATCCTGCTATGCTATTGAATTTGTGTATCAGTTCTAGTAGCTTCTTGGTGGAGTTTTTTGGTTTCCAAGTAAAGTATCATGTCATCTGCAAATAATGATATTTAACTTCTTTACCTATTCTTATTCCTTTTATTTCTCCCTCTTATCTAATGGCTCTAGATAATGATTCCAAAACTATATTGAATAGCAGAGGTGATAGAGGACATCCTTGTCTTGTACCAGATCTGAAAGTAAAAGATTTGAGTTTTTCCCTATTTAGAATTATATTAGCCGTTGGGTTGTCGTAGATGGCTTTTATCAGATTGAAGTAAAGGCCTTCTAGTTCAAATTTCTATAGGACTTTGAACATGAATGAGTGTTGGACTTTGTCAAAAGCCTTTTCTGCATCAATTTAGATGATTATGAGGTATTTAGATTTCACTCTATTGATGTAATGTATTACATTTATAGGTTGGCCTATATTGAACCATCCTTGCATCCCTGGGATGAATCCTACCTGGTCATGGTGTATGATATTCATGATGATTTGCTGTATTCTATTTGCTAGGATTTTATTGAGAATTTTTGCGTTTGTGTTCATGTGGGAAATTGGCCTGTAGGTCTCTTTTTTAGTTGCATCTTTCCCTGGTTTTGGAATCAGTATAATACTTGCCTCCAGGAATGATTTTGGGCAGGCTGCTTACTTTTCAATTTCATTCAAGAGTTTGAGAAGTGTAGGGATTATATCTTCTATAAATTTCTTGTAGAATTCAGCTGTTAATCTATCAGGACTTGGCCTTTGCTTTGTCAGCAGGCTTTTTTTTTTTTTTTTTTTTTTTTTTTTTACATTTTGTATTTCATTGGCTGTTATTCGGTTATTGAGAGTTGTTATATCTTCTTGAATCAGGTTTGGTAATTTTTACCTTTCTAGGAATCTGTCCATTTCTTCTGTGTCTTCTATTCGGTGAGAGTAAAGATTCTTAAAATAACTATTGATAATCTTCTGAATTTCCACTGGGTCTGTGGCAATTACACCCTTTTCATTCCTTATTCTTGTATTTGAATTTTTTCTTTCCTCTTTTTGATGAGGTTAGCTAGGGGCTTATCAATTTTATTTAGTGTTTCAAAGAACCAGCTTTTTGACTCATTAATTCTTTGAACTGTTTACTTCTCAATTGAATTAATTTCTGCTCTAATGTTTATGATTTCTTCCCATCTTTGGGCTCTGGGTTTGGTTTACTCCTCCTTTTCTAGATTTCAGGGTGCAACATTAGGGTGTTTATTTGTTCCCGTTCTGTTTTCCTAATGTGTGAGTTCACAGCTATGAATTCCCTCTGAGGACTGCTTTCATCACATCCCGTAAGTTCCAATAAGTTGTGGTTGAATTTTCATTGAATTGTAGATACTGTTAAATTTCTTGTTTAATTTCATCTGCCACCCATTGATTGCTGAGTAGGGTGTCATTTAATTTCCATGTATTTAGAGGGTTTTTCTGATTTCTTTTTTCATTTATTGCCAGTTTCATTGCACTGTGATCAGATAATATTCATGGGATATTTTGTTTTCTTGCATATACTTAAGCATAACCTATATACTAGTATGTGGTCTATTTTACAGAATGACCCCTATGCAGATGAAAAAAATGTGTATTCACCTGTCATTGGGTGGTATACTCTATATATGTCCACCAAGTCCATTTGTTCCAAGCTCTGCCTCAGTTCTACTTTTTTGCTAAAATTTTGTCTGCTTGACCTGTCTTTTAGGGATTAGGAGGTGTTAAGTTCTCCTGTTAAGATTGCGGTGTTGGATTCAGATTTTTCATGTCCATTAAGATTTGTCTTCTATAGTTGGGTGCTCCCATGTTTGGTACATAGATATTTATGACTCTTATCTCTTCCTCTTGAATTTTTCCCCTAACCAGTATATAGTGGCCTTCTTTATTTCATTTGATCATTCTTGGTTTCAAGTTGAAACTGTCTGAGAACATGATTGCAACCCCTGCTTTTTTTTGAGGTGCTGAGTTATGTAGTACTGTTTTCCATCCTTTGACTTTCAGCCTATGAATTTCTTCATGAGTTAAGTTTGTTTCTTATATACAGCATATTGTTGGATTTTGTTTCCTAATCCACTCTGCCAGTCTATTTCTCTTAATTGGTGAATTGAGTCCATTTACATTGATGGTTAGAATTGAGATGTGTTGATTTATGATTGACATGTTATTTACCTACTGTTGTTTTCTCCTTTTTCTCCTCTGTTTAATTGTTTGACCTATTTAGTGGTTTTCTTCTGTTCTCCTTCATGGAGTTCTAATCCTTTTGCTCCCTCTCTAGAACATCTTTCAGGAGCCTATGTAGGGTTGGCTTTATCATCATGAAATTCTTTAGTTGTTCTTTGTCATGGAAGTATTTCACTTTTCCATCAAACTTGAAAGAGAGTTTTGCAGCATGTCATAGTTGGGCTGCAATTTTTTTTCATAGAGGACTTGAAGTACTCTGCTCCATGCTCTTTTTGTCTTCATGTTTTGTGAAGTGAAGTCGGCTGAAATTCTGATGGGTTTTCCTTTGAATGTGATCTGCTTTCCTCTAGCAGCTCTCAGTATATTATTCTTGTGCTGAATTTCTGGGATCTTGACTATTATATGTCTCGGTGTGCTTTTAATTGGGTTGAGGTTACTTGGCATTCTGTATGCTTCAGTTATCTGAATGTCAGATTGTTTCCTCATATTTGGGAAGTTTTCTGCTATTACTTCTGCCCATATTTTTTTAATGTCATTTGTATTGACTCCATCTTTCTCATTGATGCCTGTTAGTCTCACATTGTTCATCTTTGCATCGTCTTGCAGGTGATGGATTATTTTTTCCTGCATCCTAGTTCTTTCTAAGAGAACTTGTCTTACCTTTTCACTAGCTGCAAGGGTGTCTTGACAATCTGAAAATCTGTCTTAACTTTCACTCAAATGGTTTTGCAAGCTTGTTATTGAGGTTTTAAGTTCCTCTATATCTCCTTGACTCTGCTTCATGTGGTCTATTTCTTTCCTGTATTAGTCATTCAAGCAGTCCGTCATTTCTCATCTCCTCTAATTTTTTTTATCAATATCTTCTTTGGAAGCACTTATTAATTATTTTTTTAATTTCTTTACTTTTTATTTGTTTATTTATCTTTTTTTGGAAACAGGGATTGAACTCAGGCCCTTGCACTTGCCAGGGAAGTGCTTATTCCACTGAGCCGCCTCCCCAGTCCACTTATTAATTATTTTACTACAGAGTTTTTTTCAGATCACGTTTCCTCCATATGTTTCTGTATTTGATTTTTTACTTCAGATACTATGAATTCAGAGATTTCTTTTTTTATTTCAGGTATTAATTCTGTTCTGAGTTCCTCTATACATTTCTGACATTGTTTCTTTACTTTTGACACTATTAATTCATTCGTTTCAGCTGAGGTAGTGTCCTCTGCACTTGTTATGGTTGGGCTGGAGGCCTGAGATTGCATTTTTCTCCTTGTCTTTATCATTTTGTATAGCACTGACCTCTAACCTTTGGTGTAGAGCTTTGGTGCAGTTATAACCTTAGCACCTACTGAAACTCTGGTGCAGATCTATTAAATTTGAATTTATCCAGTTATGCCTGGCCTGGGTCTGTCTGTTGTGTTCTGCTCCTTCTTGCTGCATCCCTTGGAATTGAACCTGTGGTGCCCCTCCGTTGTGCCCCTGGCCCAGGGGGCACAGGGAAACGGAGAGCTGTCCCACACCCTAGCCAGTTCTGGGCTTGGGCTGGATCTGGGGTTCCTGAAAGCATTGCAGAAGTTTTCACTCACTGGACAGGCTTGGGGGCGGGGCTCTGGAGGTTTGGAGGGGCACCAAGTATGGGACAGAAGGTCTCACTCACGGAGCATGCCTGAGTTTTGTTCTGGAGATGTCCTGCGGGCGCAAGGAAGCTGGACCTTGGCTGGGTTGTGCTGGTTTTGGGGGTCCAGAGAGCATTGCAGAAGTTCTCACTCACAGGGTAGGCTTGGGGCCAGGGTCTCCAGAGGGTTGGAGGGGTCCCAAGGGTGAGGTAGAGGGTCTCACTCACGTGGCATGCCTGAGTTTTGGTCCGGAGAGGTCCCTGTGGGTGTAGGGAACCCAGAAGCTCTCCCACACATTCATGCCAGTGTATATCACCTCAGCTGCTAAACCTTCTGTATGGAGTGGTTACATTTTGAGTCTACTGGAAATAACAGTGAATGAGGACTAAATGATGAAATGTCCTCTGTTTTCTGTGTCCAGGCACATGTGAAAACACTCCGGAGCCAGAAAAGAGGCTGTTTTTTCATTCTACTATATCAAAACAGTTTGGACCACCATTTTGGTTCTCAAGACTGAATTCTACAAAGATAATTAAAGAAAATGGGTGAATTGAACATGAATAACAGTTTACCAACCTTCTGATTATTTCCAATAAATTGAGATTACATTATAATGTACTTGACCCCAGCTGATTTTCTAAGGGAATTTTAATCTTGAATTGTCTAATAAAATCAATTCAGATATTTTGCATTATATAAATTGTAGAAAGTCACCTTAGAAATCTATAATGTGCTTTTGCAAAAGAAGACTCACAAAGGTAATTGGTCTTATATGCTGCCTCCTCTTTCACTTCACAACGATAAAAAATGACTATGATCCTAATGCTGATTATTCTAACATAGCTCCCCACAGTAGATGCTTGGATGTAATTAGAATCATGAGAAGCTCCTCCTTTTCCATTACCAGAGATTAATTCTTTATACTTCCAGTTATTTTGAATCTTTTCACGTGGCAGTTTTCTTGATCTCCTTCCTGAATAGTGATTGAGGCCTCAGAGCTTAATGCATTAGCTGATGAATAGGTGGAGTCTGAACCTGCTTTCCTTTGGGGATTATCGTTGTTGTACTCTTATCACTGTATTTCAGTAAGATTAGAAAATCAGGCCCAGACAACTAAGTGCCTTGATCTGTTAATTAAGGAATGGGTACCCTCCATTGAGGAAGACAGTACAGCCCCTTGACTTGCTTGGTGACATATAGCTAAATCCCCACAAATGCTATCAAAGAGGCTTTGTACATTTACCTAAGAGAATAAATAATTCTCAGATACTTTTGATACTTTTGGTGGATATTATGCCCCTTTACTTAGCAGACACTTACCATAGAAAAATCACAGCTTCTACATATGGTGATGACTTCATCAAAGAATTTTTAAACCCCATAAATGTAGTCAGGGGAAGAAACCTTTGCATTTTAAGTGTTATATGTAACTGTAGCAGTCACCACACATTCTTTAGAGTCTCTTATGAGAGCTAAAGGTAGACCCAACAAAGTTGAAACAATATAAATATAAACATCGGAAGTTCTATATTCTGAATCAGCACGTTTTTCTAAAACCTTTGATTTAAAAACATTTCTAACTATACAGATGCTCTAAATTCTGTAAGTTCACAGTGGCTGGGTTGTGTTCCATGGTCAATGCCATATATGTCTTCACAGGTAGATTCTTTTCTCAATAAGAATGACTCTGTCTCAAACTCAACCTTGACTAAAGATTAGGGTAAAACAATAGAGTTTAGAAATCCAGGTCTTAACTACCACTCTACTCCATATATGTGGTAGGCCTTTAGAAAGCCCCAGATTGGTAATATAGGAAACCTGGCTTCTATAATACAAAAAAAAAGCTATAATGGCTACTATTTATGGGGAATCTACCAAGTGCTAGATATTATACTGAGTGCAGTATAAATAATACCAATATCCTACAAGTTTCAAAAAGTAGGGAATATTATCCCTCTTCTAAAGATGAAAAAGGGGTCGGGGGATAGCTCATTAGAATAAGCACTTGGCTGGCAAGCGCAGGGTTCTGAGTTCAATCCCCTGTACCACAAAAAAAATTCCTAAAAAAAAATAAAGATGAAAAGAGATTTTCAGAGATAATGAAATTTTTTTCAAAGATCTTATAAATAGTAATCAAGAGGTCCAGCGTTATCCGCTCCATTTTCATGTTCTTTTTCTTTCTGTCTAATGTGGTACCCTCAAATGACACAGCTTCATTCAAACAAGCAACATCAGAGGTTTAGACTATAAGTCAGTGGGTTTTGACCCTGGCTATTTATTAAAACTACAACTACCCAAAAAGTGTAAACAACACTAACCAAAAACTGATGTAGAGGCTTCACCCTCAATTAATTAAATCAAGATTCACTGGGCAGGTCTCAGACACTGTTTAACTACCAAATAGATTGTAGTGAGCTATCAGAATTAGGAATAATCAGAAATGTGATGGAGAGAATTATGTCCAGTTCTTAAATCCTTAGAAGCATAGCTCTCAAACAATTCTGGGTCTCATTGTCCGCATTTTTGGCTCAAACTATAACCTTAATGGCTATGTGTAAGACATTTCAGATTCCTCTTCACTAGATTAATTTTTCTAGGGTCTAAACCTGTCATACAAAACAAAACAAAACCAAAACAAGTGAGCTCTTGAGATTACAGACTTCAAAAAGTTAGCAAAGTGTTTCAGTCCCCTGAATTGCACCCCCCATTAACTAAATAAGAAGTAGCAGGCATCATGAGCAGCTAACTATAGTATTCTTAGCCACTCCAATAGGACAAACACCTATAGCAAAGTAAAAACACACTAGTGTTTCTGATACCCAAGGAAGCTCTCAAAGCAACTGCTTGCCAACTAATAAGAGTCAGATGGGGTCCTTGGGCTAATCTACGAACGAGACTCATTTTTGCATGTGAGCTCTGATCACTGGTTGTTGAGCTCTCTAAATACTGAGCTAGGAAAATTTTTGTTAAGAGCTGAATGGAAAGAATGGATTACACAAAATAAGTCCTTGCAGATACAAAATTAACACTAGAAAAACCTATGACCATCCTGTTTTGTTTTGTTGGACTATGAACTGTAGGATTTTGCTTAGAACAGGCTTTGATACATATAAATAGTAACAAGGCACTGGCAGATGCAACAGGCTTTATGTGTGATATGAGTGAATAGAAAACAGATTTTTAAGCAGAGGGAAAACCATCTCATTAAGTAGGTTTTTAATGACTCTCTATGGCCAAATTTGTCTCATTTTAGTTAATGATTTCCCAGATGAGCTTAATCTTTCTGCTGTCTTTCATATTTCCCTCTAAATGCTGCAACATTGGCTCCAGTCCATACCTCTCAAGCAAGAAATTGGAGAAAGAACTCATTGGTATAAAAATCCTAAAAATTTAAAAGGAATCATCTGTACTCTGACTAATTTGTTTAACTAAATCATCCTAATGGCTGTAAATACATTCATAAATATTGACTCCATCATTGTCAGATTAATCCTGAAACAGTTCTTTTTAGTAAAAATAAACAGAGAATATAGTGATTACACTCTGAATTAAACAAATCCTTTCTCAGAGACCATGGTTCTGAGATATGAAAGTGAGAATTTAAACTGAGTGGGATTTGTCCCATCTTCTTAAAAAAATGATTCAAAATTTGGCATAGCTGGTTTATTGCAACAGACATAAAGAGCAAGCCTAAAAATCTCTTGATGTGACAAATACATAGACAGGCCTGTATATTTGTTGTCTAGACATAGAAGTCAGCAAACTGTTGAATGAAACGGTTTTCAGGTTCATCTAATCAGTTTTCTGGTTGTTTTTGTTGTTGTTGTTTGTGTAACTGGGGATTGAACTCAGGCCCTTGCGCTTTCCAGGGAAACGCTTATTCCATTGAGCCATCTCCCCGGCCCCCAGTCAGTTTTCTGTAGAGCTGAGATAAGCACCTTGGAGACCACATACTTCTGAGAGCACTTGGGCAAAAATTTTTGGGGGACAGTAGAGGCATCACTGAGAACGTCTTAGGTTCCAAACAAGCACTATAATTCTGAAAAATTTATTATAGTAAACGATGCATTGACATTGTTCCTTTCTCACTTCTAAAATAATTAATCATTCTTACAACTTTATGAGGAAGTTCTTGAAGTCCTCTTTCCTGAATGTCTTTAGTAGCTCACTTGAGCAGCTTATATAGTGTCTTTAGTTGTACTGTTGTGGTTGCCTCCATATCCTGAATAGGTTTAAAACATTTTTAATCAATATATTTTTTTTTAATTTTATTTTTTATAAGTGCATGTCTGCAGTACATAAGAATTACATTCTTTGTGGGGAGTAAGTACTTATCCACAACAAATTTTAATTCTTTTTTTCAACCTCCTCCCTTCTCCCTCAATCTCTTGGTCCCCTTCCCTTTTGCAAAAGATCTGTTTTTTAAAAAAATTATTTTAAATGCTTTTGCCCTTTTACTTAGATCTCCCACCTCCTGCAACCCGAGAAAGACCTCCAGGATGCAAAACCGTATTTGTGGGTGGTCTGCCTGAAAATGGGACAGAGCAGATCATTGTGGAAGTGTTCGAACAGTGTGGAGAAATCATTGCTATCCGGAAGAGCAAAAAGAACTTCTGTCACATACGCTTTTCTGAAGAGTACATGGTGGACAAGGCCCTTTATCTATCTGGTAGGTGTTGCGATGTGGTAATTGTGCCCACCAGGCACAACGCGGAAATTGAGGATCTGAGTATTTGCATTTGTGGCAGCTAAAGTACAGGCTTAATGTTACTCTTTTTGCCTTCAGAGTTGGAAAATGCAAGTTACCTCCCATCTCTATCCTTTAAAGTTCCACAGTAGCTCCTAACTCTTTATAGGATAACTCCAGATTCTAAACATGTGACATCTAAAAGCTTTAATTATCTGCTCTGCCTCTCAGCATTACCTTGTGATTCTTCCTACACATACCATGTACCAAGCACACTAGATAAATTTTCGTTCCCAGAATGTGCCATGGTGTTTTTATGCTTTTCTCTCTGACTAGAATTAGTTTTCCCATGCATACCTACCACACACAAATCTCACAGGTATGTTCAACCTGTGGGCCATGGTTTGGACATGCATTCCTTGACCTGGGGCACATTACATAAAGAGGAATTGCCTTGAGCTGCATATAAAATATATATTCTAGTTAATGTATACCAGTGACAAAGGTTCCTTCACTTTTTATATTTTTAATTGGAACAGGCACATTCAACCTGCAAGTTGGACACCTTTGCTTATGTTACAGCTCAAGCACAAGGTTCCCTTGAAAATTTTCTGGCTTATCTGTCCCCTCTTTCTCAGGTTGATTTAGGCATCCTGACATGACACCTATCACACGATGTTAGAACCGACTCTTTCATCATCCAGAGTATGAATTTGTCCATGGCAAGGACTGGGTCTTATTTAGTATTGTGCCCCCAATACCTAACATTTGACCTAACACAGAAGTTAACATATGCAAAAAAATAGTTGCAAAAGTATCTTAGTTCATATTCTGCTGTGAGAACAAAATCCCTGAGACTAGATAAACGAAATGGAAACTAGGAAGTTTGTCTGTCTCCATTTCTGAAAGCTGGGAAGTCTAAGGACATGACACTGGCATCTGGGCATCTGATGAGGGCCTTCTTTCTGAATTATAATATAACAGAAGGCATCACATGTTGAGGTAGTGCAAGTGTACTAGTTTGGGCCTCTCTTCCCCATCTTACAAAGGCACTGATGGCGTTATGAAAATTTCATGTCATGACCTCATGATAATCCTAATTACATCCTGAAGACCCCATCCCAAATACCATTAGCATATGGATTTGGGGATTAAATGTCCAACATATGCACTGTTGGTAGACACATTGATACCATAGCAGTAAGTCAAGTATTTATTGACTGATACGCAGAATACTAGGCTACTAGAGATACAGCAAAGACTGAGATTTCCTGCCAGATTACATTCTAGATAATACAGTCTGGCAATACTAAAATGTGACATATGTGAACAAATACAGAAGTTTATATCAGGTACTGATAAGTGCTGTGAAAAGATAAGGGTAATGTATCTGGAAGCATTAGGAAAGGGACTTTTCTCTGACATTTGAACCGAGATGTAAACAGTATGAAAGGAGATTGCCATGCCAGATCTTGCTGATATCTCATTCTAACATTTGAAACAGCTAACCAAAGGCCCTGAGATACAAATGAACTTCACGTTTTAAGCAGAGGACAGAAAATTAGTGTGGGCCTTGTGAGTTATAGTTATGAAATTTATTCTGAAATCTACTGGAGCATTTTAAGGGTTGCAGTGACATGATCTAATTTACATTTCAAGAATACTACTTCTGGGTAGAAGTTAGATGGACAAGTATAGCAAAGGTAGTGACTGGGAAATAATTTAACTAACTGTAACATTAACCTGACCCAGAAGCAATAATGCTTTATGTAGTATTGTGGAATAAAGCTAGTAAGAACTACTTTCCATAAAAGCTACTCATGGTGGAAGTTCAAATTTGGAATGGGACAAGGAATTGTAATTAGAATGATTTCTGATGAGTACCATAAAGTGAAGCCACATGCCTTTTCTGTTGCTTTGAAGTTCAAGATTCATGGTTGATCTTCTGCATATTTTGAATTGATATTGTTTTTATGGGGCAGTAGACAGATAACCTAGAAAGAAGAAGACAGGGTAATTGGAAAAGCCATAGAGCAATTAGGTACTTCTTCACCCAAGAGTAATGTTTTGGGAAAACTAAGTTAAAGTGCTAGACATATTAGGACATCAGCATTTTCCTTCATGCAGTAAGTACTTTTTTTTTGGGGGGGGGAATACCTGGGATTGAACTCAGGGCCTCGCGCTTGCCAGGAGTAGGTACTTTTTAAATGTCTTCATTGTGTTGAATATTGTGCTAGATGCTGTGCAGAATAAAAATGAATAAGCCTAATTCTCCCCCTTGGTAAACTTAGTATGCAGCAATATATTCCTTTATTAAAGAAACATTTAATCAGCAGCAGGCATTACTCAAAACACTGATAAGATACCCTCTCTGCTAACAACTATAATTGATAGCTATAAGTGCCATTAGCTAGGCAGAGGGTAAAAAAGAGAGAATATGAAGATGTCAGACTCTTTAATTGTTAGTGATAAGAACGGTAGCATTTGCATCAAGTCTTTGACAAATAGGAAGCATTTGCCTTTCGACCGTGGGGCACAGAAACGGCATGAGCAAAGGTACAAAGGTGCAAAGTTTTGGCAAGCATTCAGGAGACAGTAAGTGGCAGTTTGTGTACTAAATGGACATGAGAGGAAGAGGGAAAACATCATTTGTTAACATGCTTAGAAATATTTAGTAGTTGGGTCTTTATCTAACTGTTGATAGGAAATTGTTGAAGAAATTTTTGCACAGGGAATATGGTTGTTTCTGAAAGATTAAGCACTCCACAATAGACTATTTTAATAAGCATATAAAATGTCTTGAAAAGCTCTAACAGTTATACATAAAGGACAATATACTGCTCAGGAAGAACCCCTCTAAACATTACTAAAATGAGCTCTGTTAACAACCACCTCGCAGAAACATTCTCAGGGCTGCCAAAGGAAAGGAGATGGCAATCAGTGCTGTGAAAATAGCTAAATTTTACCCTTTAAATTTGAATCTATCCCCTTGGAAGTTCACAAATTTTAGAAATCTCCAAAATGGGATGCCTGCTATTTCACATTATAGAAGAAAAATGCTTAAAATAATTAAAATCCTTTAGAAAATGATTCAGAAAAGAGTAGAATCATTTTTCTTTGTTAGAAATGAAGCACCTTTGAGAGTTGGCACTGCACACAGTGCACAGCGTACATATCCCATATCCTATTGCATATTTTGTGTGACTTACATGGAAGTGGCCTGTCTTACTCTCTTGACATATTATGTATGCTCTTCCTTTCTCTCCACAGTCCCAAGGGAATAGGTAAAGTAACTTTTGTAAACCTTTTTTTTTCTGATGACTCAGATGATCAAATACAATGAATGGGTATGCAATTACATTAAAAACTGCAAAGGGCTCTAGAAAGTTTACTTATGAAATATGTTTCTTTTTCCTCTACTGAGGATTAAACCCAGATCTTTCATACTGGGCTATATCTCTAACCCTTTTTGAGACAGGGTCTTCCTAAGTTGCCTAGATGGGACTTGAACTTATAAACCTCCTGCTTTGATCTCCCAAGTTCTGGGACTGCAGGTGTGCACCACCATGCCCAGCTATTCTTATTTCTAAAAAAAAAAATTAGTTTTACTGTTTTCTTGGAATGAGATATAATAATTCACATACATTGATCTTCATATAGTGCAAACATACAATGATATATATTTCATACAGCTGTGAAACCATCACCAGCGATCAAAATAATGACAGTCAAAATAAGGGCTATGCCTGGCACTCCCAAAGGTTCCTTCCTGCATCTTTTGTAATCCCTTCTCCCTATACCTCCCCACCTTCACTCCCTACTCAGGCAACCACTTATATGTCCTCTAACAGATTACTGTGCATTTTCTAGAGCTTTTTGTATTTTTGAATCATACATTATGTATGCTCTTCCTTCTACTATATAGATCCAGATTTCCATTTGATATCATTTTCCCTATACCTGAATTTCTGTAATGTGTTCTGTAGTGTAAATCTCCTCCTATTGAACTCTTTCAGCATTTGTATGTTTCAGAAAAATTGATTTCTCCTTTCTTTTTGAAATGTGTTTTTTCTGGATATAGATTTCTAGATTCACAGCTTTTCTATCTCTTCTCTCTCAGGTCTTGTTCCACTAGCTTTTCCTTTGAGTTGTTTCTAACAATATATATGATGTTTGTCCTTATCTTTTTTCTATGTACATAATACTGTACATCTTTTATCTATAGGTGCTTATAACATATTCTCTTTACTAGTAGTGTTGAGCAATACAGTTATGATGTACCTTGGTGTAATTTCCTTCATGTTTCTTGTGCTTGAAGTTAGTTCATTGGACGTACTGAATCTGTGAGTTTTCATTGAATTTAGAGAAATTTTCCCTTTATTTCTTCAAATATTATTTTCTCTTTTATCCCCTCCCCTCTAGTAAGACTATATTAAGCCTCTTAAAAGTTCTCTCACACTATACTGCTTTATTTTTTAGAATCTTTTCTTCTATCTTATTTTATTTTGGATAGTTTATAATGCTATATCTTCAAGTTTGTAAATTTTTCTTTTTTCCTTTGTAATGTCTAATGTACAATTTAGTCCTAGTCACTAATTATTCCCCTCAACTTAGATATTAGACATAATCCTCTTGGGCCCTTTACAGATCCATGAAATTCTTTCTCTGTGACTATTTCCCCATTAGGAACTCTACTCACTTAGTTTCTCCTACTCACCTTGGGATGAACACTACACTGTCCATGTACTAAGGCCTGGAAACCCTCTGCAGGCAGTAATCTAGGTCAGTCATGGGGATCA
The DNA here is from genome assembly GCF_000260255.1 of Octodon degus. Classification (NCBI taxonomy): domain Eukaryota; kingdom Metazoa; phylum Chordata; class Mammalia; order Rodentia; family Octodontidae; genus Octodon; species Octodon degus. Next base: position 6,715,464 of record NW_004524639.1, read on the forward strand.
CTTCATTTGGTTTTTGTCTCTCCATGATCACTGACCTTATTGTCTAATGTCCACTATCTTAAAACTATTGTTTTATATATTTTGTTCATATTTTTCATTCCTTAATGGAGGGCAATATATCTAACCTTTGTTATTCTATCTTAGCCAGGAGCAAAAATCTATGTTGTGCATTATTCTTTAAAGTACAGGAACACACAAAAGATTTACAGTCTAACATCCTAAATTAAAACTCAAGTTCTGCTATTTTCCAGTTGGTTAGCACAGAGGAAGCTACTTAACCTCTCTGATGCTGTTTTTCTCTTTAGCAAAATGTTTGCATAAATGTATATATAGTGTCTAGTTCAGGTACTAAAACAATAAGTTCTTAACTTTTTTTCAGTTTTTGTTAAGATTTAGCAAGAAGTATAGCAGCCATAAAAGGGGGCGGAAGGGAGTTAAATTCCAGTTTCTGAATGCCACTCTTACACCACCATTACAGTCACACAGATGTGCCATATGGGTTATGTGCCACTCCCCATGATACCTAATCTTTCTCACAGAAAAGAAATTACCCAGAATTTCCAAGCACATCTAGGAAACAATATTAAACACTAAAATGACAAGTTAATACTTTTACGTTTTACAGAGTTCTTTGTGATGGCATGACTAACACTCTTGAAGTTATTCAAAATCACTCTCCATAGCTTAAGGCCACCATTTTCTATTCTTCCAGCCCTTGATGTCCATGTAAGGTTTATTATTTATGTCATTATCCTTATCCAGAGATAAGGTGGCAGATGGAGGAATGCAACTCCTATTATCAAGACCATCCCAACCAATAGAATGGTAAGCTGTTAGCAATAGATTACAATTTAAGTGTTTTGGTGATCTAACTTCCTAATATGCAGAAAGAATCTAGAGTGATATAGTCATTTAATAGCTGAAAAACTGAACTTGGAAAAAGACCTGTAATTGCTCAGTTACTAGGCTGCTGTTCTCCTACTTACAAACTTAGGTTATCGAATTCGCCTGGGCTCTAGTACTGACAAGAAGGACACAGGTCGGCTCCACGTTGACTTTGCACAGGCACGAGATGACCTATATGAGTGGGAATGTAAACAGCGTATGCTAGCAAGAGAGGAGCGCCATCGGAGAAGGATGGAAGAAGAAAGACTGCGTCCACCATCTCCACCCCCAGTGGTCCACTACTCAGATCATGAGTGCAGCATTGTCTCTGAAAAGCTAAAAGGTACAGAAGGCATTTGAACTTCCTGATTAAAAGAATCCTTTTCTTTAGGGAAATGTAATAAATGGTGTTGCTGGTAATAATCCTTTGGATTTTCCACTGAAGCCCAATTCTGTATCACTTGTAATTTTTTGTTTTAATCCTAATATGTACTCTCTTTAAAAATTAAAAAAAAAGTAAATAAAAAGAATCGTAGGGGACAGTGAGAGCTCGGCAGTCTAAAGTGCCCGCTTAGGAAAGCTTAGGCAAAGCTCAGGGACCACAGCTCGATCCCCCGTACCACATACTGCACTGTACCCAACCCCAGGGCAGGCTGAACCAGGCCACAAAAAATAAATAAATAAAAAGAATGGTAGCCTTGCTAATTGAGAGAGGCACATACCTAATAAGAACCAGGAGATTTGTTCTTACCTGTGTCTCTACTCCTTTGTTTCAAGGGATAGTATTTTTCTCTCAGACATCAGTTAACAAAGAAATGGATTTTTTTTCTACTTTCTGCATCAGAGAATTGTAGGTGTGATTCATGACTCAGAATTGGTATGAGGTGTGTTAAAAAGCACAGTGAATGTTTAATTTTTTAATTTACTACAGCAAATGATAAATTCCTATTAATGCCCCTCAAAATACTCCCCCTTTACTTCAAATACACTCATCATTCTTGCCACTTTCTGAAGCAGCTCTTGAAGTCCTCATTCATGAATGTCTTCAGTTGCACTGTTGTGGCTGCCTCGAGTCCTGAGCTGATTCAGAATATTTACCCTTTTTTCCTTTTAGTATTGTTTTATTTCAAAGAAAACATTCAGACTATTATTTCAACATATAATGACTACAAAAAGCACTGAAATATTTTACTTTTTTCATGTTCCAAGTTTTTCAAATGTAGTGTATATTTTACACTTATACTGCATTTCAGCTCAGATGCTAAATTTTCAAAGGTAAAAGTAAACTATTGTACTTCCAAAACAGAGCTGTGAATACAGAAAATATTTTATAGTTACTTTAAAATTTTATTTAGGTAACATTAAATATTACTTGCTGAGATACTCAAGTCATAGTTCCAGTGCTCAGCAGTACATTGGACTAGCACCTACTGTACTATGCAGCTCCAGGAGAGAAACAAGTCAGGAACTTTTTCTTTCTTCATGGATCCAGTACTTGACAGGTATGGAAAGGAGGCTTTAACAGTTTCATCAAATTCTATTATAAAATGACTCAAAACTATGCGACCATCTATTCAAATTACGTCTTCCTCCAGTGTTTTCTTGCTGTGTAACTAGAGCAGGCTGAATGTTAGTGAGTATATCACCTATCCTGTGCAGAACATTTACCTTTCATGGTCATTTTGACTTTTAGGAAAGAGCCTAAAGTCACATGATATCAGGTCTGGTGATAAGATAGATGAGGACACACCTTAATGTTTTGATCAGCCTGTTTTTCCATTGGTTGGCACTTAGCAGCACTATTCACAGTATTTCTGATCACACCTCATAAACACAGGAATTCCAGAAGTGCTTCAGAAATTAACAAGCATAATGGGGAAAGTATGTTTAAAGGTTGTGGGAAATATTTTTAGTGGATTAATCGCAGTACGTCTTTTACAGTAATCATTTTTATTTAAATATATGGTGTATATTTTGATCACCCCCTATATAAATCCCTTCTTCATAGTGAATACAAATTAGATTTGAATTCTAAATCAGATGAGTTAAGCAGAATGATACACCTTGATGTAACCATAGTAAAATCCTCATTTTAATGAGAAAATGGAGGCCCAGAAAGCAGTCATAGTGTACATTCTTCTTAGATTACTCAAAATCTTAGCCACCCCCAGTTAAAAGAAGACTTTTTTTACTTTTGCAGTACTGGGGATTGACCCCAAGGTATTCTGCATGGTAGGCAAGTGCTGTACCCCTAAGATACCTCCAGCCTATTTTATTTTTTGAGAAAAGTTCTCACTAAGTTGCTAAGTTATCCAGGCTGGACTCAGACTTTCTCAACCTCTTGTTTTACAAGTATGTACCCTACACACAGCTAGAAGACATTTTTAACCAATTTTAAAAGGTCAGTTTATTTCACACAGCAACTATGGATACTTCTAGACATTGCTATGTCAGACTACCTATAATTTTGATCTTGTTTTTCTCTTGCTTAGTTCCCAAAATCATTTTGCTCATTTAACATTGATCACCTTGTCTGATGTCTTAGTAGTTCAACCCTAGTCTCTCGTTTTCTGCGAGTAGTTGATTTTATTGACTGAGTGTTGGTATCCCACTGATCTTATTGATAACACCAGCCCAAGCTCTGATAGTAAGAATTTGGCTTGCTTCTGCTGCTCTCAGCTGAGCAAGATCTTGCTAAGTTTACTTGCTAAATAGGTCTCACTCTCCAAATTTGTGAACATCATATAACCTAAGGGAATCACACATTTAAGAAATCAAAGAATACTCTTGGTACTGATCACTTACTTCTTACAAGGGAAGAAGTAGAAAACATACTCCAAAATAGATACACAAATATAATGATATGTAGTATTCAAAAGGCTAAAAACAATGGGTAAGGTCCTGGGCCAAAGATTTGCCTATTCACATGACACCAAGCAAATTCATTTAAGTCAAAAAACAACAACACAACAAATCAAAAAAAAATTTGCTTGTTGTATAGCCCTCAAGAGAAGGAAAACCTGAGCATCAACATAAGGATTTTATCCAAGTAATGAAATGAAAGGCTGCTTTAAAGAGAAGGCTTACCTCCTGCTATAAGTCTGCACTGAAACAAAAGAGCAAAAGGCAAGAGGTTCAAATTGCAGTGAGAGATATTGCCACTTGACATGAGGCTTTCTGGCCAGAGCAGCATTGAAGCCTTAGAACGGGCTTCAATTGGATGTGGCCTCTCAGGAGCCTGTTAACAGTAGGAATGTATAAGAGGCTATATTGGGAAGCTGGGCCAGAAGCTTTGGAAAAGCTGTGCTACTATCTTCTTAACATTAGAGAATAACTCCTGGATGTCTACTTGGAGGGTTCCTCAGGCAAGAGGAAAAAGATGTGAGAAATACAGAAATAAAATGAACTACATCAAAATACATTATGACTGTCCCCAAGTGGAAAGCCTGGGGCTGTGAATTGGATGCAAGAATGATGTTATAAAAGGTCGAAGATATAAGTGTTTATATCTAAAGAATTACTGCGCTCAACTCTTTCCTAAGGCTCTATCCAACATATAATTTTGTAGATCTAGGGAATAGTTACTGTCAAATTCAAGTTAAACTCAAAACTTGAGTCTGTTTTTTCCTTATTAAAACACAGGATTGTAGAATTCTGACATTCCTCACTGCTAATTTATAACTCTCTCTCTCTCTCTCTCTCTCTCTCTCTCTCTCTCTCTCTCTCTCTCTCTCTCTGTTTCTCTCTCACACACAAACTTGTACACACATGTATGTATGCACATAGACAAGTAATTTGCAGTATGTTAAAAAGTATATCAGTGTGGATAATATTTTTGTGGTGCTAGAGATTGAACTCAGGGCCTCATGCTTGCTCAACATTCATTCTACTACAGAGCCACATCCCAAGCTCAGAGAAATAAATTTAAGAAACAGTTCTCTTTCTGAAACTCTTCATAAACCACAGCTAATCTGATTACTTTTCTGAGCCTTTTATTCTTTCTGGTTTTCTTCCTGCCTGCTGCCTGCCCATGTGTGCTTGTGCATGGCTCCTTATCCAAAGCAGTTAAGTGAACCACAACTTCCAAAAAGCTGTAACTATCACCTTGCCCGCATTTTGGAAAAATACAAATGTCCTTACTTTTGATAGTGCTAACAAGAAACCATCTCATTATCAGATGATTCCAAATTCTCAGAAGCAGTACAGACCTTGCTCACCTGGATAGAACGAGGAGAGGTAAATCGTCGTAGTGCCAACAACTTCTACTCCATGATCCAGTCAGCCAACAGCCATATCCGCCGCCTGGTGAATGAGAAAGCTGCCCATGAAAAAGACATGGAAGAAGCAAAAGAGAAGTTCAAGCAAGCCCTGTCTGGAATTCTCATCCAATGTGAGTAGAAGTTAAGGGTTCTGTTGAAAGGATGTGAGACCTCTTCACTCAGTCACCACTTGCTCTGTATAGGAACCCGGGGCTCCAGAGCCATCTGATGTCAAAGACATGGCTGCCTTCCTTACTGCCTCTGTGCTGTCCTTTGACTGTCAGATGCCAGTGCTCCAGTTTCACAGAATATATGTGAATGCCTCCTGTTTTCACTTTCCCTTAGAAGCACTGATACTTAGGCCACACCCTGTACTGTCATAGCCATATGCCTCAGTTGAAGGTCAGGTAATGTGACTGAAGTTAAGATATAACATAAAGCTGCTTCCTTTATTTCATCACTATAATCATGTCATATGCATTCTAAGAACTTTCAATGGTAAATGTAATTATCTTTCCCAAGATGATAGAATAAAACTTTGCTACTTTTACCTTTCATATTCACTTTCTTTTCTTCTACTACCTTTGCTGTATATGACAAACACTGTGACAGGGTGAGAACCATTGAAACAGCTATTTTCAAAAAGAAATACCACTTTAAACATATCAGTGTTCTCTTAACTGAGATAGATCAGCTATATTTTCACTTTCCCTTAGAATCACTGATATTTTTTTGTTCACTTTGAGTAAAGAATTCTCAACTTATATTACTTTTTTTCTCACAATTTTTTTGTTCACCATATTATATAATCAATATCCCCATATCTTTTCAGTAAGGAACTATATTCACCTTAAAAATAAGGATGCAGTTTTATGATTTTGCTTTTAAACAATTATGGTACATTCTTCCTACACTTTACTTTCCATGCTTGACTCCTACATAATTGGTATTGAGGAGTTGTTCCATTTTTCCCTTCTATTCTGGAAGTATATATAAGCAAAAAGTCCAGGAGGTGAAAGCACATATCCTCAGGACTTCAGAATATGTAGAATAAGAGAGCAGCATGCATCATGAGAACATAAATCCTAGAATCATTAGAAGACAGGATACAAACAGGACTGTAAAGAAAAGAGTAAAACCTTCTGAAACGTCTGTAAACATCCAACCAGGAAGAGGCGCTGCCTGCTTTTCTCAAGAGTCACACCCAAGCTTTGCCTCTTTTGACCTAGTTAGGAAAAAGCCCCACTATATCTATACATTCCCCTATTAGCATTCTAAGAGATCCTAGAACAAGCTCTCTGATATTGTACTTTAAACAGTATTCTTCCATAAAACTTACAGTTCTCTAGTCAATAAGCTCATGCTGACTGTTTTAAAACCTGAGTCACTATTTCACCCCAAACCTTCCTTGGTTCTCTTTCTTCTTTCTATATACTTGATGTTTCTTCCTTTGAATCCTTCTTAAATTCACAGTATTACAACACACACCCTTTTCCAAGTACAACCCCCACCAAGGATAGTGTTATAACAAAAGGTACCACAGCCTCGTGCTTTTCTCTTATTTCTCTTTTTTCCTCTTTTGCCATGTTTGGATGATACCCTGGCTTGATCTGACTGCTGATTTCATACTACAGTTGAGCAGATAGTGGCCGTATACCATTCCGCCTCCAAACAGAAGGCATGGGACCACTTCACAAAAGCCCAGCGTAAAAACATCAGTGTTTGGTGCAAACAAGCTGAGGTTGGTAACTTTTTACTCTATTAGCTCCTCATGGGAACAGTGTGTTTCTTTAACAAGTTATTGATTTGGAGTTTAGCCAGAATTAAATAGTGCCAAGATCCCAATGGTCACAACAAGGTCCTAATGAAACACTAAGACGTGTTCTATAGCCTGTCACTGTGTTCAGACCACCTGCTGTCCAAAGGGCAGTAAATGTGCACATGTTGTCTTGAATGCTGGGTGGAAACCTTGGTAGAGAAAAATGTAGCTGAGGTAAGTACAAGTTTTTTTCTCTAAGCTAGCTAGTCTGAAGTGCAACAGTAATTACTGACCTGTTCTTTTAGTGTTAGTAATATTAGAGCTGCCTTATATTTATTAGAGCATCCTGACAGTTGAGCCTAGAAGCTGCCTGGTGATGTATCAGAGCAAAGAAATTTCTGAGATGCTTTTATCAAACCTGTTTAGACATCTTTATAGGAGGTAGAGTTAAAAGTAACAGAGGACTTTGATCTCAGATTAAGGTTGACACACACACTCTGCCTGTGCTCAAGTAAAAATTTTAGCATAACACTAGAATATGTATGATGTGACTAGATTGCTCTTCTGACTCTAATATTAAAACCCAAAACAAGGAGGTTAATTTTCACTTATCTACCTTTGGAAATGGTGTTGCATAGGCCTCTAATTCTTCTATTCCTATAGGCAGCTTCTATACCCAGCCCTAATACTTTTGATCTACATGTTTAGCAACTTTTGCAATTTCACTTTTAAGTCTTGTATTTATTGGATACAGGGTCTCACTATGCAGCTCAGACTCATAGTGATCCTTCTGTGTCAGCCTCCCCAGCACTGGGATTACAGGCATGTGCCACCACACCTGGCTTCAGGGCTGGCACATTGTGCCTGGGGTTCTGGGACCTGCATGGCATACAGTACCAGGGATCAAACTGTGGTCCTTGTGCTTGCCAGGCAGGTGCTTAGACCATCAAGCTATCTCCCCAGCCCCAATTTCACTTTTGAGTCCTCTTTGCCAGTCTGGTAATAACCTCATCATATCTATCAACGCAGGTTGTCATATTTATTAATATTGAAGTAGAATTTGCAAGACATTTTTGTGGTGCTAGGGATCAAACAGAGTCCCTTAACTGGACACAGCAGCATAGGCTTGTAATCCCATCCCTCTGGGAGGCTGAGGCAGGAGGATCACAATTTTGAGCCTCACCTGGACAATTTAGAAAACCTTGTCTCAGAAAATAATTAATATGGGCTGGAGATATTGCTTGGTGTGAAGGCCCTGGTTTCAATCCTCAGGACCACTGAAGGGGAGTGGCCATTCTTGTTAGGCAAGTGTTCTGTCAATGAGCAACTCCCGTAGCCCCCAACATTTACATTTAAGGCTCTTTCCTTTTGGTTATCTCACCTAAGTGAATCTCATAATCTCACAATAGACATGATAGAGTAAAATGAGTATTGGACTTAGAGTCAAACATGATTTCAAACCTCAGCTCAAATAACTTTTGCATCTGTGTGTGTTGAAAAAGTTATTCAGCCTTTCTCAGTTCCTATTTCTTCAACTGTAAATTTCAGATAATAATATAATCACTCTTGCAAGACTAAATGAGTTAAGAAATGTGTAAGCAGCTTGAAAAGTATAAATTGTATTATTTCAATTTATTAACAATTCAATAAAAGTTAATGACTAGGTATAGAACCTATGTTTTACATGTAAGGAAACTGAAATGCAGAAACATTAAGTGATTCACACAAAATTATACAACTAGAAAATTGCCTAGAAATTATTTTCCTCCTTCTGAGATTTGGCACAGAATGTTTTGTGGTCTGAGTCAGTCAGTTAACTTTTGTTTAAGCCTTTATTTTCTAACCTTTAAAATATAGATACTAATCTCTTCAGGGTGTTCTTCCTAACAATACATGAAACAGTTTATGTAGGAAGAATTAGAAAACCATGAAGAATGATTAGGGGAAGATATTCCAAACCCTATTCTCAAATGTAGTCTCTGAGACATCAGTTCTGGTATAATAAAGGGCTCTGGAAGCCCATGGAGAAATATCCCTGAAAACATCCATCCAATGAATAGAGTCATAGAAATACAATAGCATCTTTGTTTTTTAAGAAGTAGGACCACAGAGGCTGGGGGAGATAGTTTGGTGGTCTAAGCTATTGCCTGACAGACTCAGGGACCCACATTTGATCCCCAATACCACATGTCATGCACTGAACCGGCCACCAAAACTACGCATGGTGGTGCAAGCATGTAAATCTCAGCACTGCAGAGGCTGGGAGATAAGGATCACTACAAGTCTGAGCTACATAGCAAGACCCTATACCAAATAAATAAGAGATTTTTAAAAAAGAATTAGGAGCATAGGGAAACTTGTCTTGTGTCGCACAAAATAATTTTAGAATTCTAGCACTACCTCAACAAACAATATTTAATATTACAATTCAAAGGTTTATTGAGCACTTTCTCTGTCCCAGGGATTATGAACAACATAGGACAAAAATGATCTTTGTCTTCATTGAGCCAGAAAAGTAAGAAAAGTGATCAAGAGGAGCAGTCAGTGGAGTTTCAAACACTAAATTTAAAGTGTCTGAATTGTTTGGTTCAGAAGAATAAACACTGAGAATCTTTAAAATTGTGAGAAAAAAAGTAATATAAGTTGAGAATTCCTTACTCAAAGTGCTTAGATTGAAAAGTGTTTTGGATTTGGAGTTTTTCCGTCAGATTTTGTAGTAGTACTTACATATACATAATGCAATATCCTGGGTAGGGGACCCAAGTCTAAAATTTCATTTATGTTTTATATATATTTACATACACAGGCTGAAGTAATTTTATAAATCTTTTTTAATGCATCTGCATTTTTATTTTGGTCAATTATATGAAGTCAGCTATGGAATTTTCTACATGTGGCCTCATGTCAACACTCAGAAAATTTCAGGTTTGGATCCTTTAGATTTCAGATCTGAGGACTAGAGATACTCAGTGTATATGCAGTTGCTTCTTTTACTTCAATACATGTACATTCATATTCCTGCTAGGGGTTAGAAGAAACTGTCTGAACTTCCCCACCCTTTAAGGAAAGCCCTGCAGAAACAGTGTTGCCTTTTCATAGGAGAAATACAGCCCTTTGTTGGAACCTTCACATCCACATGTCCCTTTTATAAATTACAGTACAAAGCAATTCACTCCCTCAATATTATTCATCAAGCCTCTATTGGTTCTATCAGGCTTACTTATCTTGTGGGTCTGTACTTAAGGTTAATGGCATACATAGTAAAACAAGACAGTGAGCTAGACACTTCTCTGGGTTTGTAAAGAATTGACAGTTATTACCCTCTTGCCCAGTATTGCCACAGAGCCTCCTTGGCAGAGCAATGAGGATAAAATACACAGCCAGCATGACTTTCCAAGAGCTATATGTTCCATGTTTTGCCTTGTAGATTTTGTAGAAACCCACAAACATGTTTCCTGCCTATTTGATTAAATTAAATTAAGGTCAACTATGATTACTTCAATCTTGATATGTAAAGCAACTGCCAGTAGAAGGAAATGTCTCATTACCTAAACCTAAAGTATCTCTTCCATTTTATATTAGTGCCTGTTAAATTGTGGTTTGTTTGTCATTTTTTCCCTCTAAAACCTTTCACTTGATAACAACTGAACGACGGTGACGACTAAAAAGAAGTATTTTGTGGGAAGTGGAGAAATTGTCCTCTTAAATTGCAGCTGCCTCATGGTACACCATTGAAAATCTCAAAGACTTAATCAAATAGTCTGCCTATTTCTTGATGTTGGCATCAAAATTACAACTCATAAGTCAAGCTTTGCATCAACACTGAAGTTTCTGACACTTAACCTCATCTGTTGCCCCTGGGAACAAGTCAGCTGGTGACCCCCCTCATGTCTTAATTTCTGTTCTTCTCATTATCATCCTTCTACCAGCAGCCAATACTATTTGCTTGGCTGAGAGGGTATGGCATAAGAAGGAAAAAGTTCCCACCTTTGGGGGTTCAGGCAATACCTTTGATAAGGATATGCAAGGCTAACAAATGTGCTAATACGACTTTCTCATCCCTTTACTTTCCTGATTTATGTGTGTGCAAGGCTTCTGCTAATACAGTGGAAAAGAGTAGTAAGAGAAGGCAAAAGTCCCTCTTACTGAAAGTTAGTGCCTACAGATACTGTATTGACAGTTCTGTGTGATATGGAAGCTCTTTTGGTACAGAATTATTTAAATTCTTCATGATCCTCTCAAGCTGGCCAAGAATAAAAGCACAAACTTGGGTGATATATGAAAACTAGAGCTATATCAGCATATGCTAAGGAAATATCTCTTTGCATCCTCCATAATATGAGTTTTTTAGTCACTGGGCCAGAGAAAATAGGACTTGAATATTGCTAGTATTCTTGTGAAATACTGTGATTGTAAAATAACTTTCTCTCTAGATTTACAGGCCTATCATTTCAAACTCTGAAGAACTGCTTACAGTCAAGCCATTGTTATACCTTTGTTTTAGTACACATTTGTACTAACACTGACTGTTCACTTCCAGCCACCAAAAGATATACTAGCCCAATTTAAATCAACCTAATATGTATTTCCATCTTGTATCATACAATACAAAAACCTGTAGTTGTGCTTTGCTTCATTGTCTTATATGACATTTCAGAATCAAATTGCTCCATAAGTGTAGAAGCTATCTCTCTATCCTCTGTATCTTTCCATTCCCTCAAGACCCCATTCTTACCAAGTTTCCTATTAATGTTGAAAGTCTACATAAGTAGGATCTTGTTCTTAAATAAGGAACATTGATTTTTCTGGTAATCATGCTATGATAATGAAAGATGAATAAAATGAATTTAAGTACACATAGACTTTTGTGAAACTATAATTAAATATTAATGTGTAATCATTTATGATTTGCTTACTTTATAATAATTCAAAACTCCAGCTGGTACAAAAGTGGTTCTTTTCATGCATCCCCTTCTGTCTTGGGTTTCAGTTTCATTCTATTAAAAAAGTGCTGTTTGTTCTCTATTATGGAGCAATGCAAATCTCTAAACTATGGAAAAATTTTCTGTCAAAACAGATTCTAATTCATTACAATGCAATTTCAGAAATTCATTGCGATTCCATTTCATAAATCACTAATGATTCACTGTTGAAATGAAAAGCTGTCCTACCTTTTTTGATAGTCTATCACTGACATGATTCAGTTTCAACTAGAGATTTACAAAGGCAAATTGATTTAAAAATGTTTGTGCATACCACTCTTGGTGTCAGTATTGGATCCAAATATGGGGTTGGGGAATGGGACACATCTGAGAGATAGCTATTTGTTGTCTGTACTTTGCTGACTCAGAATCCTTCCCTGTTTATGTCTAAGCTAAATAGAATACTTTTTTCAGGTAGATGCTACCATACAGCCTTTCATTCTTAAGGTGAGTATTAGTGTTTGCTTCCCAAAGTAGTGCTATTCAGATCTAACCAGAGAAGGTATAGAATAGGTATCTCAGCTATGAGGTGCTTTAATGGTTTTCAAAGGATTACAATCTTACTTTTTTGGTGGTGCTGTCATTTCCCTATAAATTAACTTTCATGTTGTACTCCATAACCTCTGCTGTTCTCTTTACTTTTACCCCATTTGTGTGATCTTAATATTTGATAGGTATAGGAGAATAATGAGGATTGTATAGTGGGTAGAGGACTGTGAACTCTGCCACTTCACCTTACTAAATAGCTTGCACATCGACCTTTCCCATAATTTTCCTTGCCCTCATTTCATTATTAGATAAAGTCATTGGTAATTCTTTTCCTGAAGTATTTGGAGGGATTTAGGTAAAATTTGCCCCTAAATCTGTTACATTTCTAGAGACATTTGAAGCATGAAAGACCTCTAAATAAGAGATATCATGTAATTATTGAATTTTTGTATGTTTCTGAAGATTATACTTTCTTGCCCAACTGGAAGAACAAAGATGCTTTGTGGATGCTAGACAGCTACAGGATATATCTTAGCCCCTGGGTCTTTCTGCCCTCGGATATTTCCCTAGAAAGAACATTATTTATTCTTCGGGACAATACAGTAACTTTCCCAGGATTGGTTGACATGTGTGTAAATTAAGAGTTGATCTCTGCTTATACCTTCTGACAATCTACATTTTTGTTAAGCATCTAGAAAGCCATGAGTTTTCCTGATGAAGTAAGTTGTACAATGTTGGAATTTACTAATGTCAGACCTTGTTATAATCACCTTTCCAGCAAACACTGATGATAACTGAAACCCAGTCTCGTGAGAGAGAATAAATTCACAGAAATGAAAAATTCCATTATTGTTCTCTGTGCAATAAGTTTGAGTAAGACATAGTAAATCTCTCTTATGACACAGCCCTTTAAAGTTCATTTTTCTCCAGCAGGTCATTATTTTTTCTATTTTAAGTAATGACCCTGTAGTACATGGGAGATGCTATGTTAGCATCTGATTTTTCTATTATTTCTTAACTATCAGAGATGACACTAAATAGCTCACTTTTAAAAGGATCTTTTATTTAGTTTTAATGAAAACTAAAATTGAAATAGAAACCATTATTTTCCTTATAAAAGGCATAAAAGAGAAGGAAATTAGAGATAGTGAAGAAACTACAGCATTAGGAAATCCATGTGAAATATGCATAATCTCCATAAATGGGAACATTTTTCACTAGTCAGCTTTGGATATTTCCTGTATGACTTCCTAGTAGGGCTTAATATAGTCAAGAAATTGTTAGCTCAGTGCTAAGGAGCTTCTGATGAGCATGGCATGGCCTTTAAATTAACGCAAGTTACTCCAAAATGCACAGTTCTCATGCCTGTTTTTTAAAAGTGCCTTTTCCAGTATGATCTCAACCATGTCCAGTGTGCTTCATGCCATTATGAAGCTCTCTGTTTATGTCTGATGTCACTTCCCTTCAAGCTGAAAAATTTTCTGCAGTATTTCCTGTCATACTTTGTCTTGGTAATGAGTTCTTATGCTTATTTTTGCCTGAAAATATCCTTTCACTCTTGAAAGAACTTTTTCTGA
>NW_004524639.1:6730357-6737722 GCF_000260255.1 Octodon degus
TGGGAGAGGGTCCGGCCCACGCTGCGCCTGGGCTGGGACTGGTCCCGCCGGCGCAGGGTAGCAGGAAACTCCTGAATATCAATTTCTTAATAAATATTTTCATTTATCCTTGAACCTTAAAGATTGTTCCACTGATTTCTATATGTTATCATTTCTAAAAGAAATCAGAGTATTCAGATTGTTGTTTTTTCCTTACATAATCTGGTATTTCCTCTAGCTGCTTTCAGAAGTTTGTTTTTATTCAATTTTCTTCATTTTGATTATGATGTTCTCAGACATGCTTTTCATGCACATATACCCTGCTGGGGCACACTGAGCTTTTTGAATATGTAGATTGATATCTTTCATCAAATTTGCGACATTGTGAACCTTCAAATTTTTAAAAATCAATCTCTCTGGTCTTCCTGGAGTTCCATTTATATGTAGACTATACCTTTGAACACAACCCCACACTCTCTAAAGCTGCTATTTTAAAAATTGGGGTGGGCTAGATAGTTCAGGGCCAGCCAGATAGCTTAGGGCTGGCCAGATAGCTTAGTGGATTAAAGCACCTGCTTAGTCAGAGCACAGGGGCCAGCAGTTCCATCCTGGCATGCCATGGTGGCGCACACCTGTAATACCAGTGCTTGGGAGGCTGAAAACAGGAGGATCACTAGGAATCTGATCTGTGTAGTGAGACCCTGTAGTCCCTGTACTAAATACATTAAAATAATAATACTAGGTAAATAAATAAAGATTGGATACTTGTATATTATTCTCCCTTTATATTCCTTTTTTTCTGTCATCTTTATTTTACCTATAATCTGATCCAATTATTTTGTTTTGAATATCATATTTTCCAGTTTCATAATTACCCATATATGGTCATTAGCAGACAAGCAGTTAAATCAGCTATTTCTGTGGTCAGTGATCTAAAAGATATATTTCATAATGAATAAAAAATAATAAATCTCAGTAGAGGATGAGAAATTTGTAAAAAGATGCTTTTGTTTATTTTTAGACAGAATTAAATGCTTTTTAATTTTCAGACAAAAGGAGCATCAGTTCATTTTTAAAGTTTCTGATCCTCTACAGAGATTTCCTATCTTTTTATTCATTTATTCATGCTTATTTCCTTTACTCAATAGTATCATAATAGGTGTTTTAATCATTTTTCTTCTAATTATCACATCTGGTCCACCTCAAGGTTAGTCTCTCTTTATCCTTTTTCTCTTAGAAGTGGGCCATCTCATCCCAGTTCTTCAATGTTTCACATAATTTGGGGCATTATTCTGGATAACATATTATGTTGTAAAGCTTCTGGATTCTGTTGTGTTCCTCCAAAAAATGCTGACTTTGTTTTCTTTGTTTTAATAGTCAATTTACTTGGCTGGATTCAAGTTGGAAATCCTGTCTTTTGGATGGCAGCTCAAATATCAGTTCAGCTCTTTGAACCTTAGCTGTTGTATTTAGGATCTTCTGCTCTCTCATGGCTGAGGAACCATGCAGAAATTTGAATACATCTTATATACACAATTTAAATCTCCTTCTCTGGTCACTCTGTCTCTGTCTCTGTCAGTGTCTATCTCCTTTGCCTCAAACTCTTCTCAAATTATTAGCCCACAAAGACTGGGTCTTCTATTTTAGAAATGTAGCCATTCTGTGGATAGCTCGCTCAGTCCTGCTCAAACTAAAGGGCCCTTGCTCTGAGACTCAGCTCCTCTTCAGAATGTGCAAGCTTTGTTTCACTGTCCAATGATATCACATAGCTTTAGTTTTCTTTTAGTTATTATTCATGAGAGGGGTGGTCTTGTAAAAGTTTACTCCTGGTGGCTCATTTGTGCTGTGATTTGTAAAATTGCAAAAAAAATCTATTAATAGTTCTTTTGAGTAAAACTGTGAAAAGGAATGGGAAAAAAAAACAAGCAGCTGGGTGTGGTGGTACGCGCCTACAATTCCAGCATTCAGGAGGCTGGGGTAGGAGGATAGCCTAAGTTCGAAGCCATCCTGGACTCTATAGTGAACTCAAGGCCAGCTTGCACCACACAGTGAAACTGTGTCTCAAAAAAAAGGTGGCAGCCAGCAAAATTATAGAGTGCGACATGAAAAGTTGGAAATGGCAAAAGTTTTAAAGCAAAGTCCAAAATTCCTTATGAGTGAGAAGTGATAAATCTTTTGTGTCCAAAAGTACATTCTAATATTGGAGCAATATAACAGTCATAGAGTTGTAGGACTCTTAATTCTAGAAAGAAAATTCAGTGCAAGGAAAAGTGCACCCAAGTATGCTTTCACTAGTGAGACTGATTAGTCCCAATGTGCCTTTAGCCTCTGTCTTAAGAGTACCATGAGAGTTTTAATATGTTCCTCAAAGCTACTTTATCTTATCTTTAACTCTTCATTTTTTTTAATACTTTCAAGACTTTGTCACCTAAAAATCATACCTTTTAACCTTAGGAAATTCGCAACATTCATAATGATGAATTAATGGGAATCAGGCGAGAAGAAGAAATGGAAATGTCTGATGATGAAATAGAAGAAACAACAGAAACAAAAGAAACTGAGGAATCAGGTAAAGATAATTCTGCTTTGTATTATCAACAAACATCTACTTTAAAGGGCAATATTTTTAAACGTTTCACTCAAAACACAATAGGAGCATCAACCCATCAGACTGAATACCAGCTAAAAGTATTCAGTGGGCCACATAAGTATGCATTGGCTCACTGTCAGCCTTGTCTCTACAGGAATTTCTGTGGTTTTCATTTACTCTCATCTTCTACTGAAGTACCTAATTAAAATCAGACTTCCTTTTCCAAGAAGCACTGGATATTTAGGCAGAATTGTTATTTATTTAATTTGGATTCCTTAGTAATATATTCTGCAGTAGAAACCATGAGCAAGAACATGTATACATAATATATCATATACCAAAATTAATGAAAGATGGATATAAGATTTAAATATTAGCAAAACACATATAGCTACAAAGTTATGAAAAATGTAAAAGCTGATTATATACTTTGGGGTAAAGTTTTGAAAAATAGAAATCATAAAAGATTTTCCACAAATTTATTTCCATAAAATTACCTATTTCATTAAGCAGTTACAAAGGTCAAAGAAAAATCTATAAACTAAAATAACTGGGGCTGGGGAGATGGCTCAGTGGAATAAGGGCTTCCCTGGCAAGCGTAAGGGCTTGAGTTCAATCCCCGGTTTCACCAAAAGAAAAAAAATAAAGATTAAATAAAATAACTGCAGCATATGCCCGGCAGTGTATCTATCTGCTGCCTGCTATTGCAGTTACTGCAGAGTATATAGCCCACAAGTAGTTGTCCAGATAAATGCTTTTGCTCTATCCTAATATAGTCAGGGTCTTACTGTAAGACAGAGGCCACAGTGTTGAGTTTCCAGTGGGAGCGGCAGGATAAACGTTTTGAACACTGGGAAAATCCCCTTCAGTTTCATGATGTACTATCTTAGATGGGAGATAACCATGAGGGTGAATAAAATACCAACCAGAAGAGCAGTCTTTTCTGGCAATCTTAGAGGTTACATTGTAGAAAGTCACAGTGAAAAAAAGCACTGAATCTAAAGTGTCAACACTTGAGTTTCAGTCCCAGCTCTGCACTTGTTGACCTGAAAGGGACATCTTCCCCACTGAGCCTCAACTACCACGTTGTAAACCATACATAATATAAACTATCTAACAAGGATTATGTGATGGTTGAGTTCACCCATTCATTTGAGAACTATTACATTCCAAGATTTGTGCTAGACATTAGAGTCGCAGCTACTCACCCTGTCATGTAGGGGAGGGAAGAGGAGAGGTAGATCATAATTTGATCTGAATTTCTTTTGTTCCAATGCTTATTTATTGAAGTCAGAAGCCACATACTCACTTGAGTTGTGTTAGTTAACATCATTACTCCATAAAAAAAACCTCTCAAGGAAAGAAAACTGCCAAGTTAGACTTTTCTAAAAAGCTTTCATTAGCTGTTACATCTGAATTTTCTGTATGTTTGCCATATATTACATCCTAAATATATAAATTGCTATCTATACTGAATAAATTCTTTGTAATCAGTGGTTCAGAATAATAAACTAGTTACAGAAAATAAATACTCTAAACTTGTAGCCAAAATAAACAAAGGCTTTAATAGTAATTGAGCTATTCAAATTTTTAAGTGCTTAGCTAAGATGTTTTATAGCTGATTAATCTTTGACTTGTAGAATTATCTCTCCCTTGGTATATACATAAGATGCAGTGTCTATCCAGTGTTACCATGAAATGAATGCAAGCATAGTTGAGCATCCACTTGATAAATTGCAGAGTTTGAGGAGTTATTGGGGGAGGAAATGGGTATGTGGGAGATTCAGATTGAATACACTTACTAGGGTTACATAATTGCATTTTGCTTCTGTATCTCTTCTGAGTTAAAAGCTGTATTGACTACTGCACAGAATCTTATTCGTTTAGAGACTGGAAACTCCCTGACAGATCATCTTATAGCTATTTTCTTTCCTGTTCCACATGCCAGGATGCTGCTTTGTCAAATAAAGCTATCTACAATAGACTTAATGGACCTTACCAAATAGCTTTTCTCCCAGAAGGTTTCAATTCATTTTAATTCAAGGACTTTTGTGCATTTTTCTTCCCCTCGATCGTATCTAATTCTGTTATCTCTCTTCTGTGGTACTCAACTGCAAAAATCCTGCTCAGTGTGAGCCAGTGAGTAGGTTCTGTTTTTGTCTAAATTAGCTACATGTTTTCGCTATCACTCAGTTCCAATTAAAAGCTTAAACAGCTAGATCTTAGAATTTTTTTTCTCTATGCTACCAAACTTGAATTCTGGGAAAGTATAATGTGTTTCTGGCTATATTTTACTTCCCAAAGAGAGTAAAATTATTTACCTTTCCTTGAATTGCCCCCAAAATGTCTATTCTTCCAGAAATTTTGTATTAGTTAGCTCATATTTGTAATGCAGTACTTGTTATACTCTTGCCTTCGAAGAAAGGATTGCTATTCTCAAAGTATTGCATTAAAGAGGGAGAATCACATCAAAGTGAATCATTATATTGTGAAAGTTCTGTTGTTAACTGTGACAGAAAATGCGTGTACCCAGTAAGCATAAAAAAATCAGTTCCCTTTCAGCATCTACTTTCTGCTTTCTTCACATAGACTAGTGGTTCTCAGAATTGGTGTACTTAAAAAAAAAAGAATTGGTGTATTTAAGAAGCATTTGAGCTACCTTTCAAGTTTTAGATTTCTGGGCTGCAGAATCTGATACAGTAGGTCTTTAGTGATGTTTATTAATCTGTATTTTGTCATGCATCGTAAATGATTTAGATACTGTTGATCCAAAGTATGTATATGGAAATCATTGACTTAAACTGATTCTCCTTCATTGTTCTAGGCAAGACTTTCTCTTCCTTTAGCAAGCAGCCTTCCTCGTCTTCCCCTCTTCTTCCCACTGTTCTCACTAAGAATTTGAGCCCCCCCCCAAAAAAAGAATTTGACCAGTTAATTAGAAAGCACTGTATCCTATAAGCTTATGTATAGGGTGATGGAGTTATAAATGTAAATATGAATAGATCCACATAAAATATAATAAATGCCACTGGTTGCTAACCTGAAAAGTACTGATTAAAATTCAATAAAGGCAAAAGGTATCAGTGTAAGCCACAGTGGTCACAGTGAGTGAAAGATGAATGGCTTTGGATGAACGGAGGAAGGTCAAAAAGCATCTTGATATGGGTGGATAAGCAGGGCTGAAAACTTTAAATAACTGTGATGTAAAGGGAAGAACACAGACTAAATAGACAAAATGGGTCCCAAATGTGGGGGACAATGAATGCTAAGCATAGTTTTGGCACAGTTGACAATATAATATCATAAACACATCTTGACCATGGTCCTAATATGAAAGCAGCATGAATTACATATCTTGGTGGTAATTTTGGTTTCAGAGAAAACAATCAGAGGCTTTTATAGGAATTGTGATGTGAAATGATACAGGTAGAGTGACAACAACTGGAAGTGAGAAAAAATGGTAAAGGAAATAGAGATTATGAAAGTAAGGATGCTGGGAGTCATTTTTAGGGCAAGAGACTAAAGTCTCTACTGTGAGAATTGATATAGATAATAAAGATAAAGAATGATCCTGCTATGAATCTAGGTTTTCTAGTGTGGGAGATTGAGGGATTGGTGGTTATATTGGTTCAATAAAGCTGCCATAACAAATACCACGAATGGGTAAGCTTAAAGCACATATACTTATTATTTCACAGTTCTGGAGGCTAGAAGTGCAAGAACCACATGTCAAGAAGGTTCCTTCTGAGGGTTATGAGGAACAACCTGTACTATGCCTCTCCTCTAACTTCTGTCATTACCCAGAAATTCAGCAATTCTTGACATACAGACGCATTACCCCAATCTCCACCTTTAAGTTCATATGGCATTCTGCCTGTATGCATGTCCTCTTCTATGCCAAATTGCTCCTCTCTGTAAGGACACCAATTATATTAGGTTAGAATATACCCTAATGACCGCATTGTAGCTTGACAGTCACTGTACATACCATTCCCAAATAAGGTCACATCCTTAGAGTTAAATATATCAGTTTTGGGGAAGGCAATATTGCTGGCTTGAATAGACTGATAAATGGCTCTGATTTGTGCAATACAATGAGTTTAGCTTCAGCTCACAGGTAGAAAGGAAGCAAGCAGGTCAGAGTTGAAGAAAGTAGAAGGAATAGAAGATGGTGGCAGAGAGGTATTTGTTCACTGAAGCCCTGAGAAGGTGAACAAATGAATATGAATGCCAAGTTAAAGAAAGAAAAGGGATGAATATAGAACTTTGGTGAACTACTGACAATATAAAAGAATAAAAGAAAAGTTAGCATAGAAGTTAGAAAAGGAGAGTTTTGCAATGCTAAAATAAAGAAGTGGGTTGTAAAATTCAAGAGCTTTTCTAGAAACAGGGAATAATCAACAGATGTTACAAAAAAGAGAGGAATTGAGATAAAGAGTATTAAGTAGGAAATACATTAGTAGAATGATAGAGATAGGGCAAAATACACCATCAGTAAGAAAGTGGACAAAGACCGCAAGTCAGGAAATTGGATAAGAAGCAAAAAGAAATACAGGCATTATAAATGACAAATAGAACTGATACTAAGTTAGAGGTAGGTTTTTATTGTTCAATAAAAGGGTAAGGATGCCATGTGGAACATGAGGGTGAAAATACAAAAGAATGAAAGAGTACTTAAAAATAATTATGGGAATAAACCCTGCAAAAGAAGAATGCAAAGTGATCCAAATCCAGAAGGAATTTGCCTTATAAAGAGCAAAAGGTTTTTGTCCTCTGAGATAAGAAAAGGAAAGCTG
>NW_004524639.1:6737822-6740451 GCF_000260255.1 Octodon degus
TGTATTCTATTTGCGAGGATTTTAGCATCTATGTTCATGAGGGAGATCGACCTGTAGTTCTCTTTCTTAGTTGCGTCTTTCCCTGGTTTTGGTATCAGTATAATACTTGCCTCCAGGAATGATTTTGGGAGGATTGCTTTCTTTTCAATTTCATGGAAGAGTTTGAAGAGTATAGGGACTACATCTTCTGTAAATGTCTTGTAGAATTCAGCTGTGAATCCATGTGGACCTGAACTTTGCTTTGCCGGTAGATTTTTAATTACATCTCGTATTTCATTGTCTGTTATTGGGCTATTGAGAGTGGTTATATCTTGTCTATTCAGTTGTGGTAATTTGTACCTTTCTAGGAATCTGTCCATTTCTTCTGTGTGTTCTATTCTGTGAGAGTAAAGATTCTCAAAGTAGCTGTATATAATCATCTGAATTTCCACTGTGTCTGTGGTAATTACACCCTTTTCATTCCTTATTGCTTAATTTTTTATTAATAGACTTTATTTTTAGAGCTGCTTAAGTTTATAATAGAATTGAGCAGAAAGTAATGTTTCTGTATTATCCTTGTCGTTACCCAGGAAGTCTCTGCTATGCTCATCCTCTTTCCCCAGAATGGTATTTTCTTTCGGTAACCTGCATTGACACATCATTATTACCCAAAGCCCATAACTCACATTAGAATTTATTTTTGGTATTGCACTTTCCGTGGGTTTTGAAAAGTGTAAAATGACATGTGTCAGGCCAAGGAGATAGCTCTGTGGCATAAGTGCCCTGCCTGGCAAGCGCAAGGACCCGTGTTCAATTCCTAGTCCCTGCTGAAAAAAATGAAAGAAAATAACATTTGTCTTCCAAGGTGTTATCATAAGGGAGCTGGAGTTGAGAATTTCCCTTCCCCAAGGCCAATTATACCCTTTTAAAACCTCAGAAAATTAGGTTCTGGGAAAATAATGTCCCTTGAAGGCAGCCCTTGTCATGAAAAGCAGAATGCTCTTAAATAAAAGATAGATAATACAAAACAGGGAGATAGAGCTTCCACAGAAGGTAAAGGGACCAAAAGATGGACAAGAAAAGGATGAAAGGAGGGGTGGGGAATAAAAAGCAAGAATCAAGATGTGTTTTGTGCAGTACCAACTCCCCATAGAAAATGAAATTATTATATATCAAAACATATGGTAAAACAGCGATCTGGCATTTTAAATCTCCAAATGGTTCTTTAGGTTTTCTGATATTCACTATGAAAACCTGGTAGAGCTCTTTGAAGCAAAACTCAGAAAAGTGCCTCTTCCTATAAAGTTTTTAATTCACAGGCTTGTTCATTCAGAGCCTCCAACAACTGGTCAGTTATACTTTAATTCTATCCTGGAGGTTTCTGCTCATGGGTCCTTGGTATATTTACCTGTTGTTATCTCTAATTTGGTGGGCAGAGGTATGACCCATGACCTTACTTTTCTGGCAAATATAAAAACAGTTGATTTTTCAGTTTACTCTGCATTTTTACTTGCTGCTAACACAAATTAGAAATTTTTCATATCCTCACACATACTGGACTAGAAATGAGAAATGTTACATCTTAATTTATACATTTACTTTTTCTGCAAGACTAGTCAATACTACATTCCTTAAAAACATCTTTCAGCAAAATTACTGTGTAGGCAGTAGTCATTTCAAGGAAATTAGTCCTATATTTTATTATTACAGGATTCTTATTTGCTGCATTTCAAATAAAAATAACTAATGTTCCTTGAAAATATCTCAGTATGTTCAGGATGGTAAATGTGAACCATGGGCTGTAAGGGCGATCTGGCTGTGATATCTGTCACCCATTGATTCTCATGGTTGAATATGAACCATGATGAGTTTTGCATTAGAAGCCTGGTTATTTGCAAAAAGGGACCTTTGCACTTCTGTGCCTCTTATTGCTATGGCCAACTCCGACCTGAAGTTCCTCATCAAGAGGATTTTAATATATATTAATTTAAAGTGCCAAGTTCTCATAGTTCTCAGGTGCATTGCAAAGAAATCTGGACATATGGTTTAACATTTACCACTGATTTTTTTTAGCCTTAGTATCACAGGCAGAGGCTCTCAAAGAAGAAAATGACAGCCTCCGTTGGCAGCTAGATGCCTATCGCAATGAGGTAGAACTACTCAAGCAAGAACAAGGCAAAGCCCACAGAGAAGATGACCCAAACAAGGAACAGCAGCTGAAACTCCTGCAACAGGCCCTACAGGGAATGCAGCAGGTATAACCATCTTGGTTTTCTGCACTTTTTGGAAGAGTGGCACCAATTCATCAACTGTAACAAAGTCTCCTGCAAGAAAATAAAATATCAAATCTTCTATTTTTCTTAATGTTGTAGTTGCTGGCATGGCTAAAGAAAGGAGTATGTGATGTGGTTAATGCAATATTCTGCTTAATACAGAAATAGCAGTGGATCACCAATATTCAAAGAATAAAAGCATTGAATGAGAAATGCTTAATGTTAAAATTACATTGGAGGGCTGGAGAGATGGCTCAGTGGTCTAAAGCACCTACTTGGAACAAGCTTAGCAAAAAGCATCAGGGACCGCGGTTCAATCCCCCAGCACCACATGCCAGCCAGCCCTGCCCCCTGGTGGGCTGAGCTGGCCTCTCTCT
>NW_004524639.1:6740551-6741752 GCF_000260255.1 Octodon degus
GTGGAGTTTTGATCATTTTGGTCCCTCTCTAGATCATCTTTCAGTAGTCTGTGTAGGTGTGCCTTTGTCATCAAGAAGTTCTTCAGTTGTTCTTTGTCACGGAAGTATTTCACTTCTCCATCAAACTTGAAAGAGAGTTTTGCAGGGTAGAGTAGTCTGGGTGGCAATTTGGGTTCATAGAGGACTTGAACTGCTCTGCTCCATGCTCTTCTTGCCTTCATTGTTTGTGAAGAGAGTCACTCATAATTCTGATGGGTTTTCTTTCAATGTGATCTGTTTCTTTTCTCTAGCAGCTTTCAATATATTATGTTTGTGCTGGATATGTGGGATCTTGACTGTTATATATCTCGGTGTGTTTTTAATTGGGTTGAAGTTCTTTGGCGTTCTGTATGCTTCAGTTATCTGGATGTCAGATTGTTTCCTCCTATTTGGGAAGTTTTCTTCTATTACTTCTGCCCATATTTTTTTTAATGTCATTTGTATTGACTCCTTCTTTCTCATTGATGCCTATTAGTCTAACATTGTTCATCTTTGCAGTCTTGCAAGTGATGAATAATTTTTTTCCTGTATCCTAGTTATTTTTAAGAGATCTTTTCTTACCTTTTCACTACCTGCTCTAGCATTTTCAAGATCTGAAACTCTGTCTTCACTTTTACACGAATAGTTTGCAAACTTGTGATTGAGATTTTAAGTTCCTCTATATCTCTTTGACTCTGCTTCATGCAATCTGTTTCCTTCCTCTATTGCTCATTCAAGGAATATGTCATTTTTCTAATCTCCTATATTTTTTTATCAATGTCTTCTTTAGAAGCAGTTAATTCTTTTACTGCAAGGAAAAGGAATGTTGTGGGACTGTCCTGCTTCAAGGTTGTATCTGGTTAGGTTTTTGGACTTACATGTAAACATGAGAATTATATAATTCTTTATACCTATTTTTAAAAATATATTCTCGGGGCTGGTGAGATAGCTCAGTGGTCTAAAGCACCTACTTAGAACAAGTTTAGCAACGTGCATGGACCACGGTTCAATCCCCCAGCACCACATGCCAGCCAGACCTGCCCCCAGGTGGGCTGAGCTGGCCACACACGCACACACACACACGCAAAATAAATAAATAAATCAATACATACATACGTACATAAATAATAATAAACGATCTTTAATATATATATATATATATATTCTCATTTTTAAATGCTTT
>NW_004524639.1:6741852-6745093 GCF_000260255.1 Octodon degus
TATAGTCTTCTCCATACAGTAATAGATTTGATCATCCATTGATTTTAGAAATTATTCAGAAATGAGACCTTGATGAATGAGGAACAAATCTGGAGTAACTGTGTGAAAGGAAGAAATTGGTGAGAGTAGAGAAACCAGTCAGCATGGGCCACTGTAAGTCTTTATTGCCTTTGCTACCTACCTCTACAACTGCCTAGAAAAGTTGTCTGAGGCTGTGTTTGGAGGTGCATACCTATAACCCCAGACACACAGGAAGCTAAGGCAGGATGATTATAAGTTTGAACACACCTGAGAAACTTAGTAACTTAGTAAGATATTTTATCAAAATAAAATGAAGAGAGGGGCAGGGAGGGGGAAGGAGGGAGGGAGGAAGGAAGGATGAATGGACAGACGGACGGACGAACAGTCAGACTGAAGATGTAGCTCAGTGTAAAGACCTGGATTCAGTCCCCAGTATTAGAAATAAATTTGCTAAGAATCAGAAGCAGGACCCAGGACAAAACACAAAATTGAGTCAAGTGACATTATTTAGGGATCAACATGGTAAGCCCAACTAGAGAGTTTCGAAAGGCTGAAAGCATACAGAGTGCTGAGTTTGTGGTGGAATCTATTTAGCCAGAATATTATTAATGGTATGGACAACACTGGCAACTGCAAGAAATTAAAGATCCCAGCAAGGGAAGATAGAGTCCTAGACGTGGGGCAGTGTGAGAACTGGCAGATGAGGATTCTGTATGAGAAAGAAATTTAGAAATCTGAAGTGGAAGCCATGAGGTCTATGGTGCACCCATGCTAGCAGAACACAGATTGTAGCACAATTACTGAGGCATAGGGAAAATGAAAGCAAGGCATCATGAGGCAAGGGAACACACTTAAGATTCTGCCTGAACCAATCTGCAGTTACCTATATGGGTTATACTTACATCATCTCCCTTTCTTTTCTTTTTTTTTTTTTTTTTTTTTTTTGGTGCAAACAGGTGTTTTAT
The DNA here is from genome assembly GCF_000260255.1 of Octodon degus. Lineage (NCBI taxonomy): Eukaryota > Metazoa > Chordata > Mammalia > Rodentia > Octodontidae > Octodon > Octodon degus. Next base: position 6,742,839 of record NW_004524639.1, read on the forward strand.
TGTGAAGGATAGGACAATGACCAGTGGGAGTTAAGCATGGGTAGGAGCCTCAGCCCCACTGCACTCGGGGCTGCAGGGGCCATCCCCCTGGTGGGGCTTCCTGTATGGAGGGGTGTAGCTCCTGGACTGGTGTCCAGCTTCCAGGGTACTGGAAGACTGTGGCTCTGAGGGCTTTGCCCCTGCTGGTTGGGGCCGAGCTCAACCTCTTGGCTCTTTTCTCCAGCCAGTCTTCCACATGGCCCTCAGGGATCTCCAGTGGCCACTCCCTAGTCCATCTTTCCCCCTCCACCTGGATGCTCAGTTCCTGCAGGTCTTGCTCTCACATAGGGGAAAATCTGCATTTGGAGCCATAGTCACACTGGCCAGTGACATACGCATGTCAAGGCCAAGTCTGTGGGGAGCCCCTGATCTGCAGGCCTGGTGGCCATTCTGGGGGCAGCACATCCCTGTCATCAGGAACTTCCTGAAGGGTCGTTCATTTTCCTCATCCAGTAAGATGGCAGCTGCATCTGTAAACATGTCATACCACATCTTCTTGGCTTTGAGGTGTTGCACCATTCAGGTGCTTCTTTCAGTTGTGGAGGTTATCCTGGCTCTGCCAGGCAGAACAACTGCAGGCTCCTCTTCTTGCCATCATCTCCCTTTCTATTCTTTGTCCTTTTCAGCTTTTTCTTTTATCAGTTGATGAGGCTCAATCTTTTTTATTTTTTGAGTCTTGAGAGAAATATTGTACTTCCCTCCTTCTCCTCCTCTTCCTCCAATTCCCGCTCCTCTTTCTTCTTGTTCCTCTTGAGAGGAATATTGCATTCTTTAGCATTTCCTTTTATGATACTTTGTAAAAGTGGCTGATACCCTGAATTTACCTTGTGTTACTTGTGTTTGTTTCTTTTGCATCATTGGAGAAGCCTATACATTAATTTTTATTGGCACAAAAATCCTTTTTATCTTTTGTTCAGAAACATGTCTGGGATTTTGCTTTCAGTGGCTTCTATAGAAGGTGTTCACAACTGCCTTTGACTTTCATATTGCCATGATGAACTGGCAACCTTCAGATCTGACGAGCAATCCCCATAAAGAAACATATTTTTCCAAATAAGAAATAGTCAAAAAGGAGAAGCTATGAACTAATGATGTCAGATTATGAATATATTCACTGTACTATGCTCTTTAGTATCAGGGTTGATGGACTGTTCAAGCATATTATTAAAAGGTAATACTGAACTTTTTGATGTTCTGGTAATATACAAAGGACTCTAGCTTCAGAAATGGTCCCAATTAATATTAAGTCTGTGAATGGAAAGAGTCAGTAGCCTCATTAAAATTACAAAACCCTCATTTCAAGGAGTGAAAAACACATTTTTAGGGAAGGTCCCCACAGTAGCATTATAGGTGATCACAATTTTTTTTTTCTTAATGACAGTTCCAAACTGGGAAGATTGTAATCACCTTCCACTTGACTGCAGGTATCCATCCATTGGTGTTCATCAGCATTCCCTACCCCTAGGCAGAACAGAAGCAATCTCTTCTCATTGTCTCAGAGGGAAAATATTTCCACATATAAGCTGAAGCATATGCCTCTAACTAAACCCCTAAATCTCTGCTCTTTCCTCATCCACGTATCTCATACAGCATGTAGAATAAAAGCATAATCACTGGCCTGCAGTGCAAGAAAAACACTGTGGATTGAACCCCAGCTGCTGTGCTCTGCCCAAGCACATGCTTTAGTCAGCTGAACTATTTGGCTGGCCCCCTTCCTCTTTTCTTAAATAATGTTTCAATTTTGTATATGTAGTCATATTCATTTCTAGCATCTTCCTTTGGTATTAAGATTATTAGGAGCACTTCCTGACTGATGAAAAGTATCCCAGCCACTGGGAAATGGCAGGTGTAGATCACATTTGTAGTGCTAGGAATCTAGGTCTATGTATAATTGTTTTCTATTCAAAGACATAAAGTGTATATGATTACATTACTTATTAAAATCAGTAATAGTCACAAACATGAAGTGAAAGTGTCATGCCAAAGGTCTTCTGTAGTTTTTTAAGCCAAGAAGTGTGATTTAAAACTGCAAGACAAGTGCATGGCCATCCACAGAAAACAAATGTGGACGCTGAAAATGTCTCCATATTAGGAGAAGATATTTCTTTTTTTTATTTATTTATTTTTTTTCTTTTCAAAGTTTTATTGATAAACATATAGCAATGAGACAGTTTCAAATCAAATCGAAAGTACAGTTTCAACAAATAATACACTGC
>NW_004524639.1:6753558-6756175 GCF_000260255.1 Octodon degus
GGGGCACGGGTCAATAATTTCTGACATTGCCAGTGAAGCAGAAGACCCAGTACTATTATGGACTACTGGACTCTTTTAGAATATCTTGCTGAGTTAACACACCTATAATATTCAAATAACGGAACTTCACAAAAAAAGGGATACATATGAATGTCCATTTTGTATCTGTGTATTCAAAATGGTTAGCATAGATATATAGTTACATTCTCTTAATGAATAGAGGGATTTATTCTAATAGTGTTTGTAAATGGGATATCATGTCTGCATCTTATACAGCAATTAACCACTAGGAAGAATGTATGCAATGTGTCAATTATTGAAACTGTGCTACCAATTTGGTTTGAAACTGTCTCATTGCTATTTGTTTCTCAATAAAATTATGGGAAAAAAATTCTTTTACTGCAGGGTTTTTTTTTTCAGTTCGTGTTTCCTCCATATTTTTCTACATTTGATTCTTTATTTCAGATGCCATTAATTGAGAGATTTCTTTTTTATTTCCAATCTGAATTCCTATATGCCTTTATGCATTTGTTTCTTTATGTCAGATGCTTTTGATTCATTGATTTCAGCTTTGTGTTTCCCAATTTGTTCTGTGCTAGTGTCCTCTGCACTTGCTATGGGTGGGCTTGAGGTCTGAGATTGCATTTTGGTCCTTCTCTTTGTCATTTTGCGTAGCACTGTCTTCTGACCTTTGTTGTAGAGCTTTGGTGCAGTTATATCCTTAGCACCTACTGGAATTTGGGTACAGATCTACAAAGTTTGAAATTATCCAGTTGTGCTTGGCTTGGATCTGACTGCTATGCTCAGCTCCTCCCTGCTGCAGCCCTTGGGAATGAACCTGTTGTGCCCCTCTGGCAAGATGTTCTGCTCCTGGACTAGCTGAGTGGTTCTGTCCCCTACTCTCTCTGCAAGGACTGCAGCTGCAGAGTTTCACCCTAAGCCTGTATTCCAGGCCTGAGCTGGGTCTGAAGGGGACAAGGGGGGATAGGGGAGAGGGGAAGCTCTCCCACACACTTGCCAGGCCTAGGCTTGGGCTGGATCTGGGGTTCCTGATAACGCAGCAGAAGTTCTCCCTCACTGGGCAGGCGTTCGGGGGTGGGGGGTTGCTCTGGAGTGGTGAGGGTGCCCCAAGTGTGCAGCAGAGCGTCTCACTCACATGGCGTGCCTGGGTTTGGACCAGAGAGGTCCCATGGGCACAGGTAGCCAGAAGCTCTCCCACACACTTGCCAGGCCTGGACTTGGGCTGGATCTGGTGTTCCGAGAACGCTGCAGAAGTTCTGTCTCACTGGGCGGGCATTTCGATCTTCTCTTGGATAGCCCTTTAGAAAACTCTTCTTCTGCCATTGATTGACTAATAATTTTAGTGATTTGGTTCCCGTTATATTTCTTTTTCTATATGCCACTCTAAGTGCGTCCCTGTTAAGAAAAATCCACATCTTTGTCAAATTTTATCTTTGTATATATTTAAACTAATTTGTATTCCTGATCCATCTTGATAATATCCTTTAAATAAGCTTTCTGTTTGATTAATAATCAAGAAAAGTTGGGGCCAGGGAGATAGCTCAGTGGAATAAGCACTTGCCTGGCAAGCTCAAGGACCTGAGTTCAATCCCTGGTTCCACAAAAAAAAAAAAGTGGATTGGGGATGCAAGTTGGTGATAGAGCACTTGCTTAGCATATACAAGCCCTAGATAAATTCCACCACTGCAAGAAAGTGAAAAATAAAAAAAGGAATACACTACTAATATGTTCATTAACATTGTATATAAATAATAGAAATTAATAGAGTCACATGATTTTGTCATAGTCATAAGCCTACAACATAGAAGGTACTCACTAAATGTTAAATTAATGAAAAATACTGTAATTAATGAAAAATTCTTTAAATATTTTTGGGAGAGTGCAATGGTGCACACCTGCATTTCCAGCATTGTGCGAGGCTGAGCTAGGAGTACTGCAACATTCACCCCTGTGTAGGTAGCTTAGCAACATAGTGAAACCCTTTCTCAAAACAAAAAAAGGCTAAATTCATATAGCTCAGTTAAGAGGCCCTGGGCTTAACCTCAGTACCACAAAAACCAAAATAGATGTTATGGGCTGGGAAGATAGCTTGGCTGTCTAAGCACCTACCTGTAAGTGCAAGGAACCGGTTTCGATTCCCGGTACCACATGCTGTGGAGCAATCCCCAGTACTGCATTCCATGGAGGCACATGCCTCTAATCCCAGCACTGGGAAGGCTGAGACAGGAGGAACACTACGAGTCAGAGCTGTGTAATGAGACCGTGTACCAAATAAATAAAATAAAATAGACTTTATAATTTTTAACTTGAAACTGTGCCTAAGCCCACAAGTAATTCAGTTTAACCTAGGTTTCTTCATGTGTCTTTAATTTTTTTGTTTTTTTCCATAATTTTATTGAGAAACAAATAGCAATGAGACAGTTTCAAACCAATGTGGTAGGACAGTTTCAATAACTAATACATTGCATACATTTTTCCTAGTGGTTAATTGCTGTACAAGATGCGGACTTGATATCCTATTTACAAACACCATTAGAACAAATCATACTATTCATTAAGAGAATGTAACTATATATCTATCCTAACCACTTTGAAT
>NW_004524639.1:6756275-6758303 GCF_000260255.1 Octodon degus
TCAGTGCAGCCATGTGGATGAGTCACGGCCATTGCTTGGCCAATGTGCTCTCTGTGAAAGCCTGAGAGAGTGTCTTAGGAGAAGATATTTCTAACCAGGAAACTTCCTGTTACAATGCTATTCTGCTTTGGATAGACAATATGACCTCAAAAGCCTACATCAGTACCTAAAACTTGCAGGAAACCCCTTAGTTTGAAGGCATTGAACTAAAGCAAACGTCTCCCATAAGGAACCTTCTTTTAGGAACATAAAATATTTTGCCCTCAGAATGTAGTTCTCTTCTATATATATTCTTTGTAAATAATAACTTCTTTCTCTTACTTAAGTAGAAGATGGATCTTGTCAATTGTAATATTGTTATTAAGAAACAAATAGCAATGAGACAGTTTCACAACTTATTAGTAGTACATTTTTAATAATTAATACATTGTATATTGTTGTCTTAGTGGTTATTCATTGTACAAGATGCAGACCTAATATCCTGTCACAAACACTATGAGAACAAACCTCTCTATTCATTGAATTAAGAGAATGGAGCTGTATACCTATCCTAACTATTTTGAGTATACAGATACAAAATGGTCGTTCATTTGTATCCCCCTTTTTGGTGAGTTTTGTCAGAGAAGGGCATTCCATTGTCATTTAAATACTGAAGGTGCATGAGTTCAGCAAAATATCCAAATATAGTTCAATAGTCCATAATAGTAGTGGGTTTTCCATAAGACTGTCAATGTCCAAAGTTGTTGACTTGAGCCTTTTGCAGCTCATCATATTAATATGGCTTTACTTTTTTATACTTCATTTTCATACTTTTCTGCTGAATGTTTAAAACCAAGAAAGAACAAGACCTATATAACAAGAAAGGTAACTTTTGTATCTGATAAGGTCAGTGAAATTTAGTTACAGGATGTTACAGTACAGGTTTTCCTATTTCCTGAATCATTACTGACCTTGAAAGGCTAGAGCCAAAATGTTGGCTGTACTTGTAGCCCTTCATTTTCTTTAATTTTTGGTTGGCAAACTTAAGTTCTTAACTCTACACAAGAGAAGGTTAATGATATTATTACCCTATAACATAGGCAGTTGAGCTTAACCTCACTCTCTGTCTGAATATCACACATCTTAGACATAACATGGAACAGGTATTTTCCATCAAGTATTCATATGTTAAAATTCGAGTCCCTCCAGAATATGAAGGAAAAAAGATTAAAAAGATAAAAAAATTTAAAAATAACAATAAGCATTTACATATTTTATACAGAAATTTAGAAATCTAACAATATACAGCCTTGTAGGAGTACAGTCCTGTAACCTTTTTGTCTCAACTTTTCATTTTTACACTTTTTTTAAACCTTTACTTGAGAAGCAGTATGGCCATAATTGGTATGTCATAACAAGCAGTACATAATTCGAAGACCAGAATAACAGGCATTCCAAACATGACCATACCATTACACATTGCTTTCTTTAGTGCAGTTGCTTTGATCAGAGGTATCAGCATACATAATGAGGGTGAGAGACCTATCAATTAACTGCTATTTTCAAAAACATGCTGAAGATTCTCAGGACCATTGCCTTTCCCATCTTCTGCATATAAATGTATGACTTTGCCCCTGTCATATTTTCTAGCTTTTCTCCTTGCCCTCCCTTCATTAACTAATCGTCAAGTTCTCACTTTCCTTTTAATTGTATTATACCTTTCTACTTTTATTTCTCCCTTTGAGTTCTTATACTAGGGAGACTATATGATATTTACATATGGGTGTATGGTTTATTTCACTTATGAGTATATGTTCAAGTGGTATCCACTAATATATATAAAAGCTTCGAGTTTATCATTCTTTTTTTCATAATTTTATTGATAAACAGATAGCAATGAGACAGTTTCAAATCAAATCGCTAGGACAGTTTCAATAACTAACACACTACATACATTCTTCTTAGTGGTTAATTGCTGTACAAGATGTGGACTTGAGATCCTATTTGCAAACACCATTAGAACAAATCATTCTATTCATTAAGAGAATG
>NW_004524639.1:6758403-6760647 GCF_000260255.1 Octodon degus
ACGTTACAGTACAAGTTCTCATATGTCCTGATTCTTAATTGACCTTGGAAGGCTAGGGCCAAAATGTTGGCTTTCCTTGCAGCCCTCCTTTTTCTCTAAGTTTGGTCTGCAAACTTAGGTTGTTACCCATCCAGAAGACAAGCTTATTGTTATTACCATACAACTTAGGCTGTTAAGCTTAACCTCACTATCTGTCTGCATATCAAACAACTTCGGAATAATATGGAATGGAAGTTTTTCATCAAGTATTGATATGTTGAACTTTAAGTTCCTACAGAATATGATGAAAAACATTTAAAAATTAGAATATATTTTAAAAATAGGCATAAAGGAATTATATACTTCTTTTTTTCACCTTTCATTTAATTTTTTAAAATTAGTTTTATTGATAAACAAATAGCAGTGAGACAGTTTCAAAACTGATTAGTTGGATAGTTTCAATAATACATTACATATTGTCTTCATAGTGGTTATTCATAGTACAAGATGCAGACATGATAGTCTGTCCAAACACTATTAGTACAAATCTTTCTTCTCATTGAATTAAGAGAAAGTAGCTCTATATCTATCCTGTTTTTGTATATACAGATACAAAATGGTCCTTCATTTGTATCCCCTTTTTTATTTAGTTTTGTCAGAGATGGGTATTCCATTGCCATTTAAATATTTTAGGTGCGGACATGTACTTTTAATCCCAGCAATCTTGAAGGCTCAGGCAGGACGATCACAATTTTGAGGCCAGCCTAAGCTTCTTATTGGCTTCTCTGGTATAAGAGGGCCATCTTTCCTTGACAGCCACTAGTGCACTGAGATGTGTGAGTACACAGCCCACTGTTTGGCCTGCCTGCATATCTGCCTAACAATAGGCCATTCATTCTTGTTATTGGCTGTGGTAGGACATATGTTTATTTTACATAAGGCCCTAGACCTGCTGGCAATCTCCAAGTTGTTTAGTATTAGGTGTTTAAAAAATGTATTAGGTGTTTAAATCATTGTTTAAAACTGTGGGTGAGAGGCATTTATTTATTGGTACTCATAATCATGTGCTTGCCAGGCAGATGCTCTATCATTGAGCTATATTACTGGCTATATCTCCATAGTAAAAAAACATCTTTTTAGTGAGATGAATTTCTTGGTGTAGTATTTAATTTATTGTCAACTGAGAAATCTAACATTTTATTTACAGGTTAATTGAAAATGTTTTAAACTTTCATTTTTTTAAACTCAAATGATATTGTCTTGGAAAGGATGAATTTAATAAGACAGTACCATAGATTGAAAAAACTAACTTGTTTATAGATAAAAATGAAGTTAGTTGCAATGAAACATTAAAATACATAATATTAAAAAGTGTAACTTACATGCACGTACATTATTATGTCAATTTTACCATGAAGAGACAAGATATTCTCTATTTTTAAATATAAAACTGGCAACTTTATCTACATGAGTAACTCCACAATTCGCCATCTGTGTTCACAAGTGGGGTTTGTTTATGGCAGATTCAAAGGTTAAGTTCTTTAACGGTCACACAGCCATCACACAGTCAGCCTCTCCTGCATTTTATTACAAATTTTAAAAATTTACAATTTTGCCACACTGATAGATTTTAATTGAACAGCTTAATATCGTACAATTAAAATGCTCAGTTATCAAACTATTCAAAGCACCATGAGCTATGGTTTCATAGAAATAAATGATGGGGTTTCATTTGAAACATTTAAGGAATGTTATTTTTTTTACTTTTTTCCCCATAATTTTATTGCTAAACAAATAGCAATGAGACAGTTTCAAATCAGATTGGTAGGACAGTTCCAATAATTAACACATTGCATACATTCTTCCTAGTGGTTAATTGCTGTGCAAGATGCGGACATGATATCCTGTTTACAAACACCATTAGAACAAATCATACTATTCATTAAGAGAATGTAACTATGTATCTATCCTAACCACTTTGAATACACAGATGCAAAATGGACATACATCTGTATCCCCTTTTTTGTTACGTTCCATTATTTGAATATTATAGGTGCGTAAACTCAGTAAAACATTCTAAAAGAGTTCAGTAGCCCATAATAGTATTGGGTCTTCTGCTTGACTAGCAATGTCAGAAATTGTTGACCTGAATCCCCTACAGCTCAAAATAACACCATGGCTTTACTTCTTATATTTCGTTTTTATACTTTTCTGCTGGATGGTTAAGACCAAGGTAAAGCAGGACCTATGCAACAAGAGTTGTAG
>NW_004524639.1:6766632-6795056 GCF_000260255.1 Octodon degus
AATAAAATTACATTGGACACAATTTTCTCTTTTCTTTGTGCTTCAGAAGGTACTTTGGGATCCAGATAGGGTCTCAGTGTCTTTAGGAAAAACATCAATTATTTAAATATGAAAGAGTGCTGATGAGTAAGTATTTAGTTGATAGAAAGACAAGTAATACAGACTTTTAGAGGAATGCCAAGAATACTATCCTTGATTTGGGTGGGAATGGGGATATTATGGGTTTGCAAGTCTCAGTGCTTTGGGTGTATGATGCCAATTTTTTTCACAATTATTTATCTGAATGAACTTCCCTGCAATTAATTTCAAATATAAAAAAATAAAGTGATACAAATGCATCCAACTACGTCAGGTAGTAAGTGCTTCATAACTATAAGTTTGGTGTAGCCATCACCACAGGGAACCCACAGTGTAAAAGATACCAGCATCTGCTTTCATTAAGGTGAAGGAGTAGTTCCTCTCTTGTCATGCCAGACTACCGGCCATTTTCTGTAGAATTTAAATTGTGCAATAATTTTTCACTTTATGCCCTGGAATTATCTAAGCAAAGATAATTGCCGGTTGGAGATTATAAATGATGAGCAGGGAATCTCTTCTGCCACTAGCCAGCCCCATGTTATTACTTCTGCCACTACTGTCTTCCTATGACAGATAACATTACATTAATATTTCACCTTTCCTATTAGCAAAATGTGTGAAGTAATGCTTACTTTCCCTTTATTGTCATCATGGAGTTTAATTAGAACACATAAATTATACCCAAAAACTTTAAAAGTACACATTATACTCTGTTTTTCAGACCTTTCAATAGTGTTTTGAAAACCTGTGAAAAGTAAGACTTCAGAAACATTTTTATCTTGTTTTCTCCTTTCTTTGATTTTGAAATCAGTAAACATAAAGATATTTCCACCACTTAAATGCAATTTGAATATAATGAACATTTTTCATTTTATCACTTCAAAGCCCTCAGAGAACTAGGTGTCTGTTGCCTAAAAATTAATTTCATTCATTTGAATTACATTTTATTGGAAAATAGCCTTGTAATCAATGATAGAATTTGTCCCATCTTATTTTAAAGAATGTATAGTACACGATGTGTTTAAGAACATGAACTCTGGGCTTGACCTAGCCTAGTTTTAAATATAGCTGTGCCACTTCTATTGGAATGGCCTTAGGGAAACTACTTCACCTCTCTAAAACTCAAATATAATAATAAAAGGTTATTCTAGGCTTAAATTAGCTTACTCAGGATGCTTAGCATATATTAGGTCCTCAAATAATATTTGCTGTAATTAGTAATAATGAAAAGCCCAGCTGTTTTCCTACTGATATAAAAACTAACATAGGTGAAATGTGGGTTCTTTGCTACTTTCCTTATAAAAAATGAAGTTGACTTCATAAACAGGCATTTTGCAAGAATGCTTCACATTAAACTCACATCTATACAGCAATCAAAATATTGCCCACACAGCATTAACTGCACCTTATTGTTACCCCTCTAAAGCACCAGATGAAATAAAGTGAAAAGCAATGATTTTTCCAAATTCTACATGACAAAAGGATCCTCTGTGCTAGGGTAAGGTTAGGCAGGCTTGTCCGATAGCTAACCTCAGCCAAGGCTTTTTAAGTGAAGTGTAGCTCTTAACGATGTGATTGTCCTTGGTCTTTCTTGTAGCATCTCCTCAAAGTCCAAGAGGAATACAAAAGGAAAGAAGCTGAACTTGAGAAAATCAAAGATGACAAGTTACAGGTGGAAAAAATGTTGGAAAGTCTTAAAGAGAAGGTACACAAGTCCTAAATGAGCTTTTTTCCATTTCCCTTTTTCAGTGACAGTAAAAATGCTTGGGAGTTTCTGCAGTAGGAATTAATACTGAAATCTTTCCTGCTTAGGCAAGCACAGAATGAGGGTTTGATCCCCAGTACCGCCTACCCATCCCCCTGGCCCCATCCCGGGGTGCACGGAGCCTGAGTGATATTCTAAAGCTAGATGATAGCAACAGAGAAGGCAATCTAGGTCTTTATCAAGTGAGAATGTGCTATAATGAGGACCATCAGTGAGGTCTGTTAACATCTGGATGGAGTGGTGCATTACAACCATGGGTCAGGTGCCCAGGCTACTGAAGGAATGTAAACTGCCTCCTCTATTTCCTGTATCCTTGAATACTCAGCTCAAGTTATTCTCTAAAAAAAGAAGGGTCTTTGGCCATAACTGTCTAATTTTAATCTTTTAAAGGAGAGAAAAATTAGGAGCTTGGACCAGGAGTCTGAAATCAACAATTACACAGTTGCTTAGGAGCTCCTGTTCTTTATCTTCTGTGCTCAGCTGAGGAAGATGTAGTCCACAAAGGCCCAGGATGTGTTTACCAGCACAGAGATGTCCCCCAGAGTGTCATTAGGAACTGGCAACCTTGGTGTAGTTGAAACAAATGATTGAAAGTGTTTTCTTCTGAAGGCCATTTGCAATATGCTTTTAATTCTTCCACATCATAAAACTAACTCACTTTCAAGTTTTGTGGGTGCTATTAAAGAAACGAGCACAATCCCAGAGAAATTCATTTATCAAGCTTTTAATTGAAAAGTACCAAAGCTGTGCTACTTATCAGGACTTTCCTTATACTATCACAGCTTCTAAATCGTCCCAAAGCTACTACATAACTCAGTTTCACTTTACACATAAAATGTAGCCACAAGACTGTAGATAGATGTGGCATTACGCTAATGACATTATGCTCAGAATCACTCATCAGGACTGACATCACGAATTGACTTAAGGTCATTTTTATGTAAGTAGCTTTCTGCTCTGTAAAGAATTTCATTTAAAGAAACCAGAGCTCAAATGGCATAGAAGATACTTGCCCTGTTGTACTTGAAGATAAATGTTTCCCATTGTGAAGCTGAATATACCATGAAGTGGCAGCTAAACAGAACAAGGAGAAAGCTCCAACTGATAATCAAAACACTGTGAGTCAGAATATGTTTTTCCTTGTTATTTTAAGCAAAGCTTCTTTTAGAAGAATTCATGACAGTTCATTATAAACTGATATTCTCCAGGAAGCTGATTTGTGACCAAATATTTCAACCTGACACAATTAGGTTAGAAAGCAAAGATAGTACCATCACATTAGATGGTAAAAAATAATTTCAGATTGAAAGGAAAGCAATAAGTTTCAGGGAAGAGGGATCCATTTTTGTTGCTTTTGTTTGGTTCCTTGACAGCCACAGTGTGAATTATTGTCAGTGCTTTGCAATATAACAGGACTTATGTGTATCTTACTGCAGAAAAAATTGCTCTTTGGGTCTAGTAGTCAAATTTGAGGTAATAAACATCCTTTCAATAGACCTTCTAATGTTTTAAACATCAACTATAATAAAGTAAAAAATCAAATTTCAGTAAGGCCACAGTTCTATTCAAAATAGCTCAAACTTCTTAGGAAATCATGACAACTTAAATAAACACCAATCTGTTAAACACTCACAATTAAGAAATGGCTTACTGTATCACTTCATATTTTAAGGGAGCTAGAAGCAGATGTAAAGTTTCAGGCTTAGAAGGAAGCTTGTAGTTTAAATCAATCTTGGCATAATTGCTACTGACTGGGTTCGATGTTAAAGGCTAAAGATTGAGTAGGCCATCAAAGCGTCCACCTTTCTATAGCCAGGAAGTCTGGAAACCCACAAAACAGTATGGCTTGTGGCATAGACCATTCATTTCATTTAGAAACACATTTGGGAAGCTTTGAAGACACCTTTAAAGAAAATAGAAGGAATCCTATTCCTTCTGAGGGCTTGTGGAAAGGAAAAAGTGACAGAGCATCTGAGTCTGAGACCACCATAATCTGCTCCCTCAAGAAGCAGTTGCCCAGCATTTTCTTTTACAAAAGACTGAAGCAGTGACTTCTTTCATTCCCTCTGAAGGATCTTTCTGAACCTATATAATTCAGAAATACGTTCTCAACATCCAGGATGGAATGAAAGATCCATGGATGGTCTGGAAGTGTTTTTTAGTGTCATTTCTGGGCTTGGATTTTACCTGAGTATCTCATTAAACAAACCAAATACCAAGTGAAACAAAAATGTCAGTAGCAAAGAAGTCCATTAACTAATGACATTTTGGTCATGGTCATTTCATGCTGTAAAGTCAAGAATATTGAAACACGATGTGCTTAACAGAAAAATGGAAAACAATCACTAGTCAATAGACAGAGGCTCTGATTTTTAGTTGAAAAGCCAATAGTTGAGGACCTGTGAATGGACTGACTACATTATAGATTCTTCATTCAGTGATGAGACTCACCATTAGCTGAGAATAAACCTAAAATTTGAAGAAAAAAATGTGATTCTCTTAACAGTGAATGACCTGGGGTGAAATACTAGCAATGTGATCTTTGTCTGTTTACCTAATTTACATGATAAATTTATTTCCCTCATTTGTAGGAGAGAGGTAACACATATTAATGGTACCTGGCCTCAAGTTAGTACACAGTAAATGTTGAGTCTCATTCCCCAGACTTTCATCAAGAATGATGAAAGCAAGGTAAAAAAAAAGCTAGTGAAGATAAATGTTTAAATTTTCTGTTTTGAAATCATATAAAGATGCTTTGGATTATCTGTGGTGCTTTTGTAAATCATACTATTTTTCCCTTATTCAGTTATCCAAACTGGACAGTACTGTTTTTATGTTCCTATATTTTTAACTGTCCTTGTTGTGTAGTTAATAGAAACCAAATACAGTGAACTGACCAGAAAGCATGTTATTCCCACAGGAAAACTGTGCTTCTAGACTGTGTGCATCAAACCAGGAAAGTGACTTCCCTCTTGAGAAGACTATGAATGGCAGTCCTATCAAATCAGAACGTGAAGCACTGCTAGTGGGTAAGAAAGCTAATACACACACACACAATCATAAGATATAAGAGAGGAGGGAAGGAGTTTACCTATAATTAATAAGCACATGCCAAGTGTTTATGAAACAGAACAGTATAAAAACAGAGTCCTGAAGATAGGGTATTGTGTTTTGATTTCCACAAAAACCGTAAGACCAACTCCCAGCCTCCTTGCAGCTCCTGAAAACCCCTGCCACATCAAGTGTGTCCATATAAGCATGTTTTTTTAATTTGTTTTTTGTTTGTTTGTTTGTTTGTTTTATTTTTTCAGTTCTAGGGATTGAACTCAGGACCCTACACTTGCCAAGCAAGCACTTACTCTACTGAGCTATCTCCCCCGCCCTAAACTCCCACATTAAATAAACTTTTTTTTTTAATTTTAGGGAAGGGTCTACAGGGTGTTTAGGGTCTCAGTACTAGGTCAGACTCGTAGTAATCCACCTGTTTACAACCTCCCAAGGGCTGGGATTACAGGTGCACGCCACCACACCCAGTCTCAATTGCCATCTCAGCATACCCCGGGTTCGGGGCCAGCACACATACAAGTATGGTAAGAGGAGGTCAGCTGCAGATGGACGTTGTAGTTTGGTTTTAAGTCTCCATGCTAGGATGGCTGAGCCCACTCATCCACATGGGACTAGCGCAGACAGTGTTGAACAAGAGCTTTTTCTCCAGGTGAGACTCTGGAGCAAGTATCTGCCTCTCAATTTTTCCAGGCTACTGGATGAGCCGTTTTTACTTGTGACTCTTCTGATGTCAAATAAGAGGGTAACTTTTTACCTCCTGATGCCAATTATATAGTACCTTTTCTGATTACTCTTGTTTCTCTAACTTCACCTGGGTGTCCTATCATTCAACTCAATTAGATTCCGATTCCCACTAGCCAACCTTCATGTTCTATAAGTGTAGGCGCTAAGTCTCATAAGTCCATCCTTATTTTAGATACCAGTCTCACATATAAGCTTCCCAAATGTGTTTATTAGTCAGCTTTTCTTTACTAGCACAAGCACCTGTAATAATCAGCATATTAAGAGAAAAAAGTTGTGTTGGTTCACAGTTTTAGACATTCCAATCCATGATTGATTGACCTTATTACTTTTGGACCTGTGACAAGACAGCATATTCTGGCAGCAGTGTATGGCAAAACACTTCACGTCATAGCCAGGATGCAAAAGGGGTGGGGCAGAGCTAGGGTCCCAGTACCCTCTTCATGGATGTGCCCCTGGTGTTTGGAAGACCTCCCACTAGGCCCCACCACTTAAAGCTTTTATCCAACAGTACTGTAGGATAGACACCAATCCCTTTCACATAGGCCTATGAAGGACACTCCAGATGCAAACTATAGCTCCAACTTCCTCACACTACCAATTGAGTTGGCTTAAGTCAGAAGTTCTCACAACTGCTACCCCACAAGTTCAATAGTTTGCTAGAACAACTCACAGAGCTCAGAAAAGTACCTACTTACTATTACTAGTTTATTTTAAAGGACACAACTTAGAACAACCAAAAGGAAGAGGTACATAGAGCATAGTAGTAGGAGGGATTCTACAGCCTTACTGTTTACAAACTCAATTCTTTTCATGAGTTCTGGTAGCAATCCAGTTTGTACAAGGACCAAATCAAATTCAGTGGATGAGTCAGTGTTGACCCTATAGGGAAAGTTGATTTGGTTCACTTCCATTTCAGTTTGTGACCAGAATTGTGGAAAGAATTAAGTTCATGAACCAAAGTACCACTTTGTATCCATTCTGTTCATGCCACCATTCCCGCATCTTGATGTGCTCACCAAATGGAAAATTCTGAACTCCATCAGTTAGAGGTGCTTAGCAAGACTTTATTGTATAGGTGTGGTTAGAGGGAAGTACTGAAAATTCCAACCCTCTAATCAGTCCTTCCTCTTACTAGTAGCCAGACACCAACCTGAAGCATTGAGAGTGTCCCAGCTATTCATAAACATACAAAAGATATTCTGTTGCACCAGTAATTCCAGAATTTTAAGAGCTTTGTGCCAGGAACCTGGACAGTTATCAAATATGTATTTATTCATTTAGTACTTCACATTGGCAGATGACTCAGGAGGCTACATGTAGTGTGTTGGACAATGCTGGGACCCAATAAAACAAATACTAGTATGACATATTTTTAACATTGTATGAAATTCATTCAATAAGTTAAGGTAGCACAAATGGTCCAAGAATCAAGCAAATGTATCTTTCCACATTGATCCCACCATTCATTTCCACTCTCTGTATAATAATGCCACCAACCTCAAAGAGTGGTTGTTAATATTACATAAGATAATTAACCCAAACTGCTTAGCACCAGAGAGGCCCCTTCTAACACTTACAGTGCTTTTCACAAATGCTTGTTAGCTTTATATTCCATTTGGAGAACAGTGGCTGATTGAGGTTCTAAACTATTCAGTCATTTAGGGGAGCTAGTTCATCCCAGCTGACTTGTAGGAAGTTGAGCCACACAGTAGCCATGCCCTAGTCTCCAAAGTCTTCCACACTGACTGCCTTCTTCATATTTTCAAGATATACCTTCCTCCTCTGGTAATGGGTACCTTACTCAGATTTAACACTTTGATATGTTAATAAAGATGATCAGGGGGATCTGCCACTGAGGCCTCAGGAAAAGTGACAACTTTCAAGGTTTTCCAACTCAATTTTTAACAAATTGACATAGCAATAGAGACATGTCAGAGAAGTGCTGGGTGTAGGAAGCCTCTGTAATGGATAGCCTGAGGGGGAAACTGGTTCTTAAAAATAAGTGTTTCTTACTTTGTGTTTTAAAGAGTGTAGTCTTGGGCTAACAGAGAGAAAGAGAAATCTGTTTTTTTTAAATTTGTTTTTTGAATGTTAACTCACAAAATCCGCTCAGTGTTTTTAAACTATGTAGTTGTTTCTTGGCATTTGACAGTCTTTCCTGGCCATGACATCTAGAATTTCTTTGAATGTGTACTGTTTTTTCAGAAGTTAAATTTCTCAACTATAGAATTCATGTTGAGAAATTCAATTTACCTAGTCATTAAGAATAATATCATGTTAGAAGCAGCAGCATCCATTTTGAGCAAATTTTGAGCTCCTTCATCAGTTCCTGCTAAAGTCCCCTAACCAATCTCTTTACCATCTAATAAATACTTCAAAGATTTTTTTTCTCAACTGACTACACTTCAAGCTACAATTTAAACTTGTGCTATTCCTTGTCAGTCTTGGAAAGGGACAGAAAAGTTATAATTTATAAACTAGATGAGGGGCCAGCAAGATAGCTCAGTGAACTAAGTGCCTGCTTAGGCAAGTGCAGAGACCCGGGTTCGATCTCTGGCTTCATATGCCACACTGGCCCCGCCCCCAGGCATGCTGAGCCAGCTATTGAATCCAGGCATAGTGGCACACGCCTGTAATCCCAGCACTGGGGAGGCTGAAAACAGGAGGATCACTATGCAGCTTGAGACCCTGTACCAAATACATAAAAAATAAATACACCAAATCAGATATCACTTTTTTTTTAGCAGTTTTCAGTAAACACACTTCTGGGTCTGTTCAATGTCCAAAGATCCTATAAAATGAAATAAATTCAAAATAAATAGTATACAGTACTTTTGAGCAATTTCTCCACTTGTTGTCAGAGAAAGATTAGAACAATTAAACTAATGGCCAGAATGATCAAGGCAGTTAGAGCAGCTGCCAGTCATCACCCCAGAGTTAGGGTGAGTAAAAGTCAAGTGCATCCCTGGAGGCTGCAAACTGCCTTAAGAATTCTATTATGTGAAGAGATTCAGGACTGTACGCACAACATGGTAGTGACCACTTGAGTCAGTCGTGAATGACATGTTTAGATTTTCTTTACAGAGCTACTCACAAAATAAAGCCCAAACATAATTGGCATATTATTTTAGGAGAGCTCTAGGTTAATCAGCTAAAGTACCTGAAGTGTATGTTTGCCCCAAAAGCAAGACATCATTTACACCTAAGAGAGTAAAGTCTAGTTTAAAGACATCCTTGCCGGGGAGATGGCTCACTGGAATAAGCGCTTCCCTAGTAAGCACAAGGGCCTGAGTTCAATCCCTGGTTCCACAAAAAAAAAAAAGACATCCTCGTAGGTGTGGAAAGAACTGCAAAAGCATAGCATAATCTAAAGTCATTGTATGGGCTACTGGACTCTTTTAGAATATTTTGCTGAGTTTACATACCTATAATATTCAAATAACGGAACTTAAGAAAAAAAAGGAGATACAGATGAATGTCCATTTTGCATCTCTGTATTCAAAGTGGTTAGGATAGATATATAGTTACATTCTCTTAATGAATAGAGGGATTTGTTCTAATGGTGTTTGTAAATAGAATATCATGTCCACATCTTGTACAGCAATTAACCACTAGGAAGAATGTATGCAATGTGTTAATTATTGAAACTGTCCTACCAATTTGATTTGAAACTGTCTCATTGCTATTTGTTTATCAATAAAATTATGAAAAAAAATTTAAAAAAATAAAGTCATTGTAAGGGCCAGCCAAATAGCTCAGCAGTTTAAAGAGCCTGCAAACAGGCACAGGAGCTAGGTGGTACAATCCCCAGGCCTGCCATGCCGGTCCCGCCCCCGGGAGCATGCTGAGAAGGCGATAGAGACAGGGCGTGGTGGTGCACCCCTGTAATCCCGGCACTTGGGAGGCTGTAAACAGGAGAATCACTGCAAGTCTGATCTAGTAGGAGACCCTGAACACCCTATATGTAGACCCTTCCCTAAAAATACAAAAATAAATAAATAAAGTCATTGTAAAATTCTAGAACTAAAAATTTCCTTAACCATCACAAGTTATAGTAGTGCCTGCTTAAATGCCAGCTCTTTGGCCTGTGATGCAGTATAATAATAGGCAGCATGTGTAGTGATTCAAAACAAAGTTCTGAGTTCAAATACTAGCTCTGCTGCTTTAACAGCTGTGTGACCTTGATATGGTTGCTTCACCTTTCTATGTCTCAGTATCCTCACCTATGAATTGAAGAACACCTGGCCCATAAAGTTATTGTAAAGGTTAAATGAATATATATAAATTTAAAGTAGTACCCAGTACATTTATGTGTTACACATATGAGTTGTCACTTGACACATCACAAGGAATGCGAAGCTCATGTGTAACCTCTGGGATTATCTCTGCAGGTATTATCTCCACATTCCTTCATGTTCACCCATTTGGAGCAAGCATTGAATACATCTGTTCCTACTTGCACCGTCTTGATAATAAGGTATATGAGGCTGAAGGGGGAAATCCAAGGGATGTAGATCTCTTTGTGATCTTATTTTTCTCAGGCATAAATAGGCTATTACTAGTTGATCTTAGGAAGTTTCTCTCACTTGCTGTCTCACTGTGCTTCAGTCAGCTTCCGCTTGCAAGAAAAATGACTAACTGTCCAGGCAGGTGTAGGACTGAGGAATTTCCTTGCACTTATAACTTTCAGCGCTAAAATCAGGAAAGTCTAGGGCAAGGTTGAATGCATTGGCCACCATGCTTTCAAGGTACATCAGAGAAGAATTTTTCTCAGTTCTCTTGATTTACATAGCTACTACAAGTTCACTGGCTTTCCTGTCCAGCCAACTTTTGTCCTGAGCCCCTTATCCATGAGCAAATACTGATTTTCAAAATTGCAAGGATTATTGCAAATATGCCTCCCACCATCTCCAGTGTATTGTCTACTATGGAACAACTGAGGCAAGGATGAAAAGTGTTAAAACAAAAAGCTGAGGGTTTCAGCTAAGCCCTGGTGCACCAGGCTCACCAGGCTTAGGAAGGTGGCTACTAATGCAAAGATGACTGCCTACAATAAGCCTAAAAGAATCCACACATTTGTTTTTGTGTTAAGGTAGAGGGGTGGGAATGTGTCTGTATGTCTGTGTCTGAAATGAGGAAAGAGAAATGATACATAAAAGAAGGAACACAGAGCACTACACATTCCTGTTGCTTGGAAAGTGAATGCATGGGTAGAGAATTCTGCCTCTTTCTCTTCCCGAAAGACTTGGCAGCTTCAGTGGGCCTCACATAGCATCTGCAACACTGAGCAGCCATCATTAAGCTAACCATATACCCAAAAGTCTCCATGCAACTGATACCAGGTTTTGCCATTAGCAAGCTCACTGAAGTGTGACAAGTGGTCACAGCAGAGGAACACCACTGTCTGAAAGCCACTCTACCAACACACATAAATGCACAAGAAGGGATCAGGTAAAGTCATACATACACGCCTAACACGCACATACACACAGACCATAATCATCATTTTAAGCTGGGCAGCACTGGGAAAGAGACACAGTTGAGAGCATGAAACTGCTTTAAAATGGACGATATGCTCTCTGCCCTGCAGATCTGCACCAGTGATGTGGAATGCCTCATGAGTAGACTCCAGCATACCTTCAAGCAGGAGATGACAGGAGTTGGAGCCAGCCTGGAGAAGAGATGGAAATTCTGTGGCTTTGAGGGCTTGAAACTGACCTGAATCTCTGCCTACCAGCTTGGGATCCTGAAAATATATGTGTTGGACAAGCTTAGGAAGTGATTTGTATTTTCAATGATTTTCATGTGGAAGTTGCTTTAAATTTGTCAGTTCATTCCTGGAATATCTTTTGAGTTAAAATAAGGATCCTAGACCAGTACCTTGAGCTACAGGTACTAAGAAGAAATTGCCTCAATCTTCAAGTGCTGTAATCCCCTCCCCTTTCTGGCAATTGGTTGTCTTTTTCTTATTAGTAGTATTGAAAAAGTCCTGAGACTAAAAAGTATTTGCAGTGTTTTCAGTATCTGTACTACTGTTGTAGACCTTGGTATTTTTTAAAAAAAATCCTGTTAACTGAAATGTTTTAATGATTTGTATGTGATTTGTGTTTCCAAACTTTTCACATTAATGTTGCTGCTGCTGGCAATAGGAACAAGAGGAGCGTTCAGTACTCAGTGTAACTACCACTGTCTTTCCAATGCCAAGTAGACCAGTAAGTGAATAACACATCAATGTTTTCTAGGTGGTGCTTACCAGGTTGACCTTTAAAACAACAAAGCATGGTTTGTGGCTTTTTGCAAAATTACCCTGAACCAAAACTTGACAAATGTTCCAAAGTTATTTTCTCCAATAGATAAAAAGGTCTATTTATGAATTTAAAGAATAAATCTAATTGTCTTCACAGAAAGCAAGTATTCAGTATGATTAGCATGTGTTTGTGCTATTCAAAATCTCTTGTAAATAGTCTGCTTTTAAAGGAGGGCCTGGTGGTTAGTTTTCTGAGTTAAAACATATTCACATGCAGGCACAAGTGCACACACATTAGCAGAAGGAAGTTATTTTAGTACTCTCTTCTTCTCTGGCCTTGTGAAATCCATTGGTCCCTGTTTTCGGCTATCAGTGTGTCAAACTACAAACTGTGTACTGCTGTAAATACTATGTTTACCTCATGCTGAATGTTTGTAAAGAGTTGATAGGAATATTAATAGTAGTGAACAATTGGGTAAATAATGGGCAGATTGTGTGAGGCTTCTGTACCTGGAGTGCCAATTTCTGGGGATCTCTCCAGTTCTACAATGCCCAAACAGCAGGTTGTAAAGGTGGCGTGGAAGTGGACCACTGAGGAAGTTCTGCTTGGTAGAAAAGGGAAGAGGTGTGGGGCTAATGCCTAAGGCAGAGATAGTGTTTTATTTATTTATTTTTGTGGTAGTAGCAGTGGGCTTGGAACACAAGCATGCCCTCCCTTGAGCTGCCTCAAAGGTAAGAGGATGCACTGAGTTAAAGAAAAGCCAGTGGAGAGTATTTCAAAAAATTGCTTTGTAAATGCCATGCCAGTAGTGTTCAAAGTTGTATTTTTGAAAGATAAATACTCGTTTTTTATACCTCAGTTTGTGTTCTGTTTTTAATGACTTATTTCTAAATTATCCTTTAGTAGATCACCTCAGTTTCTCCCTTTGCGTTACTAGGATGTTGGAAGAAGATGCTAACCCTACTTGGCAACTAGAAACAGCTTTCCTTAGTAGCCCATTCCTGCCAAAATTGGCTTCCCCACAAGCATCCCGCTGGGGCCCCAGAGAAGGCCTGGGTTATTTTTACAGTAACTTCTTCTCTGAAGCATCTCTGTCATCAACACAGTAGAAGATGCTGATTCACTAGTCTTGGGCTCTGACAATGCCTTCTTTTAATAATACCTCAGAAATCAAGACAAATTTTCCACTTACCAGTTACTCCATATAAGCTAAGAGCTGTCCCACCTAAATATCTCACACTCCTTTACAATATTTATATTGCAAACTGTTTCTATTAAACCTGCCACTTTGATCTAGGGATGTCTCCCAGGGTATTGAATATACTGGCTGTGGTGGTTAATTTTCTGTGTCAGCTTGACCATTTTTGTGGTCTCACAACAATATAGATGTTAGTGTGAAGATATTTTTCAGATGTGACTAACATATAAACCAATGAACTTTGAGTAAAGCAGATTGTCCACCAAAATGTGAGTGGGCCTCATCTAATCAGTTAAAGGCCTTAAGAGAGAGACTGAGATTCCCTGAGAAATAAATTCGCCTCCAGACCTTCAAACTCAAAACTGCAAGATTAACTCCTGTCCTCCTGCCAGAAATGGCCAGCCTGCTAGTCAGCCCTCAAACTTGACAGCTCTCAAATTACAAGAGCTAATTTTTTAATCTCTCTCTCTCTCCCTCCCTCCTCTCCTCCCTCCCTTCCTTTCTCTTGGTTCTGTTACTCTTGAGAACCCTGACTAATACACTAGTCAAGAGTTGTTATGTTGTATAAGAACAGAGTATGTTTGCATTATACTGCATAAGCAAATTGTAGCATATGCCATTTCTCACAATTTTTTACATTCACTATAGAGATTTATTAATGAAGCTATTTTTCTTTCAAACTTCTCAGTGCTATTTATGACTCTGTTGTTCCTCCATAATTTTGAAATATTGCTGTTTTGTTATTTTTATGAGATACAACTGTTAGATATTTGCCAGAAAATAATGAATAGAAGTTTCTTTATTTTACAAATGGTTGTTTCATCTCCCTCCCTAGTCCTGTGATATCTCTACATCTGATTTTCTAATATGGCAAGCTGCCTGTTAAACATCTTCATGCAAATGAATTAAGTTATTTTTTAAAGAAAATTAGACACATTGTGGTCCAAATTATGTAGATTATTTTTTTTTAATTTGGGGTACAATGGCATGGTGACACATGCCTATGATCCCAGCAATCAGAAGGCTGAGGCAGGAGGATCACCATGAATTTGAGGCTAGCCTTGGCTACACAGTGAATCCAAGATGAGCCTGAACAGCACAGTGAGACCATGTCTCAAAAAACAATAAAAGTTACATGGTCACAACAAAAGATTCAATTTCCTTATAGACAGAATTAAGAAGAATTTGTATCTACTTCAGAGAGTGGTAGGAAAGATTTAATAAGATAGGATCTGCAGACTGCCTGGCCAATGTGTGACCCACAGTGAGTTCTCAACAAAGAGTTCCAGTAATAATTACATTCAGCCAAAGGTCCTGATCTTATCCACATTTAAGGATATGCTTTTCTTTCACGCCCAGAATTATGGAGTACATCATGTTAATGAACTTAAACAAAGGCAAGTTAGCTGTTCAAAGCGATTCCAGACATTTACCCTATCCCAGACACTGGAGGATGCAAAAGGAGTAGGGCCTGCCCTTACCTTGTAAAAGAATTGTAGCTTTTAACACATTGAGTATAAGTCCTTCACCCTTTAAGCCATAAAAACTCAATGTAAAAATAGTCAGTGTTCACCAATGATGAGCAGTGTTGATGAGGTAGGAATGATTTCTGGCTCCTCAGACCTGAACTACTGCTGTCAGTCCCCTCACCCTGCCTGCTCCCTCGTGTAAGTTCTATGTCAGCCTTATTTTCCCGGTTTACTGTTACATTCCCACAGGCTGTAATACTGAAAGTATGCAATACATTTTTTGTAAATGAGTATTTGCATAGCATGCTTAGCTCCATGCAAATAATAAAAACATAATAATAATTATCTTAGTTTTTCATTGTTGAGGTAAAATACCCAACACCCCAAGTTAGAGGAGGAAAGATTTATTTCAGCCATAATTTCTAGAGGTTTCAACTTGTAGAGTTTTGTAATTTGTAGATTTTATAATTGGCTCACTCCAAGGCAGGGTGGCATGGCAGAGGGGTATTGGAGAGGAGAAATAGCCCATAGTGTGGCAGTGTCGGCAGAAGGCAGCAAGCACCAAGCAGCTGCATCAGCAGAAGGAAGCAGGCTGCCTTCTTTTTCCATTTCTTTATTTTCCCTCCAGGATACCCATACTTTGGGTAGTACCACCCATGCCCAGGGTGGGTCAGTCTTAATCCCAGCCTCTCACTTTTAGTCCCAATATCATATCCTCTCTGAAAAGCCCCACCAATGAATGTGTGAGGCTTTGGGGTAACATCTAGGTACAAGACATAGTAATAAAGGATAACATTAATCAAGGAATCCCACAAACCTGGATATAGATATTGGATAGATTGATGATAGATGAAGATATTTATTCACTTTTAGTACAATGTGAAAAGTAGATGATATTCACCTCTGCTTCAGCTGAGACTGCAAGGTATAAAGTAACTTGCTTAAATATTTTTAAATTTTATTTTATTTTGAAGAGTAACAACAAAAGTAAATAGCTGAAACAAAGACAGAAAGAGGGTAACATACAGCAGTACATGTTACAGATTTTCAAAACAAGAATAATTAACAGTGGTTTCTCTATTATCTTTTTATCGTCAAATCTGTTTAGCTCAGATTAAGATACAGTTATGCAAGTTTGAACAAATCATTGAATATTACCATTTGCTTTGAAGAAACCTTACTTTTTTTTCTTGTCTGTTTTTTACTTTTTTTAGCATGCTTGAATACTTCTCATCTTGGTCTTCTAAATGTATACTGCTTTTAATGTCATCAATTATTATTATACTCTCATTAAAATAAATGTTAAATTTTGAAGAGGCAGAGATGAGACTTAAATCCTGGTCTTCACAACTGCAAGCTAAAACTTTTCACTTTCCTACCACCCCAATATTGTGTGTAACCATCAAATCAACCTAATTGGTAAGTACTATTGTAAACCCTACATTGCTCATTTATGTGCCATTATAAAGTACCTGTTATGTACAAATCTTGGCCCTCACATGGAGTGAACACGTGACTTCTTCCCTCAAGAGCTGTTTCTGTGGGAGACCCTGCTAAGCAACTGCCATGTACCATGTACCAGATACAGTAGGAGGGACACAAATATTAGGGATCTTGAAAGATGGGTAAAAAGAGAAAGTAAGCTCAAGGGAGTTGGATTACTTGCCCTACGTGCATAGCAATATATGACAAAGCCCAGAAGCTGAATACAAGTTAACATGTGTTCTTCCTGTTATATTGTGGTGCCTCAGGTCACTTTCTAATACTGTCGCTTAACTGGTCTGAGACTTTTTAAATTCATCTATAAAGGGAAGACATAGCCACACATGGTGGCACATGACTGTAGTGCCAGCACTCGGAAAGCTGAGGTGGGAGGATTGCTGCAAGTTTGAGATCCGCCTGGACTAGAATGCAAGACCTTGACTTTAAGAGATGGTGGAAATCTAAGTATATTGTATTCAAAGAATTGCTTGTAAGTCTTTGCTCAATATAAAGTGCCTGACAAGGTGCTCAATAAATAGCTATCACTATAATAATCATCCCAACTATGAAAGATGCCAGAGTGGTTTATAGTATTGGGAACCCCATATGGTCACACAGTTACTTAAAGAATGAGACCTTATAGCTCAGAAAAATTTGGGTGACTTTTCTGGCCAGTGCTCCCTGAGAGTAGTGAAACTTCTGCTGCGTTCAGAGATAATCTCAGGTTCCTTCCAATTCTGGTCCTCTCCTCAAAGCACAGGCTGCATCCCATTAACAGAAGCCAAAAGGACCTTCCATCTCCCACATCTCAAGGTCCATAAAATCATCCTACTTACTTGGTTTGACAGTGAGCTTTAAAGATCACAGCTTGCCTAAATTTTCTATCTGGGAGGAATATCTCAAAAGCATACTTTTGATATTGATGCAATTAATTATTAGGGCAAGAGAAGAAAAGAAATTGATTGTATGCAGATATAAGTCCTTCAGGTTATAGAGCCTTATGGAGACAATGTTAGATGTTAGCTAGAAAGTGCTATGTACAACATATTTTTGTGTTGTGCCCAACTGCAGTCACTTCAAGTATGTTTGAATATTAGAGTACCCTAAAATTAACAGTTGCCTGTGGCACCAGACTCTGAAACCTTAACTCATTAGTGTTTCTCAATAAATACCTTATATGGTGCTCACCAAGATTTGCAAAGCAATTTGATGCATAGACATTGTCATTTGATCTTCACGGTGCCCTGTGAGTTCTCAAGGGGAAATGGTTCACCTGTCCTTATTTCACCTAAGGAAAACAAGTCTCCCAAAATCAAAGACTTGGTCTTCAAAGGCCAAAGACTTAGGTGATACCATGAAGTGAGTGATGGAGCTTGGATGGCAATGCAGGATTCCTGAGACCTCTCAGTCTCCAGCCCACTTCATCTCTATCGTAGTATGGCTGAGAGACTATGGAATAGGTTTAACATTTTTAGTCTCATGGACCTCTTATCAGAGTAATCTTAAAACCATGACATAAAATACAAATGGAACCAATTATATTGAAATAAAATACAAAAAAAATTAACTGGGATTAATTTTATTAAATATTGTAAGTGCTTATAAATTGCTTTGAAAAGTGTCCATGACACAGTAAAGTCTGCATAAACATTCACTGGATAAAATTTATTTTAAACAATAAAACATAACATTCAAAAATTCTGATTCTGTGCACATTCCATGTGAATGCATAAGTGGTAGGAGGCTCCCTCAAGCTTGTATTTCTGTGTGAAAAAGTGACAGTTGAGCTTCAGTGTAAGCAGGTATAAAGCACTGTATTAAAGAGAAAATGAGCCAAATGCTCAAGGTGTTAGCCTCTAAACCATCAGTTTTGGCACAAATAAAGGGCCTGGGAGTTGCTGCAAAGAAGTCCCTGAAGACATCTGCCCAGTGTGTGGTCAGAATCATAAAAAGCCAACAACTTCTAAGTACAGTAAAAAACAAAAAGGGAACAAAACATAAGGTGTTTTCTTATCCCCTCTTAAATACATTTTGGGCTGGAATTTCTTTTTTTTTTTTCTTGGTGGAACGGGGGATTAAACTCAGGCCCTTGCACTTGCCAGGGAAGTGCTTATCCACTGAGCCATCTCCCCAGCCCCTTAAATACATTTTGTGCCTCTAGCAGTAAAACAGTATTTCATGTCTTTGCTCCTGAGGACATGAAATTTAATGTTTCGATTCACATGTTGTTCAAGTGCTCACTCTGCTCAGCATATTGTGGCAGCCAATGAGCTGAATGAGATGAACATGACATACTCAAAGAGTCCAGGGAGCCAGGGAGATAGCTGAGCAGCATAAGTGCCAGCCTGGTAAGCATAAGGTCCTGAGTTCAATCCCTAGCACCAAAAAATAAAATAGAAGAGTCAAGGGGCTAGGTGAGTTTTAATACATTAATAAAACATGTCTACTCCTCTGAACCAGACTCAAATAGTCTGAGATGGAAAAAACTAGAATGCTAAATTCAATGTGTTTCACATAAATGTTCCTAGTTCATGGTGGTATTATTTCTTGATAAACTCATCATAAATGGAACATACCAGAAGTGAAAGGGCATTTGATTGACAATGTACCAAACTCCTAGCTTACCAACTCTGTGCACTGTAAGGGACTGTTGACCCTCATTACTGTGTCACTGACTTCAAGCCATGGCTCCCACCACCAAGCATTACAAGGGAAGATAATGCTGCATATTGCTAGACCAAGGAAAGAACAAAATCCAAATCTGAAGCACACATTCTACTGAATATATATTACTTTTCCACCGTTATAAAGTTAAAAATGGTAAAGTCTAATGATAGCAAGTTGAAGAGTGTCTGTACAGCTCACTGTTGCTCTGTGTTTGCATATCACACATGCAGCAATCTGTGCCATACTTAGAAAAGCCAATAATACAATAGTGTCTTGTTTACTCAGCAAAGATATCTGAGTATTTAACATTAAGAATTTACTAGGTAACTGAAATGTGTGTGGGGTGTGTGCGTGTGTGTGTGTGTGTGTGTGTGTGTGTGTGTGTGACTAGGGATGGAACCCAGGAGCCCTCTAGTTTGAGATATATCTCCAACCCTTTTCATGTTTATTTTCAGATAAGATCTCATTAAGTTGCCCAGGCTAGCCTTGAATCTGTGATCCTCATTCCTCAGCCTCCCACATAGCTGGAATGATAGGAACATGCCACCATGCCCATCACCAAATCTTTTTGTATTTTAATCCTTTTAAATGAAAATGTTTCTAAGATGGTTCACTCCCTTTCCTGTGTTGTTAAATAGCAGAGTCCAGATCCATCCTGACCTTTGGTTTCTGTGAAGACTCCCTATCATCACCTATTGGAGTGTACACAGAGGTTCTGAGCCTTCAGCTTAGGGTTTCCGTCTTTATCCTCCAGGCCAACAGTTATGTAGTTCTTCTTTCCCTGAAAGTGTATCTGTTCTCGTATTCAAAACTCTCCTCTCTCTTTCACATTTGTTTCTTATCTGCAGTAGGGTAAGAATCATTGAGTCAATCCCTGGTAAACTTAAAGTTTTTAGTTTAGGGAAAATTAATTGAATAAGAACCATACATTCAATCAGGAAAATCAATGATTGATGGCTCAAATTTTTACTGCCAATTCTATAAATTTCCTATCCACTTAACATCAAACCACACCCAAAGACAAAGCTCTTCACATTGGCCAAGCAATGGCTGTGACTCATCCACATGGCTGACACTGACAAAGGTTCTACAATCTGAGGTACAGGATCTCAGGATAAATCCTGAGGGCATTTCACTGACCTTCTCAGACCAAAAAGCTACAACTCTTGTTGCACAGGTCCTGCTTTACCTTGGTCTTAACCATCCAGCAGAAAAATATGAAGACGAAATATAGGAAGTAAAGCCATGATGTTATGTTGAGCTGTGGGGAACTCAGGTCAATAATTTCTGACATTGCCAATTAAACAGAAGACCCATTGCTATTATGGGCTACTGGACTCTTTTAGAATATTTTGCTGAGTTTACACACCTATAATATTCAAATAATGAAACTTAGAAAATAAGGAGTATACAGATGAATATCCATTTTGTATCTGTGTATTCAAAGTGGATGGGATAGATATATAGTTACATTCTCTTAATGAATAGAATGATCTGTTCTAATGGTGTTTGTAAATAGGATCTCAAGTCCACATCTTGTGCAGCAATTAACCACTAAGAAGAATGTATGCAGTGTGTTAGTTATTGAAACTGTCCTAGCGATTTGATTTGAAACTGTCTCATTGCTATCTGTTTATCAATAAAATTATGGAAAAAAAGACAAAGCTCTTGAACCTGGCATCCAGCAGCATTCAGCACCCTTCATGATTTAGCCCCAGATTTCATTCTAACATGATTTTCCACTTACATCCTTCACCAACTCTGCTTCAACCTCACTGAGCTCCCTGTGCTTCCCTGAATATACACAAGCCCAAATCATGTTACTTTAAAAGCCCAGCTCATAGGCTACCTCCTCCAGCTAGTTCTCCCATTCTCCTGACACATTCCTCATATCTGAATAGCCTCTCCCTTCTTTGAACACCCTTATTTCCCAATCAATGAACTTTCTTTCATAATAGGACTCAAAATTTTTCTCTGTTGCAATGTTCCTGTCTATGTCATCCTCTTTGCAAGCACCATCCAATTCACTCATTCATTCACTTACCACATATTTATGGACACACTGCTGATGCTAGAAAATTGTTCTAACCATTGATGGTACAGCAGTAAGTTATCAGACAAAACTCTTGATGGGCATATGCTCTAGTGAAGGGGCCTATTTTAATCAGCTTGACCTGCTACAACCAAATACTGTACATTGACTGGCTTAATCAGCAGGTATTTATTTTCTCACAGTTCTTCATGGTAGGAAATCCAAGACCAAGTTGATGCCTAATTTGGTTCTCTGGTGAGAGTGCTCTTCCTGGCTTATAGATGGTCACATCTTTACTGTATTCTTACATGGGGGATAGAGAGAGAAAGAGAAGATTGGGACAACTGTCTGGTATCTCTTCTTATAAGGGCAGTAATCCAATCATGAGAGTCTTACCTTCGTGACTGCATTTCACCATGATTACTTCTAAAAGACCCCATCTCCAAATATTGGACTTCACCATATAGACAGAAAGGGGGACATAATTCAGCATATACTGTTGAAAGGCTAATTACATAAATAAATGATACAGTACAGGGGAAGGTAGTAGGTACTAAGGCAAAAGATTAAAAAGAGGAAGACAGTGAATGTGTTAAAGTTTAGGATGAAACTTGAGCACCGGCAAAAAATTCATTTAAGCAAAGATTTCTAAAAGGTAAGGGAATGTGTTATGCATATAACTAGAAAAGAAATAGTGTAGTCCAAGAGAAGTGTAAAGGCCTTGAAGTGAGAGCTCAGCTAGGAAACAGTGAAGCTATAGTATGCCTGAATACAGGGAGAAAGGTTAGAGTAGCAAAGTATGGACCATAAAGATAATAGGGACCCAGATCCTATGGACCATATAGACCACCATGAGAACCTTGGGGTTTATTCTGAGAGAAAAATGGAGCTATCATAGGGTTTTGGGGAAAGAAAGAACATAATAGAATTCACATTGTCAAAGGTCACTCCGGGAATTAAGTGGAAAATTTTTTAAAGGGAAGGGAAGAAATGAAAAGATGAATTGAAGGCTACTGCAGGAATCCTGGAAAAAACTAAAGGTGACTTGGGTCCATGGTGGTAGCATTGAAAGTAATGCAACGTGGTAAGATTCTAGATGCATTTTGAGGGTGTGAATGAATTGAATATAGAATCTACTAGAAATTCTGGAATGAAGAATGAAGCTTCTGGAAAATATAGAACACTAAATTGGGAAAACACTACAGAAGGAGCAGATTTTAAAAGGAAAAGCAGGGCTGGGGCGATGACTCAGTGGCATAAACACCTGCCTGGCAAGTGCAAGGTCCTGAGTTTGATCCCTGGGACAAAAAGAAAAGGAAAGGCGGATTTGGAGATGTTGGGTGTGAGATGCCTAATCTGTCTTTCAGGTGACATTGTCAACTAAGCAATTCGATGAAGGAATCTAAATATTATAAGAGTTCCACTATGCAAATATATAATCAGGAATCACCAGTTCTAAAATGGTATTTAAAGTCATAGGAATTAACATCACCATAGGCATAACCAAGCTCCAAGAAATAAACCTAGAAGAACTCCAAGATGAAAAGGCCAGGAATAAGATAAGCCAGTGAGTGACAATGAAAAGGAATTGCCATCTCAACAACCAAGAGAGCATACTTTCTAGCAGTCAATAGAAGACAAGGTTTGAATGAGGATGGAGTGGCTGTTTCAAACATTGCTAGAGGGGCCTTTAGAGTCACAGCTGAGTACTGACCACTGGGTGTGGCCACATGGAATTCATTTGTGACCTCACAGTTTTAGGAGCATGGCAGTGGCAGAGGATGAGTGGCTTTAGGCTAGGACTAAGGAGCAAGCTGGAAACAGCACACACATACCTTTTGGGAAAGGGTTTCATTGTACAGAGGAGCAGAGAAATGGAGCTAAACCTAAGGAGGGGATGGAGTGAGGAGAGGGTTTTCTCAATGTGCTGCCTAGGAAATGATAGTATAACTGCATGCAGTAGAAGGTAATTGAGAATATAAGGAGATTGGCAACAAATGGATTTTAGAATGGAAAGGAATGAGCTACACAAAAGGAAAGAAGAAATAAAGAACAAGTGAAAAAGGAGCAAGGCAAAAAGAAAAATGCTTAAAGAAGAAAATTAAACTACTCAAAAGATAACCCTGCCCAGTGGAGCCCTAGGCAATGGGGATTTAAGAATATCTTCTAGGATTAGCAGAAAGTGGGACTTAATGAGAGTCCACAAGTCCTTACTATGACCAAACTTATACCCTTGTGATTCCCAGGCAAGCACTTATTCCACTGAGCTATCTGCCTGGCCCTGATAATATTATCTTCTTCACATAGTCCTTAGGAAACTTGAATAAGGTATTTATACTGATTAGTACACAAAGTAAATCTGACCTGTTAGGATTGCTGTGTTGGGAGGTTAGAAGTCAGGAATGTCTCTGGTTCTCAGAAACAACTAGACTGAAGCTGCAGAATTAGCCAGGCCTTTACATTTCTGTTCCCACTTCTGCCTAGCTCATGACTTCATGGTTTTCTCTCACTACTGTCATAGTAACTCCAGAGCTACACATTTTGACAAAGCCAGCTACTCAGATAACTGTGTTAGTCAGTATGACAAAATATCAGAAATCAACTTAAAGGAATTTGTTGGGGTTCTTTTCCATAAGACACAATTTTATTAAATTTCTTATTTTCCATAAGGCAAAATATCAGCTCTATTAAGATAATTGATCAGACATGGCATTTCTAGGTCTACGGAAAGGTCCACAGTAGGGCAGGCAAGATAGCTCAGTGGACTAAAGCACCTGCTTAGGCAAGTTTAGGCAAACATGGACTGTGGTTCGATTGGAATTTGAAAAGTTTCTTTTGGCTCACAGTTTCTGAGGTTTTAGTCCATGGCTGGCAAGCTTCGCACTGTGGGCCTGAGGTGAGGCAGAAACCTTATGGCAGCAGAGCAGCACAGGGCAGAGCAAAGCAGAGCTGCTCACCTCTAGGCAGCAGAGAAAGGGAAAAGCCATAGAGGAAAGGGCCAAAGACAAGGTGCCCTTCCCCACATAATGCTCTGTGACCCACTACTCTTGAACTAGACCCCACCTCTTAAATTTTTATTACCTTACAATAATGTCATCAAATTATCTCATCAATGGATTAAAGAACTGAAGTTAGAGCCCATGTAATCTAATCACCTTCCAAAACTCCCAAGTCTGAGTGCAGGAGACTTTGGGGGTATTTTAGATCAAAACCCTAACACTTTGATGTCAAATAGAGATACTCTGAAGAAAGAACTCATTACCAATTTAATTCAAATGCCCAGATCAAGTGGCTAGGGGATCAGTGTCATGTAAGAGAATGAGCAATCACTCCCAGGGGAACGATCTAAGGTGATTGGGCTAGAGAACAGTGTCTGAGAAAAGTAGATAGGTGAGAGCAGTGGAGGACAATCAGAAAAAGATTGAAAAGGGAAGTGCCCATAAACCAAAACAATAACTGCCACACTCTACTCTCCCTTTATCCCTTCAAGTGCCACCATCCAAAAAAAGGTGAGCACAGAGTAACTATGAGGATTCCCCATTGAGATTCTGCTGATAAACAGAGGCTCCTCTCTGGTTCAGAATCTTGATAAAGTTGTAGCCAGGGGAACAACAATCCTCCTAATGATGGGGATCTCCAAAAGGCCTATATGCTGGTTTACTAGGTTTCTCTGGTCCCAGAACTTGATAAGTCACTAGATACTAGATTCTTTCCCCTGGACTTCGCCAGGGCTTTTCAGCAAGACTGTGTACTTGAGGATGGGTGGTTGGCTGCAGAGTAATTGAATGTAAGGGTAATGAGAGTTCTACCTTCTTTTCTTGGTCTTCCCATCTTAAACAGTCTCTCCTGTTTGTGAAGACCCCAAAACTCTAAAAACACAGTGTTTTTATTATCATCTGAAAGTTCATGTTCCCCCAAATTCATGTGTTGAAAAACTTACCCCCAAGGTGATGGCATTAAAAACGGAACCTTTGGAAAGTGTCTTAGTTACTTTTTACTCATTGCTGGGACAAATACCAGATACTCAAAAGAAAGGAAAGGCTCACAGTTTGTGGAGGTTTCAGTCCCTACGCTGCTGGCTCTGAGGCAAATGGCAGCAGTTCATGGCAGCAGAGAACAATGAAGAGCAAAGGAGGAGCAACAGCTGCTGCATCCATCAAAATTCTCTCTTCCTTCCACACTGACTGTGAAGGCCAAGGTGCTCCACCGGGAAGACAGCTACAAAGTAGCACAGCAAGACTGGGACTTCTCCATGAAAGCTGAGTGGTGTAAGCAGTGAAGAAGTTTCATGAGTGCCTTTATATACACTTTTTGTGCTGAGTCACTCTGGGGCAACCCCAATGTGTTCCAGGGCAAACCCAATTGTGTCCCAAGGCAGAACCAGTCACACCTCAGACAGGGTCCCCACAGCTGGTAACCCCTTGGAACCGATCCAGCCAAGCTTCTGAAATCAAGTTGACACAATGTATCAACTACCAAGTGATTATATGATGAGAGCAGAGGCCTTATAAAAGAAGCTCCAGAGAGCTATCAGCCCATTCACCGTGTCAGGTCAGAACTAGAATGTGCTGTCTAGGAAGATCAGCCCTAGAAAACTGCCTTACCCCATCGTACCGTGAGGATGCAGCCAGAAATCACCCACTATACATCACAAATTGGGCCCTTACCAGACAGCAAATCTCTGAGCACTTTTATTTTGGACTTCCCAACTTCCAAAACTATAATGAGAAATGTCTTGGTTCATAAGCTACCCAATCTATGGTATTTTGTTACAGCATCCTGAATAGACTAAGACACATGCTAATATGCAGGATAATTACAATGTCAGGCTGCATCCAGAGAAAAAGCCACTGGAAGCCAGAGAACCACACAGAAAGCTATTAAATTTTGCCAGATAGATGATCCAAGATTGGACCAGAGTGGTAGAAAGAAACAGGACAGCAAAGGAATAGGTAAATTTTAGAGGCAGTATACAGAAAAAAGCAAAAGAAGTCTCAGAAGTACAACTCTGCTTGTCCTAAAACTGTGTCATTACTCTTAGGCAAATAGGAGAGAAAGTATAGAATGAAAAACTACCAAAAGCTGGAGACCTAGCCTTCAACACATGCTGTTTTCTCCCATAGCATCTCCTCTTGGTAATGAAAGAATACTGAGGAGGGTGGAGAGAATGAAGGGTTGCAGATAACACAATATACACTGAAAGCCTAAATATAAAGTGGATTAGTGAGGCTCCTCCAGAGAGGTCAACAAGATTGGATGGATAGATGTAGATATACCTGTAGATATAGAATTGAAGTGGTTCACATGATCACAGGGTCTGAGAAGTCCCATAGTACAGCAGCTGGTTTGCTGGAGACCAAAGAGAGCCAGTAGTGTAGTTTCAGTCCAAGTCTGAAGGCCAGACTGCCAAGAGAATTGATAGTGTGTATATTAGTCTGAAGGCAGGAGACCAGTGTCACAACCCAGGAAGAGAACGAGGTGAGCCAGTTCTCCCTTCCTCTACCTTTCTGTTCCACTCAGGCCCTAAATAGATTGGACAATGTCCATTCACATTGGTGAAAGCAACACATTTTACTCAGTTTACCAACTTAATTGCTAATCCCATCCGGAAACACTACTACAGCCACAGCCAGAAATAATGATTTTTTAAACAGAATAAAAAACAGTAAGAAAAAACATTAGTCACAATACAGAATTTCACTAAACAAAATGATAGGAATGCAACAATAGCTGTTATATTGCATATTGTTGTCTTCAAATTAGTGTTTCAGACTACCAGATAGATATAAGCATGCAAAATTGGACAAAAAGATATAAAAAATTGGAAAGGAGAAAACAAGCATTAACTGCTCCTTTCAATAGACCAGCAGAAATTAGCAGTACAATTATCCAAGCTACCCTGCATATATACAAAAATACATCTTTTCCCTTCCTTCCTTCCTTCCTTCCTTCCTTCCTTCCTTCCTTCCTTCCTTCCTTCCTTCCTTTGTCCTTTTCCTCATCCCAGTTGCTCTTTCCCTTTGAAAAGATTCTTTTCCTTTCACAGTATCCCTTGCACCTTTCAGATTTTATATACTCTTTCAGGTTCTTATACTTAGGAGATAATGCGATGTTTGCATATATGGGTCTGATTTATCAGAAATAATGTTTAACAAACGTATGGGCATCACATGGCTCCATGAAGTTGCTACATTAACCATCGTAGCACACCATCACTCTACGCCTTTTTACACAATACCACTTGATACTGAGTGCTTATACTTCAAGTTTCCTCATTATCACAGGTTTTATATATTTTTGTGCTGATTATAAGTGAACTAACAGAAGATAATATTTTTGTAATTCTATTAGCAGAAGTACACAAGTACTTGGGAATACAGTTTCTAGATTATATGGGACACTGATTCTAATCACTAAAAGTCCCGTTAAATTTCCTGTCTCTATTGTCTCAATGAAGCCTGCATCCCAGACAATGTTCACTCTGCCTTCACTAATGTCTTCATTCATTTAGCATTGAACAAATTGTACACCTACTGTGTACCTATCATGGTTCTTTCCACTGGAAATGAAACAGTCAACACAACAAATTAAAATCACTTATATTTCTATTATTAAATAGATTAACATTCTAGTGAAGGGAAACAAAGGAACATGCAGTAAGTTTCTGACTTATGAATGAGTTCCATTCTGGGAGAATGTTCATAAGTCAGATATGTTTGTAATCTAGCAAAGTGAGTCTTATACAGTATACCTGTGAAAGTTTGCGACTTTCATGATCACAAGTTAGGGACTTACTGTGCACAGATGTGTATGCGTACCTATATATGTGTGTATACATATATATGTGTCTTACATTGCTCACGGAGAAAAAGTACACAACACTCAAAGTTAAAAGAAAAAATGTTTATTTGGATTACAGTTTTCAGAGCTTTCAAGTCCATAGTTGGTGGGCTCCAAGGCAGGGCACCATGGCAGAGCAGCAGTATATGGGGGGCAGAAGACAGCAGAAACAAGTGACCAGCAACAAATGACAATAGCAGCTTCTTTCTGGCCCTTTTCTATTCTATCTAGGCTACCCAGCTTAGTCTGGGTGCTAAATCAGTAGAGTAATTTAGTAACCACATACCCTTATTGCAAGCATCAGACTTTGGAT
Source organism: Octodon degus (assembly GCF_000260255.1). NCBI lineage: Eukaryota > Metazoa > Chordata > Mammalia > Rodentia > Octodontidae > Octodon > Octodon degus. The sequence goes on from NW_004524639.1 coordinate 6,794,535, forward strand.
CCAGCCACCTCAGAAAAAACCCCACTTATGCCCTCATGAGGCTTTTGGGGGACATAGGCATTAGTCATAACAGTATGCCTAGGTCCATTCCTGAAGTATAACAAAACACCTGAGACAGGTAATAATGAAGAAGCAAAGCTTCTCATAATATTGGAGGCATAAAACAGGACGGCAAAGGAAGAGATAAATTTGAGAGGCAGTGTACAGAAAAGTGAAGGCTTTGTCTCTTCTTCCAAGATGGCACTTATCCCTACATCCTCCAGAGGAGGCAATTCCTATGTCCTTACATAGAGGAAAGTGGAAAAGCAAAAGGGCCTACCTAGCTCTCCCAAGCCCTTTATATGGCTACTCATCCCTTCATCATGCTGGAGACTTCAAGACTTAATCACCTCCTGAAGGTCCCATCTTCTAATATGGTTACATTGGGCCTTAGGGTCCAACATATGAATCTGGTGAAGGTACGTACATTCATAGTGGAGAGAGAGAGAGAGAGAGAGAGAGAGAGAGAGAGAGAGAGAGAGA
>NW_004524639.1:6795961-6797506 GCF_000260255.1 Octodon degus
TTCAGGGATTTCTTTTTTATTTCCAATCTGAGTTCCTCTATACCTTTCTGCAGCTGTATCTTTATTTCAGAAACCGTTGATTCATTGCTTTCAGCTGTATGATTCCCAATTTGTTCTGTGTTAGTGTCCTCTACACTTGTTATGGGTGGGCTTGGGTTCTGAGGTTGCATTTTGTTCCTTCTCGTCATTTTGTGTAGCACTGTATTCTGACCTTTGTTGCAGATCCTCGTTGTAGTTATAACCTTAGCATGTACTGAAGTTCAGGTGCAGATCTACAAAGTTTGGATTTATCCAGCTGTGCCAGGCTTGGATCTGCCTGCTATGCTCAGCTCCTTCCTGCTGCTGCTCTTGGGGGTGAACTTGTTATGCCCCTCTGGCAAGATTTTCTGCTCCTGGACTAGCTGGGTGGTTCTATCCTATACACTCTCTGCAGGGATTGCAGCTTCAGGGTTTCACCCCAGGCCTGTATCCAGGCCTGAGCTGAGCCTGGAGGGGACAAGGTGGAGTACGGGGGAGAGGCAGCTCTCCCACACATTCACCAGGCCTGGGCTAGGACTGGGTCTGGGGGTTCCGGGAACGCGGCAGAAATTCCTACTCAGCGGGCGGGGTGGGGGAGGTGCTGCAGAGTGGTGGGGGCGTCCCAAGGGGGTGGAAGAGGGTCTCTCCCACGCTGCTTGTGGGCTTGGATCAGTAATAGGTCCCGCTGGCGCAGGGTAGCCAGAAGCTCTCCTACACACTCACTGGGCCTGGGTTAGGACTGGGTCTGGGGGTTCCCGGATCGCGGCAGAAATTCCTACTTGGCAGACGGGGTGGGGGAGGTGCTGTAGAGTGGTGGGGGCATCCCAAGGGGGTTAAAAAGGGTCTCACCCACGCTGCGCCTGGACTGGGACCAGTAATAGGTCCTGCCGGCACAGGGTAGCGGGAAGCTCTCAGAGGGCTGCAAGGAAAGCCAACTTTTTAGCCCTAACCTTCCAAGGTCAATTAAGACTCAGGACATGTGAGAACTTGTACTGTTACATCATGTAACTCGGTAGTGTCCCAAATTTTCTGATCAAGGAGATTATGGGGCTAAAGAGGAAAGTGATCGAAGATGTAGAGAGTGCCTAAGGAGAGTCACATGGAGAGAAAACATTCTCTCAGGCTTTCACAGAGAGCACATTGGCCGAGCAATGGCCTTGACTCATCCACATGGCTGATACTGACAAAGGTTCTACAATCTGAGGTACAGGATCTCAGGATAAATCCCAAGGGGATTTCACTGACCTTATCAGACCCAAAAGCTATAACTCTTGTTGCATAGGTCCTGCTTTATCTTGGTCTTAACCATCCAACAGAAAAGTATAAAAACAAAATATAAGAAGTAAAGCCATGCTGTTATGTTGAGATATAGGGGACTCAGGTCAACAATTTCTGACATTGCCAGTCAAGCAGAAGACCCAATACTATTATGGACTACTGGACTGTTTTAGAATATTTTGCTGAATTTACACACCTATAATATTCAAATAATGGAACTTAACAAAACAAGGGGATACAGATGAATGT
>NW_004524639.1:6797621-6800161 GCF_000260255.1 Octodon degus
ACTAGGAAGAATGTATGCAATGTGTTAATTATTGAAACTGTCCTACCAATTTGGTTTGAAACTGTCTCATTGCTATTTGTTTCTCAATAAAATTATGAAAAAAGAACACAAAGCAGGCCACAGTCACTAGCACAGACTGAGTGGGGGAGACATATGCAATTAGGTCAGGGAGTCAACTGAAGAGAAGGAGCAAATCATCTTGGGCCAAAGGCAAACTAAAGACCTTTGATTTAAACTCAAAGTGAAATGGGGTGTTCTGAGTAGAAAAATAATATGATCTGTCCTACTCATTAAAAGAATTCCTCTGAGAGCTTCATTGAGAATATACATACTACTGGGGGGAACCACTAACACCAGGGAAGAAGCTGTCTCAGTTACTTTCTTGTTGCTGATGCACAATATCTGACACCCACAAATTAAAAGAGAAAAGTTTATTTTGACTCATACTTTCAGAAGATTCAAGACCCCATCTCCCAACAGCACATGAGGCTGCTAAACTCACCAGAAGATGAATACACTGATGAGTACAGTGTCCTATGATCCCATCAAATTCCAAAAGCCCCACCTCTGAACTTATGAAGCTTTGAGAAGACCCTAGAGATTTACACTATGACAAAGGCTACTACAATATTCCAAGAAAGAAAAGATCATACCTCTAGGACAACATCAAGGGAGGCCAAAATTGTCAAATACAGGATATATTTTGAAGGTGGCACCAATGAGATTTCTTTGTGAGATGTCAAAGAAAGATAGAAGTCAGGGACAATATCAAGGTATTTAGGCTAAACAATGGCAAGGATGAAGTGGCAAGCTATCACTTAAGATGGAGAAGACAAAAAAAAGTTGGAGAAGACTACAGGATGAACAGATCTACGAGGGAGTTCAGTTCCTTACATACTACATTTGAGATCTCCATTACCAATCAAGATAAGAATGTCAAGTAGGTGGCTAGATAGTATAGACTTTAGACTTCAATGGAGAGGTCCATGCTACAAATACAAGTTTGGGAGTTATTGGCATATAAACAATTACTGTGGTTTGAATGTACCTTCAAAATTAGTGTTGAAATTTAATGCCATTCAACAGTATTAAGAAGTAGACCCTTAGAAGAGATTATTAGTCGTAAGAGTTCCAGTCTCAGGAATAGGTTGACACCATTATCACTGGTGTGGCTTAGTTTTCACATGGGTTCAGCCCCCCTTCTCCCATGTGTACATGTCACTGTCACCACAAAATGCCAGTACCATGTTCTTGGACTTCCCATCCTCCAAAATCATGAATGAAATAAAGTTCTATTGTTCACAGTTTACTCAGTCTATGGTATTGTGTGACAGCAGCAAAAAGTAGACTGAGACAGTAATAGTTAAAGACACTGGATGAAATCTTCAAATGTATAGGAGTAACTAGAGAAAAAAAAGAATTTCAAACACTAACCTCCCAATATTAACAAACTGGAAAGATGAATAGGAAATTGAGAAGAGAGCTTGAAGCAGTAGAAACGAATGTAGAAGGAAAGTCATTTTTTTAGAAGACAGTGTCTCACTATGTAGTGAAGGCTGGACTTAAACTTGCTTATGCGGCCAGGCTGGCTTCAAACTCATGGCAAACCTCCTATCTCATCTTCCTGAGTGCTGAGAGGAAAGTCCATTTTTTAAATTAATTCTCTTGAGAAACAAATAGCAATGAGACAGGTTCAAAACAGATTAGTAGGACAGTTACAGTAATTAATACATTGCATATTGTTTTCTTCATAGTGGTTATTCATAGTACAAGATGCAGACATGATATCCTGTCCAAACACTGTTAGTACAAATCTTTCTTCTCATTGAATTAAGAGAAAGTAGCTGTATATCTATCTTAACTATTTTGTATATACAGATACAAAATGGTCGTTTATTTGTATCCCTTTTTGTTGTTTAGTTTTGTCAGAGATGGGTATTTCGTTGCCATTTAAATATTGTAGGTGCGTGAATTCAGCAAAATAATCCAATATAGCCCAGTAGTCCATAATAGTAGTGGGTTTTCCTTGCTGAGACTGACAAAAAGTCTACAAACTGCGGTACAGAGTTTCAGGGTAAATCCTGAAGACATTTGACTGACATTGGAAGATAGAAAAGTTACATTTCTTATTATATAGGTCTTGCTTTATCTTAGTCTTAACCATCCAGCAGAAAAGTATAAAAATGAGGTATAAAAAAAAGTAAAGCCATATTAATATGCCAAGCTGTAAAAGGCTCAAGTCAACAACTTCTGACATTGGAAGTCCCTTTTAAGGATGGGTTTGCCAAAGTCTTTGTCCAACCTATACAGCGTAGCTGAACCCAGAGTGCTCAACAACCTGCAAAACTAAGTAAATTAATTTATTAATTTATTAAATTTAAAACTTCCCATTATTATTGACCTGCTTTTATGTGCATGCCAGCATATTAAATATCTGCATCTGCATCTACTCTGGAGGAGGACATGGGATCATCAAGTATTTCACCAAGTTAAATGCACAGCCCTCTGTGACTCATCCACATGGCTGACACTGACAAAGG
>NW_004524639.1:6800391-6817019 GCF_000260255.1 Octodon degus
AATGACAGAACTAAACAAAAAAAGGGGATATAGATGAATGACCATTTTGTATCTATGTATTCAAAATGGTTAGGATAGATATATAGCTACATTCTCTTAATTCAATGAATAGAGGGATTTGTTCTAATAGTATTTGTAAATAAGATATCATGTCTGCATTTTATACAACAAATAACCACTAGGAAGAGAGTATGCAATGTGTTAATTATTGAAATTTTCCTACCAATTTGATTTGAAACTGTCTCATTGCTATTTATTTCTCAATAAAATTATGGGAAAAAATGCACAGCCCTTTATTTAAGCCATCTCCTTTGTGTTGCAACTTTCTTCCTCCTCACAACATCCGGGGAATGAAGCCATTGTTCTTTTTTGAGTCATATCTGTATCTCCTTTCACCACATTCTCTGCCCAAGTTTGGCCTTGGAAAATTAGCTCTCTCTGAAATACTTAGGGAGCTTCTTAATGGGCTTGATTTTTAGCTGTTAAACCTGATGGAACTCACAGATATATAAAAAAGAAATCAACTGTGACAGCCCTGACAGGAGACAGGAACACCATTAGCAACTTCTATTAGCAATAAGTGAGTGAGTGAGTGTGTGTGTGTGTGTGTGTGTGTGTGTGTGTGTGTGTGTGTGTGTGTGTTAGACAGATGAACCCTAAGCAGTAAAATGGGGGGAGGGTTAAGAAACAATTACAAAGACATACTAGGACAAAAGACAGGGTTGTATTCTCCTGGCTCATTACATTTCTACTTTTCTTACTGCTAAGACACATTAGTTACATAAACACCTCTGGATAAAAAACCCAGAGAGAAACAGCAAAAAGATCTTCAAACATTATTTTCTTCTCTAGATATCCAGAGATAAGAATATTAACTCTAATAGTGCTCCTGTGATGTTTCTATCATTATGGCTGCAGCCTTTAGAAAATTCTAATTTTGAAATCCCACCTCTGAGGCTTATTATTGAGAGAAAAGAAAGAGGGAGGAAAAAAACTAATGACAGTATTACAAATTCTTCATTTTTTGCAAAAATATAATCCATCATAGCAGCATGTTTGATTGTGATGGCAAAAAAAAAATCAAATTGGAGAATCCCATCAAGTCCAAGCAGCCCAAGCCCCTCCTTAACAGATGAAGAAACTGAGGCAGAAACAGAAAATGGCCTGCTAATGGTCAGTGAATGAGAAAATTGCAGAGCCAGACTACTGTCAGGCTCCCGCTCCCAGCTTGGTGCTTTCTTTTCAGTACACTTAAGAATGTACTAATGGAAAACAAATTAAAGCAGAAGATTACAAAAGGGTTAGAAAACCTGAAATTGCTCATAAAGAATTGTTATTTTCTCAACTGGTTTTCTGCAGCACCAGAAATTCTAGCTGAAGTAATCCACAGAGAAAAACAAAGTAGATGACAGTCAAATACTAATCACTACTTTCACTTGAAAGCATTATATTTACAGCTTTTTTTTTCTTCCCAGGGGGAGACTCCATATATGTAAAAGTTGGATTTAACACCATTGAAAGTTTGTTATAATAATTACCAAAAACCATAGGCAAGTCGTGGGCCCTCACACACACACCGACTAAACCATCAAACAGCTAAAATTACTTACCAACAAGCCTGAAGCCCAGGGGCAGCCCTTTCATTAGATGGAAAGAGCACATTAAGTCACCAATGACATCAAACTGAACTTTTGTTGAACTAGGACAAGGGTGGCCAGGACCAGGGGGACTGACTGGGGTCAGGGGTGAGAGTAAAGCGTGTGGAGCCAAATGCCCCTTTTGGAAAAGCTCCTAGAGAAGAGGTGGAAGCAGTGTGCTATGTGCTAGTCTCAAGAGTTCAAGTGGGAGCATCAAGCACCTTGGCAAGAGATGCAAAAAGCAGAGGAGCCACTCGTGCCCTTCCAGACTTAACCCTACCTGGCCTTATGATGTGCACATTAAGCGTGGCGATTTTAAGCCATGCTTTCCCAATCAGGGCTCTCCCTGTCCTTTGTTAAAGCTTGGACGCAGCAGTCACTATAGCTTCTTGGAATAAAGCATGGCCTTTCTGTTTGCCAGGGTGACCAACAATTAAACAAGGAGCCAGTCATTTGCTTTTTGGTCCTGGTATCTGAGAGGGAGAATACTCCTGGCCGGCTATCTGGCTCTTCCTTTCCAGTTCACTTGTGGCCTGGAGCAGAGAATGTGAGCTTGCTGTTCAGCTCAACCTGTGAAGAGAATCAGGAAGCTGGGATGGAATTCCCACAGTGGCCCTTCTATAGCAGCCCTTCTGTGTGTCGGAAGAACAAAGGGATCAAGGGACAAGAGCTGAAATGGAAAGGCAACTCTGAAAGGCAAATGTATCTTTTTTACTTCAACTTGACATTCATTCTAACCAGTGAGGTTAAAAAAAAAAAAAGGCTGACATCAGCCAGAAAAACATTCATGTGCTCAGCATTGCAGGGGATAAAAGAATATGAGACACAGTCCTTCCACTCACACAGGCACTAGTGCATTTGGGGAGGCAAGCTCTCCACATTCAGTAATAGCAAACAATGTAAGAAAGTGCAGGGGACAACTGCTGGGTGTGATAAGAAGTCATATTGAATGGTGATGAGGCTAGAGACCTGACTGAAGGCTTTGTAGAGGTGGCTCCTGGGAACAAAGAAAGCTGCATGAACAAAAAGCACGGGAATGGGGATGAGTACTGAGTGCCCAGGGAAGAACAAGGGCACCAGCCTATTGGGAAGAGAATGGGACACAAGAGATGTCCTCATGAGAAGCCAGCAGAAAAGTCTGCAGCTGATGGCACTAGAGCACAGGATACTGATCTTGTCTGAACTTGGGACCTATGAGGGAAAACACCATCGCAAAAGAAGCCCAGCAGGGTGGATCAAGAGAAGGAGGCCTGGCAAATGTTTAGGGTATACCCAGCAGAAGCCAATGAAGACTTCAATTCCAGAATTGGAAAGAAGACTAGAGTTAACAGGGTAGAATACGCACAAGCTAAAAATAAGGAAGCATGGTTAAATAATTCAGATTTAAGCTAATTTTGTCACCAGTTGCTTTGTAATGATGCTGTGTAACTACTTTAGGGCAAACAGGAATGAGAAAATTTGCACATGAATTTTCAGGTATGAGGGAGGTAGCTGTAGACTGTACACACTTAGGTAACTTCCCTACGCCTTCTCCTGTTGCTTGAAGTAGAAATTTAAGATGCAAAACAGGGAAATGGTCATAAGAAACAATATATGCAGATTCTTTGGGCCTTATTCCAATGACATTTTATTATTTACTATATCACATAACAGGAAGTGGTGGTATTTAGGATAAAGTGCCAATTTGATTGGGTTTGGGACCTGCCATGGGCATTGGTGGGGCATTCTTCCAGGTGTGTCTGGGTGAGTGGTGAGGTGTGGCTTTGGGGTCTATTTCTGAGCCTTAATCCCTCTGCTCTGCTTCTCAGTAGCAACGAACTAAGTGGCCTTGCTCTTCCGTGTCCTCTCCTCCTTTCAGTTGTGGGTATTGGATATTGTGTCACAGTGACAGCAAACCTGACTAACACAAATGTCCCAAAGTAAATGAGACTCTAAGCATGGTCTAGATGTGAAAATTTTAGCTAGCCATATGACTGCAAGTTCAACCTTTATCTCACACTAAGCCCCAAAACTAATTCAAACTTATATTCATGGGCCAGGCATGTAATCTCAGCTACTTAGGAGGCTGAGACAGAAGGATCAAAAGTTCAAGCCCAGCTTGGGCAACTGAGTGTGGCTCTATCACAAAATAAAAGATGTTAAAAGGGATGATGGTGTAAGTTAATGCTCCTTGGATGCAATCCTCAGTGTCACATGTGCATGCATACACACACACACACACACACACACACACACACACACAAATTACATTCACAATCCACACTCCTGACACAGGTCTTTTATTGAAGACATACAAAGAACTTTTGCAATTCAATGAAAAATGACAAACCATCTAACATTTTAGATGGACAAGTTTTAGGTATTTCACAAAATAATACATAGGAATGGCTATCATGTGAAAAGATACTCAGTATCATTAGTTACTAACAAATTCAAATTAAAACACAAGGAGATGTGTTTCAAAGGCTAACATTAAAATAATACAAGTGTTTGTGACCAACTGCAATTTTCATACATTGCTGGTGAAAATGTAAAATCGTCTAAGCACATTGAGAGAAGTTCAGTGGCATTTGGTAAAGTTAAACACCATATGTCTCAGAAATTCCACTCTGAGTTGTTTGCCCAAGGGAAATGGAAACCTATGTCCACAAAAAGATTTGCATATGAATGGTCATGGTAGCTTTATACAGAAATGACCAAAAATATCTAACAGCTGATGAATGAGCACATCAGGTTGTATCCACACAGTAAAATACTCCTCAGCAATACAAAGGGACATACTACTGAAACACTTCCATGTATGACTCTCAAAACCTTTATTCTGACAAAAGAAGCCAGACCCCAAAGTGAACCCATTGTATGATTTCATTTATACCAAGGAAAATAAATATGCAATGATTATGGTTCACTGGGGCCACTGGTCATGAATGAAATGTATGTGAAGAAATTATTGGAGTGAGGGAACAGTCTATATCTTGATTGTGGTTAGGATTCATCAGTGTATATATTTGTCAAAATTTCTCAAGCTATACAATTTAAGATTGTGTATTTTGTTGTATGTAATCAGTGAAGTTGATTTTCTTTCTTTTTCTTTTCTTTTTTTTTTGTGGAACTGGATCTGGAGATTGAACTCAGGCCCTTGTGCTTGCCAGGCAAGTGCTTATTCTACTGAGCCATCTTCCCAGCGCCTGAAGTTGATTTTCGAATCTTTATTGTGGATTATGCCCCTCATAATGGAGAGGGTATATTGTAATGATTAATGAAAGAAAATTTGAGGCTTCCCTTCTTTTATTAAAATTTATAAGATATGAATAATTCAAACATGTAAGCTACAGAAAAAAATATAGCTGACACTTTTGTGCCTACCATTAAGATAAAACAGATGTAAACACTTTGCTTTATGGAACTCTAAAAAAAAAAGAAAGAACAGAGAGATGAAACATTGCTATTATAGGTAAAGGCCCACTTCCATCCTGTATCCCTCCCCAGAGAAAACGATTTCCCTAAAGTTGATGCTTATTAATCAGTGGCTTGGTTTTGTACATTTGCTATAAAAATGTGCATTCATAAATAATGCATAGCATTGTTTTGTATATTTTTGAATGTATATAAGTGAAATCTACTGCATATATCTTCTTGAAAATGTTATCATTTAACATTATGTTTTAGATTACATATATTAGTACAGATAGGTCTAGCACATTCATTTTAACTACCATGCAAGTAAAGCACAGCATATTTATTTGGCCATTCCATAACTAAAGGATACCATGTTGTCCCACCTTTTTCAATTTTGTACTGTGTACTGCAATAAATATCTTCACATGCATTTCTATTCATGTATATAAGGGTTTAAGTAGTGTAAACATGTAGATGTGGAATTGCTACACTGAAAAATTTTATGACTGTTTATGCAACCTAACAAACTAACTTAAACCTTAGTAGTTTATTTTTTTATTTATTTATCTATTTTTTGCAGAACCAGGGATTGAACTCAGCCCCTTGTGCTTGCCAGGAAAGTGCTTATTCTACTGAGCCATCTCCCCTGCCCCCATCCTTAGTAGTTTAAAACAGAAGCCATCATTCATTTTTGCTCATGAATCTGCAATTTGGGTAGAAATGGTTCATCTCTGCTCTACCTAGCCTCATGCCAATGGCTCTACTGGCACTGGCGTACCCACTTCCTAAACAAGTTGCTTTTATCACTGGAAAATTGGTGCTGGGTGTCAGCCAGGAGCTCATCTAAAACTATCACCTAGGGACTCTGAATTCCTTCCTATGTGTGGCACTCCTTGTAGTGACTTGGACTTTCACAACATTGAAGGTGAATTCCAAAAAGACCCAAGCAGGAGATCAATGCTGGTGTCTCTCAGCTTTCCCCACTCTGTCCTACAGAAGTTCTACTTCTGGAAGGAAAGTCAGAGATGATTAGAGCTCCATTTCCCTTTTGGCTGCAAGAACAGGGTACGGGCTTGGCCTGAGATACAAAGATCCCAAAGACTGGCATTAAGTCGGCTCTGTCCACCTCATTCACAGGACAAATGTTCCATTATGGAGATGAAGTTGATAAGATCAGGGCCTGTCATCAACCACAGAGCCCACTGATAAACAAGAGTGTTGTCCAGAGGCAGGCCATTGTCCCTGCTCTCAGTTTCAGTGCAGTGCTGCAGATCTGCCCAGAAGGAGGGGCAAGTTATGAAGAGGAGCATTCTTCAGCTGTCACTAAGATGATGAACTTTATTTTAACAAAAATATGAGAAATTTTTCATTCCTCAGGGCATTGTCAAACCAATAGTATGGGGCTGGTGGCACAATCTTGTACTTCCAGCACTTGGGAGGCTGAGGCAGTAAGATCTTGAGTTCAAGGCCAGCCTGAGCTACACAGAAAGACCTTGTCTTAAGCAAAACAAAACAAAACGAAACAGTGGAGAATTCTGTTGCAAGCAATTAAGAAAGGCTGGGAACTTCAAGAGACTAGTAGTAACAGGTAGACTGGCAGACCAGTCAGAAGTTCAACAGAGAGAAGCCAAGAAAGAGATAGCCAAGAAAACCCTCCTGGGATTACAGACACTCCTTTTTTTGACAACCTATCTGTTTAACAATATTCTAACCTATGATCAAGATGTGCCTGTGCTGTTTGGACTGAGAACCTACCACTTGGACTACAACCATCCTTTTCTTATGTACAGTTCTGTACATCATGTTTAGAGAGCCTCAACTTCTTTTTTGGTACAGTCCACTTTGTTTATACATGTCTTTGTTACTTTTTTCATTGCTGAGACAAAATAGCTGACACCCAAAGTTAAAGGGGAAAAGTTTTATGTGACCCACAGTTTGTAGAGGTTTCAGTCTACACTTGGCTGGCTCTGAGACAGAGTGTTGTGGCAGACAGACTTTAAGAGGAGAAATAATTCATGCTGGACAGAAAGTAGCAAAGCATCAAGGGAGGGATCTTAACAGCGTTTTCCTGCCCCTTACATTTTATCCATTCTACTGCTGTATGATGGCAGGTAGCACTCATACCCTTAATACTAGTGTCCTTGATCCTAGCACTGCTCCACTAATCAAGCCCAGTGTCATATATCTTAGATTCAGCCACCTCTGAAGAAGCCCCACCTATGACCACATGAGCCTTTGGGGTACAAATAAACACAAGCCGTAACAGTATACTACTGTAACTTTTGTTGATTGTGCTATGCAGTACAATACTGTACTTATTTGTTCTGTTCTGTGCTACATTACAGTAATGCACATATTATGCAAATAATAGCAAAGTCATCCAGTTGGATTCTCCTTTAACCATTCCTTTGTAGTGTGCATACCATATACAGTTCCTCAGATAGCAACCAATTCATTTAGGGATCCAATCACAAGACATTAACTCGGTCATTAAAAGAGGAGTGTGTATATTCCCTGCACAGCACTAGATCTCTTTGGTAAGACATTGTCCCTGTGTTTTACTCAGTTTCCTTAAGCATAGTCCTTGGTGATTCTTTGAATATATTTATTGTAGTTGCTTTAAAGTCTTTTTTTGTTCTTACATTCACATCATACCTAAAAACAAGATACCATCTGTGCCATTGGTTCTGTTATCAGGGTGGATAATTTAACCACTAGGCTAAAGTAGTGTTCTTCAACATGCAACATGCAGTATGTTTTCCCTTTTGTGAGTGATATTAACATTACCATAAAATTGACTAATCGGAGATTATTTGAGTCGGTTTTTATGTCCTTTTGCTTCAGATCCTTAGTCTTTGGGCACTTTCCCTCTTCTAGGTACCATAAAATATTCTAGGCTCAACCTGATTTTTTCCTGTGCCCCAGATGTGATCTCAGCCATCTTTCTAAGGAGATACAACAATGTATCCCTTTGAGGGCTCTAGTTTTTTCTAGGAATCTCAATTCAATCTCATCATCTCACATAATCCAATAGATTTATATACTATACTTACGTAAACGCCTATAAAACTCAAGTCCTTGGATTACTGAGACTAATATTGTCCCATACCAGGCAAGCATTAGGTTCAGCTCACAGACTTTCCATTCAGTCCTCAGGCTCCTTTTGAGCACTGACTTTTTTTCTTTTCACTTAACAAAGTAATATGAATTTCACAGTATTTATTGTAATACATAGTGTTGTCTTCCAACCAGGTATCCATATTACCAGGTATATGCATATAAAATTGGAAGAAGAAAAAAAAAGAAATGTATAAGAAATTAAGAGAAAAAGTATGAATAGTTGAAAAAAGACAAAACAAAGCATTAACCGCTCCTTTCCATTTACCAGCAGAAATGCACATCACAGTTGTCCAATCCATCCTGCTTACATACATTGATAAATCGCTTTCTCCCACTCCCTCTCCTGTCTTTCTCCTGAACTCAGTAACTCTTTCCCTCTTAATAAGTTGATTCCCTTTTCCCAGTATCTATTGTACCCTTCAGGTCCCATTTTTCTCTTTCAGGGGCCCTGACTCTGGAAGATTTTTTTCTCTTCATTGTATACTCAAGTATGCATTGAAAAATAAAATATTTTCTCCAATGATGAGTTATTTGTAGTCAGAAAAATGTTAAGATGTACCATCTGTCCAATCACCTTCATATCTAATCACATCTGGGATTATTCAGGGGCTGTGAAGGAAATCCAGCTATTGGGTTAGATGTTTCTGGACAATTTCATAGATTATTTTTATGTCCAGGTTGAAGGAAAAGCACACAAGAGTCTCTTCAGACTCCCAGGACACTCCATGTTCCTTTCTCTACTGTAGTTTACAAAACCAGAGGTTCCTCTAATCTTCTCTCCATAGTTGCTATCCTCCTCTGTGCTCTTCCACAGTTGGAAGAAGGCACAGCCTGTTCAGCTCCCCGCCTTCTTGGGGTTCCAGTGACCAAGAGACTGGTACATCTTTTCCTACAGTCTGTGTTCTGTTGTCATTTTACATGAAGGGGAAGAGTCCCCTGCTGCAGGTTTTTCCAAACTCCAAACACCAATGGTCTGTGGACCCTGGAGAACTAAGTTGGCTTCTTATCCCCTAATCAGTTTAGCTTGGTTCCACTCTGCCTCCTTCCTTACTCAATTAATGATAATAGGGGACACTGGCATTTAAAAGGAGTTCATTGATTATGCATCAACATCTGTATGGCAAACGCACCTTCAGTGGCCTCAAATAGGGCACATTGAAATTCTGATTTAATAACAACAACAAAAAAGAAATATGTTATTTGGATGTCCATTTCTGGGCCAGAATACCAGAACTGTTGAAACATTTATAACATTTTACTGCCTTAGGAGTTTGCTTTCCTTTAGAGGAAAATGAATTCTACCCATTTGGAGGAGAGCAGGTAATTCCATCCTCTTCTATCTAGGTCAATATTAAAAAAATATATTTCTAGGCCAGGCGTGGTGGCACATACCTGTAATCCCAGCACTTGGGAGGCTGAGGCAGAAGGATTGAGCTACAAAGTGAGTTCAAGACCAGCCTGAACTGCACAGCAAAAGCCTGTCTAAAAAAGACAAAAATAAATAAATAAAATTTACATATATAAAAGTGAAAGTCTGTCTCCCAGAATTTGATTAATCTTCCTTGGGCAGTTTCCTGCTGGCTCACCATAGACAAGACCAAATCAAAGAATTAAGACAAGTGTCTTCTCAATTCATTCAGCTACAGCTAATGGAGTCATTTCATTTTGTCTCTTGAAAAATCTCTAACACCTTCTATGCATCCTTAGGTGTTTCTTTCTGGAAAAGAAAGGGAAGACATAATTAATAAAACATTTTAACTTATGAGTGCACTGTTCATGTGCCTTGAAGCCAAAACTGAAGGGATCTATGGTCAAATCCCATAATCAAAACAATAAACCCTCCGCCACTAAGCCAGAGATTCTTACCCTGCTATCCACTAATCCCTAAAGGTCCAAACAGATTTCATGAAGACTTTGATTGCCCCAAAATTGTGTACTAAGTTGTGTGTGGGAATGGATGTTGAAGCTGTTAGCATTCTTTTGGGAAGGAAGAATTAGCTTTTGTCAGATTCTCCAAGGTATTTAAAACCTTTAGCAAAATGGCCAGCCTGGTAGATCAAGAAAAATGGTTAAGCTTCTGCTTCTATGTACAAGAAGAAGCAGTTCAGTCCCACTTGAGTTGGGAAGCTTTGTGAGAAGTTAAAATGCATGAAAAAACTGTGGCTCTCAATAGACTCTGACTCACCAAGTGTTATCCAAAAGGGCATGTGTAGATCCTGGGTCTGGGACTCAGCAAAAGTATTGTGATATCCTACACAATGTGTCAAATGTGGGCACTGATGGATGAACTGCACCAGGCATATTTGACAGTGTGGCTTCTCTCTAGACTTCCAGAACTCTACAAAACCCAGACAGAGTAGTGTATGCCTTATGGTCTACAACTCAGTATCTTCCTGCCTAGCTCTTTTTTTATAAATTCTTTTTTTCCATAATTTTATTGAGAAACAAATAGCAATGAGACAGTTTCAAATCAAATTGGTAGGACAGTTTCAATAACTAACACATTGCATACTCTCTTCCTCGTGGTTATTTGCTGTACGAGATGCAGACATGATATCCTATTTACAAACACTATTAGAACAAATCCCTCTATTCATTAAGAGAACGTAACTATATGTCTATCCTAACCATTTTGAATACACAGATACAAAATGGACATTCATCTGTATACACTTTTTTATTTAGTTCCATCATTTGAATATTATAGGTGGGTTAACTCAGCAAAATATTCTAAAACAGTCCAGTAGTCCATAATAGTATTGGGTCTTCCGCTTGACTGGCAATGTCAGAAGTTGTTGACCTGAGTCCCCTACAGCTCAACATAACTCCATGGCTTTACTTCTTATACTTTGTTTTATTACATTTCTGCTGGATGGTTAAGACCAAGATAAAGAAAGATCTATGCAATAAGAGTTGTAGCTTTTGGATCTCATAAGGTCAGTCAAATCCCCTCAGGATTTTTCCTGAGATCCTATACCTCAGATTGTAGATCCTTTGTCAGGGTCGCCCTGTAGATGAGTCACGGCCATTGCTTGGCCAATGTGCTCTTTGTGAAAGCCTGAGAGAATGTTTTCTCTCCATGTGACTCTCTTTAGGCACACTCTCCATCATCAATCACTTTCCTCTTTGTCCCCACAATCTCCTTGATCAGAAAATTTGGGACACTACTGAGTTATGTGATGTTACAGTACAAGTTCTCATATCCTGAGTCTTAAGTGACCTTGGAAGGCTAGGGCCAATGTTGGCTTTCCTTGCAGCCCTCCTTTTTCTCTAATTTTGGTCTGCAAACTTAGGTTGTTAACCATCCAGAACACAAGCTTATTGTTATTACCATACAACCTAGGAAGTTAAGCTTAACCTCACTATCTGTCTGAATATCAAACATCTTAGGCATAACATGGAACAGGTATTTTTCATCAAGTATTGATTGCTGAACTTTAAGTCTCTACAGAATATGATGAAAAAACATTTAAAAATAGAGCCAAAATGTTGGCTTTCCTTGAGGTCCTCCTTTTTCTCTAATTTTGGTCTGTAAACTTAGGTTATTAGCCCTCCAGAAGACAAGCTTATTGTTATTACCATACGACCTAGGCAGGTAAGCTTAACTTCACTATCTGTCTGAATATCAAACATCTTAGGCATCACATGTAACAGATATTTTTCATCAAGTATTGATATGTTGAACTTTAAGTCCCTACAGAATATGATGAAAAAACATTAAAAATTTAAAATATACTTTGAAAATAGGCATAAAGAATTATATAATTCTCATGTTTACACATAAGTCCAGAAATCTAACCATATACAACCTTGTAGCAGGACTGTCCCACAACATTCCTTTTCTTGTCTCTTGCCTTCATTCACCACCCCCTTCTTTTTGAACAGTCATCTACCTGAGAGACAGTACAGCAGCAACTGGTATGTCATGACAAGTAGCCCTTATTCAGAAGACCAGAATGACAGGCACTCCAAGCATGAACCTACTATTACAAATTGCCATCTTCAGTGCAGTTGCTTAGTTCACAGGTGTAAGTATATATAGTTAGTCAAGGTGATATCCCTAGTAAAAGAACTCCCAAGAGGAAATACAAATAGAAAGGTATAATACAACTAAAAGGAAAGTAAGAAATTGAGGACTAAATAATTAAGAGAGGGAAAGGAGAAGGGCTAGGAAACATGACAATGGCAAGGCATACAGTTGTATGTAGAAGATGGGTAAGGCAATGATCCTCAGAAGATTCTTGAATCTAGAAACTAATTGGAATGATTCTTAAGCTGCCTAGCTCTTGTGCTGCTGACTTGGAGTATGTTTCAACGGAAAATATAACTTCAAAAAATAGCACCCTATATCAACTAAGCATTTATTCTGTGTTTAGCATTGTGTTCAGTGCTTTATTTATGTAATGTGTCATGATGACTCCATGAAGATGATATTATTAGCTACTTTTTACTGACAAAGAAACTGAGGCTTAAAACAATGGTCCTGGGGCTGGGGAGATAGCTCAGTGGTCTAAGTGCCTACCTGGCAAGCACAAGAACCCAAGTTCAATCCCCAGTACTACATACCATGCCAGCCCTGAAACCAGGTGTGATGGCACACATCTGTAATCCCATCACTGTGGAGGTGGAGACAAGAGGATCATTATGAGTCTGATCTGTATATAGAGACCCTGTATCAAATAAATAAAATTTTTAAAAGAACAGGAGTCATGACTAGCCCAAGGCCATATAGTTGGTAACAAATGAAGATGTCAATATTGACAAAATTTACTATTCAACTATACTGACCCCCATCAATCACCAAACTTTCCTCTCTACTTGGAGTGCCTTCTCCTATACTTACCTGGTATGGTCTGAATATTTTCTACATATGCTTACCAACAAAACCACAAAAGAGAATAGGAAAAGTATTTTATATATTTACTGTGTGCCAAGCATTGTACCAGGTGCTTTCATGTAGTATCTTATTTGATACTAACCACAAATTCCAGTACCCTAGAATGTGTTTCACAGTGAAACAGTATGATTCACAACTACAAGCATAGTATTTGGACCCAGACTACCATTTTAATGTTGAGCAAACCAATGTACAGAGCAGTTAAACAACAGCTTCAAGGCCAAATATCTGGTTGGCAGCAAAACTGGGGCCTAAATTTAAGATTATCTGAGTCAAGAGACTGTGTCTTAAACATAAGAAAAATCTTTTGAACATATTTTGATGTAATGTCGAGAAGTCTGCCAGTCAAGTTTGTAGTATTCTGATGAGGTGGAGAACTGGTATGCTTAGCTGCATCTGCCCTTCCCGTGACATTTTCCCTTTCCTGTGTCCTTTCCTTTGTTAACATGAGTTACTGCACTTGAGGCACCATCATTTCCCGTACAGTAATTTGTGCTAACATAAGCATAATGAGAGAGAGAGCCTAGGCGCTGTGCGTACATAAGCCAAACATCACACAAAAGTCCCAATCAACTAAACCAGTTGTGCCAGATTTATGAAGAGAAAAGAAAGGGGAGGAAGACGTGACCAAAATACATTCTTACTGAGAAGCACTTTTCACTCACCTCCCCCCAACCCCTGCTTTATTGCCTTGTTAAATGAGAATTATGGCATAAAACACATGGCTTAATCGCGAATGGGTCACATGTGGTGCTGGTGACCTGCAGCTCTTATCTACCCCTAGCAGATTCACTTACAACTCTCTTCTGCTTCTGCACACCTTCCTGAATACAAACGTGCTTGCTAAGTGGCCTGTACCTTCTCCATTCTCTCTCTGCACTTGTCTTGGGTAGGACACACACACACACTGAATTCCGAGATGAGATGTGAGCATCCTTTACTGAGACAGTACTCTTAGTTTTAATAAAAATGAGGAAGGCTTCTGTATCTCTGCAGATGGCATTAGGGGATGCAGAGAAGTAGTCAGAATATTAAATCGCTTTTCTTTGTATGCACGGTCAGATTTGCTATTCGAAATTCAGCAAGCTTTGAAAACATGTGGCTGCACACTGCCTCCAGGCTTGGCAGCTCTTCCTTTTCTGTTGGGATGAGTGCCCGGCCTAAGGGAACAGTTCCTTTAGATGTCAGCTACACACCTTGCCCAGACAAAGCTTCCAACAGCTTGACTTATTCCAAAGAACCCCTCCTAGCAACTGAGAGGCTATTAGCATGGTTAGATGTCAGGTAGGCAGAGCTGCATCTGGAGCAGGGAGGAGAAATAGGGATGGGAGGGATATCGCTGATAGACACTTTACAAGTGAGAAAAAGGCCATGGAGATTTGTGCTAGGAGAATCTTACGCTTTTCTCACCGAGGTAGGATGTATGTCTGCACTGAGGTTAGCTTATAAAAATTCTTCAACCCCAAAGTTCTGTGATCAAGGGAAAGTGTGCTCCTCAGGAATTCTGGAGCCATTCCAGTGCCATTGCAAGACACTGAAGAAATACTACAAAGATATCACATATTTATACAACACTGTTGCTTTTTTGAATACTTTAAAAGTTTATTATATGAAACAAAAACAAAAACAGAGCTTTACATTTTGCAGGTGAATGAATCAAAAATATTTAATGGAAGCCAACTACATGCACACAAAACACACACCATACTACTGCACACTGTATAAGAAAGCAATGGCTTTAGTGGTTAGAAGAGTTCATTTAGGGTTTTGCTTTCCTGGCTGAGTCACTACTTGGCCATTTATTCTCCCTGACACAGTCGCCTGATCTGTGGAAGAGAGACTATGGCAACCTTAGAGAGTAGTGTGTATAAAATGAGGAGATAATGTATGTAAAGCTCTTAACGCTGCATCTGGCATATATCAAGCACTCAATAAATGGTAGCTCTGGGGAGGGGCAGTATTTCATCCCTAGTCATATTGGGGAAAACAATTACATGAGACAATTCTTGCTCTCAAACAGCTCCCTATGTAGCTCAAGAAATAAGTTACTTACACATTAAAAAATGCCACCATCACACAAGGCAGTAAACGTTAAGTGCCGTATGACTGATAAAGTAAAAAGTGCTAAGGGTTGGGATGTAGCTCAGTGGGAGAGAATTTCACATAAGAGGCCCTGGGTTCCATCTCTAGCACTGCAAAAACAAATAAGGAAAAAGTCCACCAAGAATGAAGTGCTTCACGATTTAAAAAAGATAACCTCTTTTTTAAAATGTGGAAAGGATCTCAATAGCTATTTCTCTGACAAAGAAATACAAATGACTGGTTAACACATCATTAGTCATTTTGTGAAGTTTGAACCAAAACTGAGATACCACTTCACAACCCATAAGACGGCTCTGATATAAAAAAAAAAGACATGGCCAATTATATTGTGGTGATTACCACTTGGAGTTCTAGTATGTCAGGGAGTTGAAGCAGGAGGATTGCTTGAACTCAGGAATTCAAGCTAATCCTGGAAAACACAGCCAGACACTATTTCAAAAATAATAAAGGCAAAATAAAATAATCCATTTGTGGTGACTCACATCTGTAATCCCAGGACTTTGGGAGGCAAAGGCAGGAAGATTACAAACTCAAGCCCAGCCCGGACAACTTTTAGCAACTCAGTGAGACCTTGTCTCAAAATAAAAATTGTTGGAGATGTATCTTAGTATGAAGGCCCTAGGCTCAATCTCCACTACAAAAATACAAAATAAAATTAAATAAAGTATTTTTTAAAGAGATTAAGTGTTGATGGGAATGTGAAGAACTTGAAACTCTTATATTTGTGAAATGGTACAGTCACTGCAGAAAATACTTTGGGAGTTCTTCAAAAAGTAAAAGACAGAATTACCATGTAGCTAATCAATTCCACTCCTAGTAATGTGCCCCAGACAACTCAAATGAATATTCATGCAAAAACTTGTACACAATTGCTTATATCACTATTATTCATAATTTTAAAAGTCAAAACTATCCAAACATCTAAAAAAACTAACAAGTAAATAAAACTGGGCATATTTGTGTAATAAGATATTTAGCAATATAAAAGTCAGATACTGGTAAATGGTACACTATGAATGAATCTTATGAAAGTCAGATCCAAAGGCCACATACTTTATGGCTACATTTGTATAGGATGCCCAGAATAGGCAAATCCTCAATACCATGTTTCTGGATCCTATTGCTGGGGGATGAGGGTTTGGAGACTAATGGTTGAAGTGTGAAATTTTTGCAAGAGGGAATAAAAATGCTCTAAAGTTAGTGATGAATGTACATTCTTGTGAAAAGCACTGAACTGTACACTTTCTGGAGAAAAATGTTAACTTCCAAATTATACCCTAACACTGTTTGAAGAAATAAAATGTTACATAAATTTGGAAGACAATGAATGAACTGTGTATTGGGAAGTAGTTTTTTTTTTTTTTTTTTTTTTTTTTTTTTTTTTTTTTTTTTTGCGGAACCGGGGATTGAACTCAGATCCTTGACGTTTGCCAGTCAAGCGCTTATCCTACTGAGCCATCTCCCCGGCCCCT
>NW_004524639.1:6817119-6824420 GCF_000260255.1 Octodon degus
CTTCTGAAGAGTTTCAAGATCATTGCCTTGTCCATCTTCTACATATAACTGTATGATTTGTCCCTGTCATGTTTCCTAGCTCTTCTCCTTTCCCTCTCTTAATTAGTTAGTCCTCAAGATTCTGCTTTCCTTTTACTTGTATTATACCTTTCTATTTGCTTTTCTTCTTTTGAGGTCTTATACTAGGGAAACTATGTGATATTTACACATGTGTGTCTGGTTTATTTCACTTATGAGTATATGTTCAAGTGGCATCTAAATTCAATATAAAGGCTTCAAGTTTATCATTCTTTATAGCTGAGTAACACTCCATTGTATAAAAATACCACATCTTTTTCATTCATTTCTCAGATGATGGGCATCTTGGTTGTTTCCAAGATTTGACTACCACAAATTGTGCTGCTAAAATCATAGGTACATATATATCACTATGATATGACATTTTCAGTTCCTCTGGGAAAATTCCCAGTAGGGGGATATCTATCTTACAGAATATTCCATATATGTTTGAAAAGATTATTAATTCTGCATAAATCTCAAGTTGAGTTAGTTAATAGTTTTGTTCAAATCTGATCATTTTATGTTTAGTTGTGCTATGGAAAGTATTGAAATCTCTAACTACATTTGTTTAACTGTCAATTTTTTCTGAGTCTCTGTTTTTGGAAATATTTATGTGATATATTTTCCTTATGCTTTGACTCTTTTATCCTTATGAAATATCTATCATTTTCCTTAATAATATTTATTATCTAAAACACTATACAGCTTGATGGTAACACTCCAACTCGTATTGTTTGTGTGGTATATTTTCTCAGGTTTTTCAACAAACTTGTCTCTGAATCTAAATTGTGTATCTTATAAGCTGCATAGACCCGCTGAGTTTTTTAAAATCTAGTCTTCTAATTTTGTCTTTAGTTTAGAGTATTTATATTATTCATATTTAAATTTATATATCTGTGTACCTAACAATCAGCCCAGAGTGTGACACATGCTGACAAATACTATCTCACTGAGTTATGCCCCTGGACCTATATACATTTAATTCTTATTATAGTTTAATTACATCTGGCTTTTCCAGCTTTTCTATGTGACTCATCTTTGTTGTTCATTGCCTGCCTTCTTTTGTGTTAAATATTTTAGTGCATCATTTTAGTTCTTTTTTATTTTACTACACATTTTAGTGTTTTGTTAGTAATTGCTCTAGGGATTCCAGTATGACTCAGTGTATCACAGCCTATTTCAAATTAGGACCAATTTAATTCTGATTAAACATAGGAACTTTACTACAATACAGTTCCATTTATTCACCTTTTCTTTGTGGTACTATTGTCATACATACTACATCTCTATATTTTAAGCCCAGTAATTCAACTTTATAAATATTTCTTCATATAATCTCATTCTCTAAGAAACGGGGAAATGAAAAATATATTTATAAAGTCTTTTAGATTTCCTTCCATATTAAGCATTTGTGGCATACTTCATTTCTCCGTATGAATTTAAGTTACCATCTGTTGTCACTTCATTTCAATCTGAAGGGTTTTTTTAAGTCCTCAAGGATTTCTTGTAGGTCAGATTTGCTAAGGTTGCATGCAGGTGTGGCTCAGTAGTGGAATACTTTCCTAGAATGCCTGAGGTCCTGTGCTTGATCCCAAGCACAGAAATAAAAATTCAAACCTACAAATGAATTGTTTTAATCTTTGCTCATATGGATATGTCTTTATTTCACCCTTGTTTTCAAAGAATACTTCTGTGGCAACTAAAATTTCTACTGGACAGTTGTTTTTTCCTTCAACATTTTGAATATTTCATTGCCCTGCTTCTGGCCTTCTGCTGTACCTGATGAGGAAGTTAACTGTATAGATGCTCTCTGAATACAATGAGTCATTTTTCTCTGTGCCTTCATAATTTTTTTTGTCCTTTAACACTTTGACTATGATTTGTCCACATGTAGCTCTCTATATTTATCTTACTTTCAATTTTGATTGTGATTCATAGTCTTGCACATTAATTTTTCACCAGTGCTGAGAAATTTTAGGTCATAATTCATTAATCATTTTTGCCCCTTTCCCTTTCTATTCAAGTTCTGCCAGTCTCTGGAAATATACATTTAATACTGCTATTTGTATTACATAATTTTGTTTCTTCTGTCACCCAGAAACTTCTCAAAAACACACATAAATTTTATTACTTCATTTATTTTACATTTCAACTTCAACTTGATTTTTTTGTCATTTCTGTCTACTTACACAGAGTCTATATTTGTTAACTGTCTTAATTTTAATTTTTAATATAATTTTTGCAGGGTCTCACTATGTAGCTTGGACTTGTAGTGATCTTCCTGTTTTCCACCTCCCTGGTGCTGGGATTAAAGGCAATGTGACACCATTTCCCTTCTTGGTGGCCAGGTCAGGACGCCTGGAGATGGGGCCAGTGCAGCATGTGGGACTGAGCATCAAACCCCAGTCCCTCCATTTGCCTATGCAGGCACTTAGTCTGCTGAGCTCTTTTGCCAATGCTTACTTTTAATTCTCTCAGCATGGTTTTCTTTAGTTTGTGGTACATATTTATCAAAGATACTTTGAATTGTTTGTCTGCTAAACCCAGCTAATGGGGATCCTCACATACAGATTCCATTTATGGATATTTCCTGGCATTGGTCACACTTTTCTGTTTATTTGTATGTCTTATAATTATTTTTTTCTTGAAATATTCATATTTAAGATCAATTTCATAGCCATTTTTCATTCTCATAGTTTTCTCCCAAAGGCAATCATTATTGTTGTTATTGTTTAGATAAGTTTTTTCTTTATTCCTATTTCATTAATTTGCCTGGTTGTAATCTGTTAAACTTGTCCCTCTGCAGTATATAGTGTGTGGCAAAGTACGATGTAACATTGATGCCTCTGATCATTTGTTTTTAAGTATTCTTGCTTTGATTTTTTAAGCTCAGCTTTCTAAAGGTCATGTCTGTATCTATATAATTTGGTAGTCGGTAGTACTCAAATATTTTTACCTGCTTAGGCAGATGCAGGGGCCAGGAGTTCGATTTCTGGGCCTGCCCTGCAGACCCTGCCCCTAGGGCATGCTGAGATGGGGATTGAGACTGGGTGTGGTGCAGTGAGCCTGTAATTCCAGCACTAGGGAGGTTGTAAGTAGGAGGATCACTATGGGTTCAATCTATGCAGTGAGACCCTGTACACCTTGTATACCCTGTCCTAAATGCAAAAAAAAAAAAAAAACATTTTCACACAGTGTCATGTGGAAGTTGCACTAAAAACTCCAACTTCTCTGCTCTCAGATCTGAATCTATTTTTACTTTTTATTTTAATTTTATTAGTACCTTTTAGATATATATAATAATCACATCCACCATAGGGAATTTATACGTGTACACTATACCTTCTGTTAATAATTTTATTGAGAAACAAATAGCAATGAGACAGTTTCAAAACCAATTAGTAGAATAGTTTCAATAATAATACATTGCATATTGTGTCTTCTTCGTGATTATTCATAGTACAAGATGCAGACATGATATCTTGTCCACAAACACTATTAGAATAACTTTTTCTATTCATTGAATTAAGAGAATGTAGCTGCATATTGATCCTTACTATTTTGAATGTACAAACACAAAATGGCCCTTCATTTGTACTCCTTTTTTGTTTAGTTTTGTCAGAGAAGGGTATTCCATTGCCATTTAAATATTATAGGTACATGAATTCAGCAAAATATTCCAATATAGTCCAGTAGTCCATAATAGTAGTGGGTTTTCCATAGGACTGGCAATGTCAGAAGTTGTTGACTTGAGCCTTTTACAACTCAGCATATTAATATGCCTTTAATTTTTATACTTCATTTTTATACCTTTTTGCTAGATTGTTAAGACCAAGATGAAGAAATACCTATGTAACAAGAAATGTAACTTTTGTATCTGACAAGGTCAGTCAAATCCCCTCAGGATTTATCCTGAAACCCTGTACTGCAGTTTGTAGATCTTTTGTCAGTGTCAGCCTTGTGGATGAGTCACAGCCATTGCTTGACCAATGTGCTCTCTGTGAAAGCCTGAGAGAATGTTTTCTCTCCAGGTGTCTCTCCCTAGACACACTCTACATCATCAATCGCTTTCCTCTGTAGCCCCATAATCTCCTTGATCAGAAAGTTTGGGACACAACTGAATTACATGATGTTACAGTACAGGATCTCCCATGTTCTGAGTCCTCACTGACCTTGAAAGGCTAGAGCCAAAATGTTGGCTGTCTTTGCAGCCCTTCTTTTTCTAAATTTTGTATACCTGTACACTATATCTTCATTCTTCCTTTTTCCCCTATCTATTCCCTTCCCTTAGATCACTGTTCCTCTCCTTATTTACAAAAGCTTTTTGTCTATTTTTGCTTTCTATTCTCTTTTTTTGTTCCCTTATTTCCTTTCCATCATATTCTACCTTTTTCCTTCCCCCCCTGTGAATATTTTCTTCCCATTTTCCAGTATCTATTGTGCATTTTGGAAAGTCAAAGTCATTTATACTTAAAACTACAGTACTCTGAAAAAGTAGATTGAGAGCATATCAGAAAAATGGAAAGATATCCCTCATTCTTGAGTAGGAAGAAGCAATATATGAAAAAACGACCATGCATCCAAAATTATTATGCAGATTTAATACAGTCCTGATCAAAATACTAACAGCATACCTCAGAGAAGTAGAAAAAAAATTCCTAAAATTCATTTGCAACCAGCAGAGACCTATATTAGCAAAAGCAATTCTGCATAGCAAAGGTAAGTCAGGGGGCACCACAATCCCTCACATGAAATTACACTACAGAGCTACTTGGATAAAACAGCATGGTACTTCCAAAAAAGCAGACCCAAGGATCAATGGAACAGATTAGAAGATATGGAAACAATTACAAACACATTCAGCCACCTTATCTTTGTTAAAGGGGATAAATAACTTCACTTCAATAAAATAGCTCCTTTAACAAATGATGCTGGTTATACTGGTTTTCTACATGTTAGAGACTAAACATAGACCCACTTCTTGCACCATGTACTAAGATAAAATGAAAATAGATCAAAGATATGAATATTAAAACAGAAACACTAAATCTACTAGAAGATAGAAAAAGTAGACTTTGTGAAGACACAGGAATAGCAGAGACATTATGAACAGAACTGAACAACAAATATTAAAAGAATCAAAAAATAAAATATTATCTTATTAAAGAGCTTCTGCACACCAAAAGAAACCTTGAACAGAGTGGAGAAACAAACAACAGAGTAGGAAAAAAGTTTGCCAGTTCTTCCTCAGACAAAGAACATCTAGAATATATAAACAATTCAAAAAATCAGAGCCCCCAAATCTAAAGAACCATCCAAAAATGGGCATTTGAAATGAATGGAGACACTTCATAGATGAGGTGTTTGTGAAGTCCAAAAAGCATAAGAATACATGAAAAATGTTCAACATCATTGGTCATTCGAGAGATGCAAATGAAAACAACACTCAGATTCCATCTCACCCTCAGAAAACAATGGCTACCATCAATAAATCAACCAATATCAAATGCTGGAGGGGCTGTGGGGGAAAAGGAACCCTTCTCCACTGTTGGTGGGAGTGCAGGTTGGTACAACCATTATCGAAATCAGTATGGAGATTCCTCAAAAATCTAGGATTAGAGGTGCCATTCAAGCCTGTTATTACCCTTATTGATATCTTTCCAAAAGAATTAAAAGTAACATACCACAGGGATACATCCACACCCATGTGTATAGCAGCACAGTTTGTTAACTCTTGGAAATAGCCCAAATGCCCATCACCAGATGAATTCATAAAGAAAATGTATGGATTTTTTTTCAACAATACATACTACTCTGCCATAAAGAAAGATAAACTTGAAGTATTTCTAGGTAAATGGCTGGACCTTGAGCCCATATCTTTTTAATTTAATTAATTAACTATATTTTTTTGAAACAGGGTCTCATGATGTAGTTCAGGCTGTCCTTGAACTCACTGTGTAACCAAGGCTTGCCTGAAACTAGCCACAAATCTCCTGTCTCAGCCTCATGATTGCCACCACATCCGGTGAGCTCATACTCTTAAATGAAGTAAATTCCACACATTCATTTAAAGATTGTATTGTTGGGCCTGCCAGATAGCTCAACGAATTAAAGCACCTACTTAGGCAGACGCAGGGGCCAGAGGTTCGATCCCTGGCCTGCCATGCTGGGCCTGCTCCCGGGGCACACAGAGACAGTGATTAAGACTGGGCGTGGTGGTGTATGCCTGTAATCCCAGCGCTTGCAAGGCTGAAAACCAGGAGGCTGATCTGTGTAGTGAGACCCTGTAGACCCTATACTAAATACACTAAATGTATTAAATAAATAAATAAATAAATAAATAAATAAATATTGCATTGTTTCTCTGGTGTAAGAAACTGAAAGTATAAATCTGACTTTACTTTCTGCCTGGTTCTTTGGCCTGTAAGTACACACACAGCCTCAGAATTGGCCAGTAGTGATCACTAGCTTGGAGCTTCTTGAGATCTTCACCCACCCAAGAGCAACTTCACTAGAAATACACTTGCCCCAACCATGACCTTCAGCTAGTTGAGCAACGCTTTTGGTCTGTCCACTAATGAAACTCTTAGAAGTCAATTCCGTTGATAGTTGTGCACTGTGGGCCTTGCCCTTTTCTCAAATAGAACCAGTCCAGCCCCTTGACATTGGCAGAGAAGTTACCAAATCAAGATCTGCTAGAACCTCCACAGCAATGGAGCTGAGGTGTGATAGGAGCATTCCTAGGCCAGAGAATCACAGATTCCCACTATTTCTTAATCAAATTTAAGCAGCTTTTCAAGTGTGGGTGCATCACATGTTCTTGTATGCCTAAGACTGTAGATTCTTTTTGTGGATTGGATTCACCTCTCTCCTCTCTCAGCCACAGCCTGAACTCCAGCTCCTGACAGACTTTTTAATTTTTTATCTGTCAAATGGTGGAAAATTGCTTCTCATTATAGCTTTCATTTGCATTTCACTACTTATTCATCAGCTTGAGTACCATTTGATGATTATTGGCCTTGGGAATTTCCTTTTGTATCAAGTGCCTGTTTAAGTCATGTGCTTACTTTTCTCATATGTTGCTTATCTTTTTCTTATTGATTTTTAGGAGTTATTTATACACTCAGGATATGAGTCATTTATTGGTCTAAATTTTACAAAATTTCCATACTCTCATCTTTTTCTTTCTTTCTTTTTTCTTTTTTCTTTTCTTTTCTTTTTTTTTTTTTTTTTTTTTTTTT
>NW_004524639.1:6824520-6835515 GCF_000260255.1 Octodon degus
AGGTCCTGCTTTACCTTGGTCTTAACCATCCAGCAGAAAAGTATAAAAAAGAAGTATAAGAAGCAAAGCCATGTTGTTATTTTGAGGTGTAGGGGACTCAGGTCAACAATTTCTAACATAGCCAGTCAAGTGGAAGACCCAATACTATTATGGGCTACTGGTCTCTTTTAGAATAATGTGCTGAGTTTACACACCTATAATATTCAAATAACGGAACTTAACAAAAAAAGGGTATAGAGAAAATTGTATCTGTTTATTCCAAGTGGTTTTCATAGATAGATAGGTACATTCTCTTAATGAATAGAATGATTCTTGTACAGCAATTAAGCACTAGGAAGAGTGTATGCAGTGTGTTAATGAAACTGTCCTACCGGTTTTATTTGCAACTGTGTCATTCCTATTTGTTTATCAAGGTAATTATGGCAAAAAAATAACATTTTCCCTGTCCCTATACGGGATATATATATATATATATATATATATATATATATATAGTGATAGCACTGTATATGAATGCTTTTGTTTGAAAACAATTTGGTTCACAAACAAAAGCATTTGGCAAAATTTTGGTCTTGTTTATAAACTTTACATCGAGTAACATATATGCCCCTGGATATCTTTCCTGCACAAACACAAACATGTCCATGTTTTCTAGGTTACTGATACTAATTTTCCCAAATAGTGAAGCAAATTAAACTTGTGATCCAAGGCACCAGCATATCTGGTAGTTGATCTACATAACAAAGCAATGTATAATTTGAAAGTTAGAACAGCAAACATTTCACCCAGATATATTGGCACACGTTTATCATCCCAGTAACAAGGGGCTCAAGCTAGGAGAATAGAGACCTTGAGGCTGGCCTGGACCCTGTTTCAAAAAAAAAAAAACTTTAATTTTCCCATGTTTGAGTCTTTTCTGTGGATCATCTAGCCTCCACTTAGTTTGCCTCCAAATGGTGGTACAAATCCAGATCTTTTCTGCTTCGCTCTCATCCTCCTTGGAGCAGCTGGCTCCCTAGAGCAGTATCTTTTCGTGCAATAACAGAAACACAGAAGGGCTGGCCCAATCACTCAAACATTTCTTAACTCCTATCTTCTAATTTCCCAATTGGTCAAAGCAATTCCATTGGTTAAGTTCAAAGACAAAGACAAAGGATGGACATGGTGCATGTGCTGTAATCCTAGCACTCAGGGTAGGGGTGAGGAGCTGAGGCAGGAAGATCATAAGTTCAAGGCCAGACTGAACTATGTGACAAGATCTTGTCTCAGAAAGAAAAAAGGAGGGGGATATCTGCAGTGTCTAATAGCAAAGTGAAAGACACCGGGCCATACAGAGCATTGAGACCAGTAATCCAATCTCACATACTCCCAGATGGAGAGAAAAGTCTTTCATCCAACAAACATTGACTTCCTATTTGGTACCAGATGACTCCCAGAATTAGGTTACAACATGAAACAAATCATGTCCCTGCCTTTGGGCAGATCACAGTAGTCAATGATGGCAAAACAGCATGCTGAAGACTGACCTATAAATTACGAGAAACAAACACAAGGGCCCAGAAGGCCCAGATGTGTGAGGTACGTGGCTTTTAAAGAGGAGCAAGATGAAGGCAAGGCAAAGAATACAGGTGAAATGTAAATGAGGGAGCTAAACTCAGCTCCAGCTGCCTCTTCCCAGGAAACGGCACTGGTCCTTCATGGAATACATTCCACGATGCTAGCCAAAGAGAAGGGTTGAGGTCTGGATGGAGCCTAAGAGCCACAGGCTTGTTGAAGCCTCATGCATACAAAATGAATTGGGAGAAAATACACTATTTGCTGGAGCAAAATGGAGGGGTATGCCCTGATTGCCTAGGTCAGTAATGGCAAATCTTTTAGACACCGAGTTCCCACACTGCAACTGAGAACCCACTTATTTACTGCAAAGTGCCAACACTGCAATTAAACCCAAACACTGAAGCTTTAGTTTAGAAAAAATAACTTTACACACTTGGGTCACTTGGACAACAGAAAGGGCTCTGAGTGCCCCCTGCGGCACATGTGCATAGATTCAGGACCATTGACCTAGAAAGGAAACGGAGGCCACATTTAAGTCAACTCTTGGAAGGCCATGGTGAGGGAGTATAAACAGAAAGATTGTGTGGCAGAGGTATGAAGGATTAAGAAAATACAGTGGGATGCCAGGAAGCTGGTAAGGCTGAAAGGTTGTTATCAGGGAAGAGATGTGATCAGACCATCTGCTCTGGCTACAATGGATTTCAAGGATGTAAGAACAGAAGCAGAAAGCCCAGTGGGGAAGGTGTCAGCTGTAGTCCAAGTGGGAGGGAACAAGAACTGAGCTAGGACAATTTCAGCAAGGGCAGAAAGGTCAGAGAAATAAGACAAGCAATAAGCAGACAGAGTCTGATGCTGATTACACATTAGATGTAGGTAATAAAGGAGACAATAGAATGAGACCTAGATTTTGGGGTTGAGCATCTTGAAATAATAATGCTTCCATAAAAGAAGGTAAAACAAGCAGACTGTTGAAGTAGTGGCTTGAAATGAGTTTTCACTTTGGATATGTTACATCTGGGGACAAATACTAGTGAATAGTTGAATATGAAGTCTAAACCTCAGAAGATAGGTTAAAGCCAGAGATGTGGATTTGGGCATCTGCAGGTATCAGATATCAACTGAAACAAAGGATTTGAATGAACTGAAAGAATTAAAAAATAGGAGAAACCCTATTGAAGAACAATAATAAGGGCTGAAAAAGAGGTAATAAAGAACACTGAGGAAAAAGCCAAGGTAGGAGGAGAGAAAATTCTACTATACAAATGAAATGTAAAGATCATTTCAAGACAGGAGCAATTATCATTAACAATTGTCAAATCAATGACTTGGGTACAGACAGCCCATTGTGTTTGATAGAGAGGACCACATTGGAGCTCTTGACCTAATCTCAGAGGAGTGATTGATTAAACAGAAATTGGGAGATGAGAAGATGGATACAGTAAATGCAGACCATCCTGTGGAGAGGCTTGCATAAAAAGTCAACATAGGAGAGAGTAAAGAGTTAATGATATCCAAAGCTAAGGAAGTTTTGGTTCATTTTGGTTTGACTTTAGTGTAAGATGGGCTATCTCTGAATTTGCTAAATAAGTATACAATGGAGTGGGAATAATTTGATGCAAGGAGTTAGAAATGATACAATATATTGGGTAAAGCTCCTGATATTGCTGGTAGGGAGGGTGGAGTGATATCTCTGAAAGAGATTTAAAGAAAAAAAACTGAGGGATAGAGTAGCAGACAAGGCTTGTTGATAATAGGAGGGAAGTAAGTTGGAAGTATGCAGGTTTACATATAAGCAGCAAGGAATTGCCATAGTTCTTATTTCATGATTTCTCCCTTCCAAGTGGAGAAATCAAGATTATCTTCTGGGAGAAAAAGATTATTTTCTGATATTAAAGAGGGGGTAGAAGAAAGCTTGGCCATCTAAGCACCTGCCTGGCAAGTGTAAGGACCCAGCTTTGATCCCTGGTACTGCATGCTGGGCTGGCCAGGAACCTCAGGTGCACCATGTGGGCCTCTGAAACTAGGCGTTGTGGCACATGCCTGCAATCCCTGGGGAGGCTGAGACAGGAAGATCACTACAAGTCCATGCTGCATAAGGAGACCCTGTATCAAATAAATAAATAAACACAAGATTAAACAAAAATTAAGTGACCTCTGAGAAGGATGGAAAAAGACATAGTTAAAGGACAAAAAGAATACTAGTTGGGAAGGACTGAGAAGTAGTACTAAGAACTACTTAAGGTTAAAAACTAAATTTGCAGTGAACCCAGTGTAAAGTGTGGTGCTCAGCAATGCTCAGCAACTGAGAATAAGAGCAAAGTAGTTGGAAGTTTGGTTTGAAGCTTGGATTTCATATGATTGACAGGGAGGTGGAAGAATAAAAGCACAACTCAAGGGCTGGTATGATGAGCTATGGGGTCTGTAGTACAAACGAAACAAGCTAATCTGGTGGAGGGTGATAATTTGAAGAATGAAGTGGATTCAAGTAGGTTATGGAATGGATGTACTATGGATATGACAGTGAGAGGCTTGTGGGAGTAAAGAGATGTGAGAGGATTTGAGGAGCAGGACAAGGCCCAACATGTGGTCTTGGCAGTGAATAGAAGAAGTGCAGTGAATAGAAGAAGTGGAGTTCAAGAAGAGTAGAAAAGAAGAATCATCCAAAATGATGACACCTGTATGGAGATGAAGATAGTGGCCTGGTGGCAAATCCTTCACCAAATAAAACTGAGTATTCAAGGGCTAGTGATGCAGCTCTGTGGTACAGTACTTTCCTAGCATAAGCAGATCCCTGGGTTGGGCTCCCAGCACTGCATAGAAATGTATTCATGGGGTCAGAAAAAGATAGTGATGAGAGAGAATAGAAGGTAGTGTATCTGAGTGACATGAGCTTTACAGGGAAAAAGTTGGCTGCACGTGACACTTGAAATCAAGACTTATTCTGATCTGGCTCTCAGTCCTGAAGTTCAGGGTCATAGAACAAGAATCAGCAAGTATTCAGAGGTCCCCAGAGAGGCCTTATCCTGAGACATATCCAGGCTTCAGTCTGAGAGCTCCAGATGATGCGGAAAGTGCTGGTAGAAAGGGAAGGAAGGTGTGGTTTTTGTGGAGGAAACAGAAGATGGTTTAAGAATGATCAGAGATGAGACTTTAGGTAGGATGACCAGACAGGTCAACATCAGGAAGGATGCCAAAGAAGACCAGAGATGAGAAACCTAATGCATTTGGTATCAAAGTTCCAAAAGGAGCTGTAGGATCATTTCCATGCCAGTGCAGATCTGTGCAGTAGATACCACGAAAGCTGAGCACTGTTGGCACTCTATGCACTCAGCACCACTCTGCCACTGAACTTCTTTGGCACAGGTTTTCAAAAGACCAACAGTAACATTCTTGGGTGTCCTGTTTCCTAGCTGTGCAACTTAAGAAAAATGACTTATCCTCCAAAAGCCTCCTGATAAAAGAGAGATAGTAATACTGACTTCACAGAATCTTCCAAAAGATAAAAATGATGCTATGTGTGAATGCCTACTGCCTCGTATGCAGTAGGCATTCAAAAAGGCCATAATTTTTTTCAAATATTGGTAAAGGTAATTTTGGATTCTCTACTGAGCTCCAGATTTATGTAACCAAGAGCTTACTTTACATTTTTGCCTGTTCCCCAGTCACCTTCAACTGCCTAACAATTTATTTATGGAGTTCCCCACTTAATCTTGTCCTCTGATGTCAGTCCCTCTTCACTGAACATTGCTCCTACCCAGCCTGTTCTCCAGATCACAAATGTAGATATTATCCTTGATTCCTCACTATAGATTAACTCTCTGTATCAAATCTATTACCAAACACTTTTATTTGTATTCAATAAATGTCACTGAAATCCAACCGCTTTGTTTCATCTCCATTGCTATAACCTTATGCCAAGAGCCTGAGACATTCTGGATTCTTCTAATGCCCTACACCAATTATAAGCAAATTCCTTTAATTCTGCCACATAATTATATTTTTCTTCTATTTATTACACATTTAATTGTAATATATACCATATATCATATATACAGAGAGTAGATTATATAAAACATTTTCACAATATGAAGAACAACTAGAAAGTAAACACCATTAAGCACCATCCAGGTAAGCATTACCCATATTTCAGAAATGCCTTCACTGTATATCGGCTCCTTATGATATTGTTCCTGTACCAGCACGAGGTAATCATTATTCTAACTTTTGTGGAATAAATATTCTGCTTTTTTCATAACTTTTATGGGCATCCTTAACCACTGTTTAGCTATGTCTAAAATTCAAAAAAGTGGGGTTATTGCATATCTATCATTTTCCTAATTATTTTACACAATCTATGAGACACAACACGTTGATGTGTATATATATGCTTACTTCTTTTGCTACATTGTATTTCATTGTAGAAAGATGGCACTATTGATTTAATCTACCCTTTGTTGGCATTTGCATTTTTACGGCTTTGGGCTGTTATGAATAATGTAGTTAGGAACATATGCAAGAGCTATCCTAGGGTACACATCAGTAGTTACACTTCTGGCTCATGAGGTATGAGAATTTTGTCTTCGTGATAAAGCACTATATTTCTGAGGTATTTATACCAATTTACATTCTTCTTGACCATACAGTGTGTATGAAATCTACCACTGAACCTCATTCCTGAACTTAGGAGAAAGAATTTAATTGTCACCTTTCCATATGTTCTCTGTGAATTTTGTTGTTACCTTTTTCCTTCTTTCCTGGTGTGCTGCATCATGAATGAGGGCTGACTTTTGTCATTTTTTATTTTGCTTCTCATGAGATGATTATGTGTTTTTTTTGTTTTTTACTTTATTAATAGAGTATATTACAATAATTTTCAGATATTAAACCAATCTAGCATCACTACAATAAATCTCATTTGTGCCACGGTGTATAGTCTCTTTTATATGTTACTAAATTTGGTTTGCTAATTGTATTATTTTTCTAGTGCTGCATAACGAATCACCACAAATTCAGCCCCCAAAAGCAACACCCATGCATTAATTCACAGTTCTATAAGGCAGAAGTCATGCTTGCCATGGTGGGGTTCTCTGCTCAGAGTATTACAAGGCTGAGTTCAATCTGGCAGCCAGACTGAATCTTATCTAGAGGCTCAGGGGAAAAGTGTACTTTCAAGCTCTTGTTAGGAGGATTGAGTTCCTTGTCCCTGTAAGACTTAGGCACTTTGTTTCCTGGCTAGGTAACATCTGGGAGCTACTTGTAGCTCCAAGAGACTTCTGGCATTCCCTGCTTTCTCCATTTGCAAACAGCGACAGCATATCAAATCTTTGTCATGCTTCAAATCTCTGAGTTTGCCTTTGGAGACTGCTCAGGGAACTCTCTCTGCATTGAAAGGATTCCATGTCACTAAGTCAGGCTACCTGCAAAACTCCATCAACTGACTTAGGTCCCTAATTATATCTGCAAAATCTCTTCACAGCAATACCTAGATTAGTATTTTATTAAATAGCAGATCAGAGGTATGTGTACAGCAAGAGCCAGGATCTTGGGGGACTGGTTCAGGGTTCTGCCTGTCACACTATTTTGTTAAGGATATTTGTTTCTATGTTCACAAGAGATGCTAGTTTGTACTTTATGTTCATTGAGATATCATTATCTGACATTTGCACTGGGTAATGCTGGCCTCATAGAATAAATTGGAAAGTGATCCCTTTTTCTTTATCTCTAAAAGTGTTTGTGAACAACTGGTATGGTTTTTCCTTTAAATATTTGACAGTGAAGCCATTTGGAAATGGACTTTTTGAAAAGTTTATAGTGTTTCATTTTCTTTACTTGTTACAGGTTTTTCACGTCTTCTATTGCTTCCTGAATCTGTGTGAGTAATCTCTCTTTCCAGAAATTTATCTATTTCATCAAACTTGGCTAATATGTTGACACAAAGCACTTCCTGTACTTAGTTCAATAGTATCCCCAAAACACTCATGTGTTCCCAGAAACTTGGCATATGATCTTATTTGGGAATGTGGTCTTTGCATACATAATTAGTTAACATGATATAATAATAAATTTAGTGACTGTTTTTTTTTTTACAAGAAGGCTATATGAGGCCTGCCAAATAGCTCAGCAGATTAAAGTGCCTGCTTAAGCAGATGCAGTGGCTAGGGTTCAATCCCCGGCGTGCCTTGCTGGCCCCTCCCCCAGGGCCCACTGAGATGCCACTTCAGACTGGGCATGCTGGCACACACCTGTAATCCCAGCTTTTGGGGAGGCTAGTCACAGGCAGATCACTACAAGTGCCAGCAACAGAGACCAACACTGAGTCCCCTACATGGCACCATTCCCTGGGGTGATCAGCCTGCGACCTGGTGGCAGGTTGATTATATTGGACCACTTCCACCATGAAAGGGACTGCGCTTTGTTCTCAGTGGCATAGACACATATTCTGGATATGGATTTGCCTTTGCTGCACATAACACTTCTGCCAAAACTACCATCCGTGGACTTACAGAATGCCTTATTGACCACCATGGAATTCCATACAGCATTGCTTCTGATCCAGGAACACATTTTACAGCCAAAGAAGTGAAGCAGTGGGCTCATGCTCATGGAATTCACTGGTCTTATCATGTTCCTTACCATCCAGAAGCAGCTGGATTGATAAGAAGGTGGAATGGTCTTTTGAAGATGTAGTTCCAGTGCCAGTTAGGTGGCAATAGCCTGCAGGGCAGGGGTAAGGTACTTCAGAAGGCTGTATATGCTTTGAATCAGCACCCTCTGTATGGTACTGTGTCTCCCATAGCCAGGATTCATGGGTCCAGGAATCAAGGGGTGGGAGTAGGAATGGTACCACTCACCATTACTTCTAGTGATCCAATAGCAAAATTCTTGCTTCCTGACCCCACAGTCTTATGTTCTGCTGGACTAGAAGTCCTAGTCCCAGAGGGGGAAAGGATTGTACCAGGAAGCACAGCAATGATACCATTGAACTGGAAGCTAAGATTTCCCACTGATCACTTTGGTCTCCTCATGCCTCTGAGGAAACAAGCTAAAAAGGGAGTCACAGTGCTGTCAGGGGTGATTGATCCAGACTATCAAGGGGAAATTGTATTATTACTCCACAATGGAGGAAAGGAAGAATATACATGGAGTGCAGGAGATCCCTTGGGGCACCTCTTAGTATTGCCATGCCCTGTTATTAAAGTCAATGGAAAATTGCAACACTCTAATACAGGCATGATGATAAGTGGTCCAGAGCCTTCAGGAATGAAGGTATGGGTCACTCCACCAGGGAAAGAACCCAGACCTGCTGAGGTACTTGCTGAGGGCCAAGGGAATACAGAATGGGTAGTAGAAGAAGGTAGTTCTAAATACCAGCTACAACCCCATAATCAGCTACAGAAAAGGGGATTATAACCGTACTACTTCACCCATATATGGTTCTGTTTAATGTAATATGGATAGATTTAGTACAAGATTTTAAGATTATCAAACTTGTGTTAATGTTGAAGCATAAGCAAACAAAACTTACCTTCTATTTGGGTAAGGGTATTAGTGAATTTCCTTTTGTACCAGAATAGTTATAACAATGTTAGGCATAATTATATGCATACCTCCGTATTTAGAGGCTGGTTTAAAATATGCCAAGTTGACAAGGGGTGTATTGTAGTGATTGATACATTGTGTCAACTTGATTAGATGACTCCCCGTGCACTTCTGGCTGATGGGGGTCCTGTCCTGGGGCACAATTGGTTCTGCCCCCAGAGTGACTCAGCACAGAGACCATATAAAGGGGCCGAGGAAGTATTCAATGTTCCATTTTATCGGAGGAACTTCAGTCTTCGCATTCGGCTTGGACTTCATCACCTGGCTTGCAGCGCAGATTCTTCGGCCTCCGGCTTGCATCCTTCACCTTCCATTGCAGACTCTTCAGCATCCTTTGCAGACTCTTCAACCTTCCTTCACAGACCCATCAGCTGACAAATAGAGACTTACAAAAGCACAGCAGCGAACTTCAGACCTTGGGACTGAATTCCTCAGTCTGAGGTGGGCAGATGCCCTCTGCACACTCCCCCATCTGACTCTGCTGCTGACTGTCCTAAGCCAACCTTGTAATTCCTTATACTTTGTATATCTTGTGTTAATATCTGTTCCTTATATTATATCTGTTCCTCTAAGTAAAACCCTGACCAATACGATATCATAATAAATTGAGTGACTGTTTTTCTTACAAGAAGGCCATATGGGGCCAGCCAAATAGCTCAGCAGTTTAAAGTGCCTGCTTAGGCAGAAGCAGCAGCCAGGGTTCGATCCTCAGCATGCCTTGCTGGCCCCTCCCCCGGGGCACAATGAGACAACACTTCAGACTGGGTATGGTGGCATGCACTTGTAATCCCAGCTCTTTGGGAGGCTGAATACAGGTGCATCACTACGAGTCCAATCTGTGTCGTGAGACCCTGTAGACCCTTACTAAAATATATGAAAAAAGAAAAAAGAAGGCCATATGAAGACAAAAAGGAGACACACATGTGATGAAGGCCCTGTGAAGACAGATAATTTAAAAAAGATCTCCCTTCCCTGTGTCCTTCTATTTAGCTTTATTTTCCTCTTTATTTACACTTTGTCTTACTCAGGTGAGAGATAACATACAGTACTTAGGCTTATGTGCCTAGTTTATCTCATTTAACATATTTTCCAGGAGTACCCATTTTCCTACAAATGCTTAAATTTATCCTTTTTAACAGCTGAGTAGTATTCTGTTATGTATAGATATCACATTTTTAAAATCCATTTGTTAGTAGACATGCAGGCTGCTTAAAGGATTTAGCGGTACAAGTTGTGCTGCTATACATATTCGTGTGCACTTGGATGATATGATGTCCTTAGTTCTTTGTGGAAGATATCTAAGAGTTGGGCCAAATGGATTCCTATTTTTAGTCCTTTGAGATATCTCCATACTTATTTCTATACATTCTCACCAATAATGTAAAAGAGTTCCTTTTTCACTGTAGCCATGGCAGCATTTGCCATTAATTGATTACTTGATGATAGACATTCTTTCTTGTATAACACAAAATCTTAGTGTTGATTTAATTTACACTTCTGAAATGGCCAGAAATGTTGAACTTTATTTTCATATTTGTCCATTTATACTTATGAGAAGTGTCTATCCATTTCATTTGCCCATTTTAATTTTTTCTTTTATTTTAGGTTATCTAATTTTTTAAAGGGGAAAAAAAGCAAAAACAACAATAACAAAGTCAAAAAAGCAACAAAAAATTTTAAAATTTAAAAAATGGTACAGATGGTTGAGAAAGATGTGGTATTTTTGCACAATGGAGGATTACTCAGCTATTAAGAATGATAAACTGCAAGCCTTTATATTGAAGTGGATGCCACTTGAACATATACTCATAAGTGAAATAAACCAGACACACATGTGTA
>NW_004524639.1:6845315-6847520 GCF_000260255.1 Octodon degus
GTTCAGGGTCTCACTACTAGATCAGACTCATAGTGATCTTCCTGTTTACAGCCTGCCAAGAGCTGGGATTACAGGTGCGTGCCACCATGCCCAGTCTCAATTGTCATCTCAGTGCACGCTGGGGTCAGGGCCAGCATGGTGGGCCTGCAGATCCACTGAGCTATTTGGCTGGCCCTCCATACTCTTATTGACCAGACTTTTCACTCTTTTGTTATGTCTTGAGAAAAGCCTAAGTGGTTAATTTTTATGGGGTTAATCTATCAACACCTCCCCCTCATGTTTGCTACTTTTTATTATTTCATAAGCCCTTCTATATCTTGGTTATGAAAGTAGTCTCCTATATTAATTCCTATAAATTTTGCCTTTCAAATTTATATGTTTTGTCCTCCTAAATTTGAATTGTATATGTGATGAATATTATAGAGGTCAATTTTCTATTTTTCCCCATGTATAACAGCATTATACTATGATTACATGAAAATGTATCTTTTTCATGCATTTCAAATTTATAGGAAGTATCAATAGATATACAGATCTACCTCTGAGCGCTATTCTTTTTATTTTGATTAGTACATGTTTGCAATGCACAATAATTACATCACTAGTGGAATTGGTACATATACATAACACATTTGAATTCCTCTTTCCACTTCCCCCCACTTTCCCTTTTTCACCAGCATCAGATTAATTTATCTTATATGTTCTTATAAAGTTAGTTATTATATGTACATATTAACAACCATACTAATAGACCAAAACACATTTAAAATATATAAGATAATTAAGCTAAATCAAAATATACTTTTAAGTACATTGTCCATCTTAAGTTATACTGTTTTTCTTATTATTTTCCTCTTATCTGTCTTTTATTTGCACATTTTTTATATATTGAGTTTCTCATCTAAGAGAAGTAGTATAATACTTAGGTCTGTGTTTCTCATTTATTTCGTTTATCTATCTTTCCACTTGCTGTTTAATTTAATTATACTTGGGTTTCTCATATAATAGAAACCACACAATATTTAAGCTTATGTGTTGGACTTATTTCACTTAACATTAAGTCTCAAGGTGCATCCATTATCCTACAAATGACTCAGGTTTTTCCTTCTTTATGGCAGCAGAGTACTCCGCTGTGCATAAATAGAACATTTTCTTTTTCTTCATTCCTTATTTTACTTTTTATTTGAGAAAGGATCTTGCTATGCATTTCAGGCTGGCCTTGAACTCGCTAGCTAGCACAGGATGGCCTTGAACTCCTGACAGTCCTCTTAACTCAGCCTCCCTGGTGCTGGAACTACGAATATGTGTCACCATTGCCTAGATGATCACATTTTCCTTATAAATTCATCTGTTGATGGAAATATAGGCCACTTTCAAAATTTAGCTACTGTGATTTCTGCTGCTAGAAACATGGATATGCATGTGTTACTGCAAGATTGTTTTAACCTTAGGACTTTGTGGAAGATACCTAGAAGTGGAATAACTTAATCAAATAAAATTTCTATTTTTAGTTATCTGAAGAATCTCCATATTGACTTTTATAGTGTTTTTACATTTACATACCCATTAACAATGAAGAAGCATTCCTTTATCCCTAGAAACCTCATCAACATTTGTTGATTTCTTGATTATAACCAATCTTTCTGGTATAAGATGGAATTTCAGTGTTCTTTCAATTTGCATATATCTAATGACCAATGATGTCAAACTTTTTCATGTATTTATTAGCTGTTCATACTTCATCATCTGAGAAGTGTCTATTGATTTCAGATGCCCATTTTTAATTGAGTCTTTACATTTAGGAAATCTAATTGTTTGAATTCTTCATATATTCTAGATATTAGACCTTTGAAGAAAAGCTGTCAAAATTTTTTTGCAATACACTAGGCTGTCTATTCATTCTATTAGTGGTTTCCTTTGCTGTGCATAAACTTTTTAATTTCATGTGTTGCCATTTGTGGAAAAACTCTTTGCCTACACCTATGTCTTCAAAAGTTTTACCTATTTTGTCTTCCAGCAGACTGTTTCTCTTCTAGTATTTAGGCCGTACATCCATTTTTATTTTAGTTTGGTATGTGGTGGCTTAGGTTTAATCTTGAGATCCCGTACCTCAGATTGTAGAACCTTTGTCAGTGCAGCCATGTGGATGAGTCACGGCCATTGCTTGGCCAATGTGCTCTCTGTGAAAGCCTGAGAGAGTGTCTT
>NW_004524639.1:6849668-6874547 GCF_000260255.1 Octodon degus
GAGATGTTCTGCTCCTGGACTAGCTGGTTGGATCTGTTCTCTACACTCTCCCCTGCAGAGATTGCAGCTGCAGGATTACACCTCAGGCATGTATGCCAGGCCTGAGCTGTGCCGGACCTGGGCTAGGACTGCATTTTTTTTTCCTTTTCCCTTCCTTCTTTTCTCCTTTTCTTCATCTCAGTTGTTCCTTCCTTCTGAATAGTTTATTCCCTTTCATAATATCTATTGTACATTTTGGATCTTATTTACTTTTTCAATTTCTTGGACTAGGGAGACAATATGATGTTTATACGTGCAATTCTGATTTATTTCACTTATGAGTGTTGTCTCTAGTTCCATCTATTTACCTATAAAATGTTTGAATTTATCCTTCTTTATAGCTGAGTAATACTCTATTATATAAAAACACCACATCATTTTATCCATTCCTCAGTTAATGGATGTTGAGTTATTTCCAAGATTTAGCCATAGCAAATTGCACTGCTATAAACATGGGTGCACATATATCACTATAATATTGTGTTTTCAGTTCTTCTGGGAAAATACCCAGGACAAGCATAGCTATATTGAAAGGGAACTCTAATCCTAGTCTTTGAGTACTCTCCACATAGAATTCCATAGTGGTTGTACTCCACCGACAGTGAAGAAATGTTCCTTTCCCCCCACATCTCCTCCAGCATTTGGTATTGGTTGACTTTTAAGGTAGCCATTCTTTCAGGAGCGAGAAAGAACCTCTGTGTTTTAATTTGCATTTATTGAATGACCAATGCTGTTGAATATTTTTTCATATAATCATTTGCCATTAGTATTTTTTTATATGAAAAGTGCATATTCATCTCAGATGCCCATTTACGGATTAGGTTTTGAATTTGGGGGATTTGATTTTTTTCAGATCTTTATATATTCCAGATAGAAGTCCTTTTTCTGAAGGACAATTGGCTAAATTTTTTCCCAATCTGAGGTTTTACTTTTCCCTCTGTAAATTTCTTTTCTTTTCTTTTTCTTTCTTTTTTTTTTTTTTTTTTTTTTTTTTTTTTTTTTTTTTTTTTTTTTTTTTTTTTTTTTTTGTGGGAACGGGGAATCAACTCAGACCCTCACAATAGCCAGGGATGTGCTTATTCTACTGAGCCTTCTCCTTGGCCCCTTGTTAATTTCTTTTGAAGTGCAAACTTTTTAATAAGATGTGATTCTAATTATTATTCTTCAAAGCATTTCCAGAGCAGTTAGCTTTTTGTTCTCTGCCTATCCCTATATTTTCAAGATTGCTACCTTTCCCTTCCAGTAGATTTAGTATTTGTATTTTAATTTTTAAATTTTTTATCCATTTTTACTTTAGCTTAGTGCATAGTAATAGACATGTCTAGTTTTAGTCTTTGGCGTGTGGAAAGCTTATTTTGTTGGTACCATTTATTAAGGAAGCTATCTTTCTTCCAGTGAACATGTTTGGTGTTTGGCCCTTTTGTCAAAGATAAGATGGCTGAGTGTGTTTTTATTTGTGTCTGCACCTTCTAATCTTTTCCACTGATTCCCCAAATCTGTTTGCCAGTACCATGCTGATTTTGTCACAGTAACTTTGTAGTATAATTTCACGTCAGGGATTGTAATGCCTCCTTCCTTGGCTTTGTTGCCCAGGATTATCTTTGATATTCTCAGATTCTTGTAGTTCCAAACGAATTGTGAAATCGCTACAGATCCCAGGTGTGGAAATGCAGATCATCAATACCTACTTCAAAAATCTTTACTTGCAGAGTGCAAAACACAGAAGAAATTGACAAATTACTAGAAATGTATTACTAGAAACCAAATCACAAATTACCAAATCATGAATCATGAAAAAATGAGAATTCTGAATAACCCAGTACCAGTTAATAAAATCCAA
The DNA here is from genome assembly GCF_000260255.1 of Octodon degus. Lineage (NCBI taxonomy): Eukaryota > Metazoa > Chordata > Mammalia > Rodentia > Octodontidae > Octodon > Octodon degus. Next base: position 6,851,548 of record NW_004524639.1, read on the forward strand.
AAGATAATTAAATGATTACCAACAAATAAAAGCCCAAGTGCTGATGGATTAGTGTCTGAATTCTAAAGAAATTTATGAAAGATTTAATGCTGATACTCTTCAAATTCTTTTTTTTTATTTATGTATTTGGTATGGGATCTCACTATGCACCTCTGACCTGTAGTGATCAGTTTAAATTTCTTTAGACATTGCACTTCATAGGGGAGTCCTGGTTTTGTTAGTGTTATAGTGACTCAGGACTTGAACTAGCAGCCTTCTTTTTCTTCTTCTTCTTACTGTGTTTCTTATGCTTCTTTTTCTTTTTTTTCTGTTGCTTTTTCTCATTCTTCACTACTTTTCTTCTTTTTTACTCATACCTCTTTAGTATAATTGGATTCTGACAAGGACTCAGATGAAGTAGGTGTATCTTCAGGATACATCTTTCTTGGTAAGTCCTTTAATGTCCTTTTCTTTCTCAGTTGCAACTTTGACTTCTTTTTCTTTTTTAAACTATCCTTATCATCTGACTCACTTTCTGACAGGGAGCTTTCAGAAGATTTATATGAACAGTTCTACTTTTTCTTTCTCCTTTTTGTTTGCTTCTTTTTGTCATCCTCAGAATCTGAAGAACTGCTGGAAGAATCAGAGTTCCATGAAGAAGAAGATGAATACCTACCAGATTTATTTTCTTTCTCTGTTTTTTTTTTGACAAGCTCTCATTTCCACTTAAAGTTTCTCTCTGTGCTTTTCCAGTTTTTTCTTCCAATTCTCATTCATTTCTTTCTTCAAATTCAGCCAAAGTCTTAGAGCTTTTCTTTTTATTTTCTAGTTGCTCTTTCACTTCTTCCCACATAGGCCTGCATAGATTCAGATAATCCTGGATGGTTGCCCCTGAAGACTGGATTGGACTTCTTGGTCTGGCCATTGCTATGGGATTCATGTAGGCCACCCAATTGTCTCATTTCCCCATGATGCTAGATGGAGCACCCAGTTAAGACTTCTAGGAGCTTTTTTTTTGGTGGAACTCAGGCCCTTGCTCTTGCCAGGGAAGCGCTTATTCCACTGTATCATCTCCCTGGCCCTTCTAGCAGATTTTTAAATTTGGTCTCTGTAAATTTTAAATGTGTCATGTTGAATTTTAAGTATAATATGCCACACAGAGATCCTCTTTTGATCATTGCTATTTGGGGTTCTATATGTCTCCATTTATCTGTATGCTTATTTCCCAGTGATTAAGGAGTATTCAGACATTATTCCTGTGAACACATTTTTATGTAATCTGTACTATCTTCTGATTTTTCACTTATTCCAATTATTCTTAGATTAGACTTATTTGCATTATCTAGCAACTGTTTGATCAACTTTTTCATGTTACTTTAGTCTTTTCTTAAGGTTTCTTTTTAATTTTCTTATTTTCTTCTAAGGAGAGTAAAAATTAAAACAAAAAGTTGCAAGTGATACAGAATTTCACTTAACAGAGTAATGTGAATTTCACTGCATTTGTTGTAATACATAGTGTTGTCTTCCAACCAGTTATTCATATTACCAGATGTATGTATATAAAATTGGAAGAGGAAAGAAAAAAGAAAGAAATTTATAAGAAATTCACAAGAGAAAAAGTACAACAAATTGAAAAAATTAGACAAAGCAAATTAAGCATTAACTACTCCTTTTCATACACCAGCAGAAATGCACAGTACAGTTCTCCAAAACATCCTGCTTACATATATAGTTAAACTTCTTTCCTCAACTCCCGTGACTGTCCTTCTCCGAAACTAGATAACTGTTTCCTTTTGAATAAGTTCATTCACTTTTCCCAGTATCTGTCATACCCTTCAGATTCCATTTCTCTCTTTCAGGTTCTCACATTAAAGAGACAATATGTTTGCAAATGAGAGTGATTTATTTCAATTAAGAGTATGTTCTCTACTTGCATCCATTTACCAACAAAAGACTCAAATTTATCCTGTTTTATAGCTGAATAATACTTCATTGTGTACAAATACCACATTTTCTTTATGTAGCTTTCAGTTGATGGGCATCTAGATTGTTTCCAGAATTTAGCTATGTCAAATTGTGCTGCTATAAATATGGGTGCACAAATATCACTGTGGTATGAGGTTTTCAGTTGTTCTGGAAAAATACCCAGAAAGAGAATAGCTGTCTACCTACTCCATAATTTAAGATTTTTTACCTACATTTTCCTCCAGAAGATTTAGTGTTTCTGTTTTAGTATTTTAATCTTTGATCCATTTTGACTATGGCTTTGTGCATGGAAAGAGGCACAGGTCTAGGTTTAGCCTTCAGCATGTGGAAAGCCAGTTTTTCCATCACTATTTATTAAAGAGGCTATCTTTTTTTCTAGTGAGCATATTTGGCCCCTTTATCAAAGATAAGGTGGCTGCAAGTGTTTAAATTGTGTTTGCATATTCTAATCTGTTCCATTGACCCTCAGGTCTGTCTTTATGCCAGTCCCATGTTGATTTTATCAGAGTAGTTTTGTAGTATAATTTTGGGTCCAGTACTGTGATACCTCTTACCTTTCCTTTGTTTCCAAGTGCTGCTTTTGATATTCTGGGTCTTTTCTGGTTCTAAATGACTCATTTAGAGCTAAGAAATGTTTCTCTAGCTCTGTGAGGGATAATAATGGTATTTCCATCAGGATTGTATGGAATCTGGGTCTTAGTTACTTTTCACTCATTGGTTTGACAAATATCTGACATTAAAAATTAATGAAGGAAAGCTTACTGAAATCTCACAGACACAGGAGATTTCAGTCCATACTCAGCTGGCTCCAAGGGAGAGTGGCACATGGCACAGAACAACTTTTCATGGCTTCAGCAAAGAGCAGAGAACAAGATCCAGCCCTAGCTCAGGCCAGGAGAGAGTGTGGGAGAGCTTCCTGTTACCCTACACCAGTGGGACCTGTAGAGTCCAAGTCAGGTGCAGCGTGAGACTCTCTTCCACGCCTTTGGGACAAGCTCAACCATTCCGCACCCCCCACCACCACCAAGCCTGCCAAGTGAGAACTTCTGCCATGTTCTCAGGTCACCCAGATCAGGTTCTAGCCCAGGCCTGGTGAGTGTGTGGGAGAGATTCCTGCTACCCTGCACCAGCAGGACCTATCCGATCCCAGCCCAGGTGAAGCATGGGTGAGACCCTCTTCTACCCCCTTGGGACCCACCCAAACACTCAGCCATCCACCCCCATGCCCAATCAGTAAGTGAGAACTTCTGCCGCATTCTTGGGACTCCCAGATCCAGGCCAAGTCCAGGCCTAGGGAGTGTGTGGGAGAGCTTCCTCTCCTCCCTATTCCACCTCGTCCCCTTCAAACCCAGCTCAGGCCTGGCATACAGGCCTGGGATGAAACTCTGCAGCTGCAGTCCCTGCAGAGAAAGCAGGGGACAGAACCACCCAGCTAGTCCAGGAGCAGAGTATCTTGCCAGAGGGGCACAACAGGTTCACTCCCAAGGGCGGGAGTAGGAAGGAGCTGAGCACAGCAGCCAGACCCAAGCCAGGCACAGATGGATAAATCCAAACTCTGTACATCCGCACCTGAATTTCAGTAGGTGCTAAGGTTATAACTGCACCAAATTTTACAACAGAGGTTAGAAAACAGTGCTATACAAAATGACAATGAGAGGGAGCAAAATGCAATTGCAAACCCCAAGCCCACCCATAACAAGTGCAGAAGACAGTAACACAGAACAAATTGGGAATCACAGAGCTGAAATCAATTAATCAACAGCTTCTGAAATACAGAAACAGCTGCAGAAAGGAATAGAGGAACTCAGATTGGAAATAAAAAAAGAAATCCCTGAATTAATAGCATCTGCAGTAAAGAATCAAATACAGAAATATATGGAGGAAACCCAATGTCCAAAACAGAACAAGTGCACAGGGCACTAGCCCACCAGAAATGTATAAATTAATAGTGTTGAAAGTAAATAAGCAACAGCACAAAGTTATACAAGAATTCCACTCCGAGTGGAATTCTTTCTGAAATAAAATAAGAATTCACTGAACTCATAGCATCTGAAGTAGAGAATCAAATACAGAATCATAGGGAGGAAACCTAATCTGAAAAATTTTTGCAGTGAGAGTTAATAACTGCTTCAAATAAAAAATATAAAAAGTAGAGGACATTACAAAAATGATGGATTCCTTGAATGAGCAATATAGGAAAGAAATAGATCGCATAAAGCACAGTCAAAGAGATACAGAGGAACTTAAAATCTCAATCACAAGCTTGCAAAACCGTTTGAGTGATTGTGAAGACAGAGTTCCAGATCTTGAAGACGCTGATGCAGCTAGTTAAAAGGTAAGAAAAGAGCTCTTAAAAACAACTAGGATACAGGAAAAAATCATTCATCACTTGCAAGACAATGCAAAGATGAACGATGTGAGACCAATAGGTATCAACGAGAAAGAATGAGTCAATACAAATGACATTAAAAACTAATGGGCAAAACTAATAGCAGAAAACTTCCCAAATATGAGGAAACATTCTGACATTCAGGTAACTGAAGCATACAGAACGCCAAGTAACATCAACCCAATGAAAAACACACCGAGACATATAATAGTCAAGATCCCAGAAATTCAGCACAAGAACAATATACTGAAAGCCACTAGAGAAAAGAAGCACATCACATTCAAAGGAAAACACATCAGAATTATGGCTGACTTCCCTTCACAAACTGAAGGGAAGAAGAGCATGAGCAGAGTACATCAAGTCCTCTATGAAAACAAATTCCAGCCCAGACTACTATACCCTGCAAAACTCACTATAAGTTTAATGGAGAAGTGAAATACTTCCATGACAAAGAACAACTAAAGAATTTAATGATGACAAAGCCAACACTACACAGGCACCTGAAAGATGTTCTAGAGAGGGACCAAAATGATCAGAACTTCACGAATGAGATCAGAAGCAACCAACTAAATAGGGCAAGTAATTAAACACAGGAGAAAAAGGAGTAAACAACAACTGGTAAATAACATGTCAATCGTAAGTCAATTGAGCCATTAATGTAAATGGACTCAATTCACCAATAAAGGGAAATAGACTGGCACAGTGGATTAGAAAACATAATCCAACAATATGCTGTATACAAGAAACACATTTAACTCAAAAAGACATTCATAAGCTGAAAGTGAAAGGATGGAACAAAATACTATATGCCCCAGCACCTCAGAAAAAAGTAGGGGTAGCAATTCTATTCTCAGACAGTCTCAACTTCAAACCAACAATGATCAAGCGAAATAAAGAATGCCACTACATACTGGTTAGAGGAAAAATTCAAGAGGAAGAGGTAACACTCATAAATATGTACGCACCAAACATGGGAGAACCCAACTATTTAAAGCAAATCTTAATGGACATGAAAAATCTAATATCAAATACCACAATCTTAACAGAAGTACTTAACACCCCCTAATCTCCAAAAGATAGGCCAACCAGACAAAAAGTTAGCAAAAAAATAACAGAACTGAATGAGAACTTGGAAAAAAATGGACTTGATGGACATATGCAGAGTGTTCCACCCAAACACAGCTGAATACACATTTTTCTCAGCTGCACATGGGTCATTTTCTAAAATAGACTGCATGCTCATCCATAGGTCATGCTTAAGTATATGCAAGAAAACATAAATTATACCATGCATATTATCTGACCACAGTGCAATGAAACTGGAAATGAATGACAAAGGAAACCAGAAAAACCCGCTAAGTACATAGAAATTAAATGACACCCTACTCAGCAGCCAATGGGTCACAGATGAAATTAAACAAGAAATTCAACAATATCTACAATGCAATTAAAATTCAAGCAAAATTTATCAGAATTTATGGGATACAATGAAAGCAGTTCTCAGAGGGAAATTCATAGCTGTGAACTCACATATTAGGAAAACAAAATGCGAACAAAGAAACACCCTGATGCTGCACCTCCAACAACTAGAAAACGAACAGCAAACCAAACCCAGAGCCCAAAGATGGGAAGAAATCATAAAGATTAGAGCAGAAATTAATTCAGTTGAGACGAAGAAAATAGTTCAAAGGATTAACGAAACAAAAAGCTGGTTCTTTGAAAGATTAAATAAAATTGATAAGCCCCTAGCTAACCTCATCAAACAGAGGTTAAATTCAAATACAAGCAATAAGGAACGAAAAGGGTATAATTATCACAGAGCCAGTGGAAATTCAGATTATCAATAGCTACTTTGAGAATCTATACTCTCACAGAATAGAAGACACAGAAGAAATGGACAGATTCCTAGAAAAGTACAAATTACCAAAACTGAATTGACAAGATATAACCACTCTCAATAGCCCAATAACAGCCAATGAAATACGAGATGTAATTAAAAACCTACCGGCAAAGAAAAGTCCAGGTCCAGATGGATTCACAGCTGAATTCTACAAGACATTTACAGAAGATGTAGTCCCTATACTTCTCAAACTCTTACATGAAATTGAAAAGGAAACAATCCTCCCAAAATCATTCCTGGAGGCAAGTATTATACTGATACCTAAACCAGGGAGAGATGCAATTAAAAATGAGAACTACCGGCCAATCTCCCTCATGAACATAGATGCCAAAATACTCAATAAAATCTTAGCAAATAGAATACAGCAAATCATCAAGAAGATCATACACCATGACCAGGTAGGAGTCATCCCAGGGATGTAAGGATGGTTCATTATTCCAAAACCTATAAATGTGATACACTATATCAATAGAGCAAAAACTAAAAACCACATGATAATCTCCATTGGTGCAGAAAAGGCTTTTGACAAAATCCAACACTCATTCATGTTCAAAGACCTACAGAAAATTGGAATAGATGGCCTCTACTTCAATAGGGTAAAAGCCATTTATGAAAACACAATGGCTAAAATAATTCTAAATGGGAAAAAAACTGAAATCCTTTAATCTTAGATCTGGTAAAAGACAAGGATATCCTCTATCATCACTCCTATTCAATATAGTTCTGGAATCATTAGCTAGAGCAATTAGGCACGAGAAAGAAATAAAAGGAACAAGAATAGGTAAAGAAGAAATTAAATTATCATTATTTGCAAGTAACATGAGACTTTACTTAGAAGACAAAAAAAATTCCACCAAGAAGATACTGGAATTAATACAGAAATTAAGTAGCATAGCAGGATACAAAGTCAATATCCAAAAGTCAATAGCTTTCCTCTACACAGATAGCAAACACACTGAGAGGGAAATTAGAGAAACAACATCTTTTACAATAGCACTGAGGAAAATGAAATACGTTGGAATTCATCTAACTAAAGAAGTCAATGATCTTTTCAAGGAAAATTACAGTATTCTTAAAAAAGAGACTGTAGAGGATTTCAGAAAACAGAAAGATATTCCATGCTCCTGGATAGGAAGAACCAACATTATGAAGATGGTCGTACTCCCAAAATTGCTGTACAGATTTAATGCAATCCCTATCAGACTACCACCAACATACCTCACAGACCTAGAGAAATCATTCCAAAAATTTATTTAGAACCAGAAAAGACCTAGAATAGCAAAGGCAATCCTGGGCAATAAAGACAAGGCAGGAAGCATTACAATTCCTTACTTGAAGTTATACTACAAGGCTATTGTGATAAAATCAGTATGGTACTGGCAACAAAATAGACGTGAGGATCAATGGAATAGATTAGAATGCCATAGCCCTTATGAACACATTCTGCCACCTTGTCTTTGACAAAGGGGCCAAACATACTCACTGGAAGAAAGATAGCCTCTTTAACAAATGGTGCTGGAAAAACTGGCTATCTACATGCCAAAAACTCAAACTTGACCCAGGTCTATCACCATGCACTAAGCTAATTTGAAAATGGATTAATGATTTTAACATTAAAAGAGAAACACTAAATCTCCTGGAAGAGAAAGTAGAAGGAACTCTTGAAGATGTAGGGGTAGGTAGAGTTCATGAACAAAAATCAAATCGCATGGGAAACACTTTAAAGAATTGACAGCTGGGACCTACTTTTATTGAGAAGTTTTTCCCATCAAAAGAATTTACCAACAGAGTGAAAAGACAACCCACATATTTGGAAAAAAAAATCTTGACAAATAAGTACTCAGACAAAGGTCTGCTCTCTAGAATTTATAAAGAACTAAAAAACACTAGGGCCCCAAAATTTAAAGACTCAGTCCAGAAATGGTTATCTGAGGTGAACACACTTCTCAGAGGATGAAATTAAGGAAGCAAATAAATATATGAAAAAATGCTCCACATCAATAGCTATCTATGAAATACAAATTAAAACAACATTGAGATATCATCTCACCCCAGAAAGAATGGCTATCATGACGAAATCAACCAACAACAAATGTTGGAGAGGCTGTGGGGAAAATGGAACCCTTCTCCACTGCTGGTGGGAATATAGACTGGTGCAACCGTTATTGAAATCAGTGTGGAGACTCCTTAGAAAACTACGACTGGAAATTCCATTTAAATCAGCTATTCCTCTACAGGGAATTTTCCAAGAAGATCTGAAAACATCATATCATAGTGATATATGTGTGCCTATGTTGATAGCAGCACAATTTGTGATAGCCAAATCTTGGAAACAACCAAGAATCCCATCACCTGAGGAATGGATGAAAAAGTTGTGGTATTTTTATACAATGGAGTATTACTCAGCTATATAGAATGATAAACTCAAAGCTTTATATTTAAGTGGATGCCACTTGAAGATATACTAATAAATGAAATAAACCAGACACATGTGTAAATATCATATAGTTTCCCTAGTATAAGAACTCAAAAGAAGAAATACAAATAGAAAGGTATAATACAATTAAAAGGAAAGCAAGAGCTTGAGTACTTGACAGTGAAAAGAGAGCAAGGAGAAAAGCTAAGAAACATGACTGAGGCAATCTATACAGTTATATGTTCAAGATGAGTAAGGCAATGATCCTGAAAATCTTCAGAAGATTTTCGAATCTAGCAGTTGATTGGAAGGATTCTCACCCTGACTTACTCTATATGCTGACAGCTGTGAACTAAGCAACTGCACTGAAGATGGCAATTTGTAATAGTAGGTTCATGCTTGGAGTGCCTGTCATTCTGGTCTTCTGAATACGGGCTGCTTGTCATGACACACCAGTTGCTGCCGTGCTGTCTCTCGGTTAGATGATTGTTCAAAAAGAAGGGGTGGTGAATGAAGGCAGGAGACAGGAAAAGGAGTGCTGTGGGACTATCCTGCAACAGTGTTGTATATGGTTAGATTTCTGGACTTTTGAGTAAATATATATAATTCTTTATTCCTATTTTTTAAATACATTTTTACAAAAAAGAGGATATAGGTGAATGTTCATTTTGTATCTGTGTATTCAAAATGGTTAGGATAGATATATAGCTACAATCTCTTAATGAATAGAGGGATTTGTTGTAATAGTGTTTGCAAATAGGATATCATGTCCGCATCTTGTACAGCAAATAACCACTAGGAAGAATGCATGCAATGTGTTAATTATTGAAACTGTCCTACCAATTTGGTTTGAAACTGTGTCATTGCTATTTGTTTCTCAATAAAATTATGGAAAATAAATAAATAAATAAATATGTTTTTATTTTTTTAAATTTTTTGTCGTATTCTGTAGGGCCAAAGTTTAATATATCAATACTTTATGAAAAAAAGCAGAGAGCAAAGGGAGGGGCAGCAACAATGGCAACAGAGAGCAAGTCTAGCTCCCTTGTGTTGCATTCAGGCTATCCACACCAGGTTGGGAGTAGTTTTCATGCCCATAATCCCATCAGCACTCATACCCATACCAGTGGATCATGAATTAATCAGAAAATCCTGAAGTTTGCCCCCTGACTGCATAAGGCTTTGGGGGAACAACTAGACACAAACCATAACATTCTGTCCAAGACACCCAAAGATTCATGCACATCCCTTTGTGCAAAGGACATTTTAGTCTATCTCTAAGATTTGCCAAATTTCCAACAGTTTCAACATTGTTGAAAAGTCCAAGTCCAAGTCTCCTCCAAGATCCAAGTCAAACTCCTAGCTGTGAGCCACTGTACAAATGAAAACTTAAATACTTCCAACATTCAGTGGCACAAGATAAACATTACCATTTCAAAAGATACACACAAAAGGATACCAAGCATTGGGACCAAACCAAGTCCAAAATCCACAAAGACAAACATTAAGTCCTGTTGTTCCATGTAGAACATCTGAAGCAATCTGTGGCAAATTGTGAGCTCCATGTGGCTCCACCCCTATGACACTCTTGGTGGATGCTCCCATGGCTTCTCACTCACAGTTTTTCCATCTTAAAGTTTTTCTTAGATGATCTGCATTTCTGCTTCTCCAAACTTCTGGGGTTTCTCCTGAATAGGCTTCTTACAGCTTTACACACTCCCCTCTCAGGGACACACCGCCTGGCCTCCCAGGCCTTCTGAAATCAATGTGGAAGCCTTCTTGACCTCAGAACTGTATTCTGAATGCACCCCAAGCCAATGCCACATGGATGATGCCAAGGTCTTCTGCCAGCTGAAGCAGTAGCCAGGCTTTCCTCTCTCTTGACTGTAGTGGTAGAGTGCTTGAATCACTAAGCACTCTGTGATTCTGAAGAATACATTTTCTAGGCTGGCGCCATTCTGTAACCTGGTGTGCCACTGCTTCCTTTCTGGAACATGGGGCTCTGTGGCTTTCCCCTCCTTGGCTGTCCTTCACTCTTGCCATTTTGAGGCTGCAAAGAGTGGAGATCTGCTGCCTTCCATGTTGCCCTCAGGCAATCCTTCTCTTATTTCTTCTTGGTAATGTAGATCTCCTTCAGCTCTCTCTACAATCCACAGCTTGATTGCAGTTTCCTTTCTCACCAAACTCACATTTTAAATCTTCCTGTTGGGCTCTTTGCTCTTAATTCTCAACTAAAAGCCCCCAACAATAGCCAGGCCAAAGCCCCAATATTTGGCTGCTTTGAAATGTCTTTTGGAAGATTAAGCAGTCCTCCATGCTTAATCTCAGCCTCAGGCAAAGTCTCTGGACACAAGCAAAATTCAAGCTTTCTGCCATGACATAACACAAATCATCCGGAGTCCAACAACCAATGCAACCCTTCTTCCCAGCAGAAACCTCCTAAGCCTGGTTTTTACAGGCAAGATTTCTATCAGCCTTCTGGTCTGAGCTCTGACAATAATCTCCTGTACAGAACAGCTGAAGCTCTTCCAGCGCTTTACTTGTAGGTGACACCTCAGAACCTTTTCTATCTCTTCCCATAAGTTATTCCCAAATGCTTGTAATCCACATGGTCAGGTTTAGTCACAGCAATGACCTCACTTCTCTGGTACCAAATTCTGTTTCAGTTACTTTTCACTCATTGCTAGGACAAATACCCAACACTCAAAATTAATGAAAGAAACGATTATTTAACTCACAGTTACTGGAGGCTTCAGTTCATACTCAGCTGGCTTCAAGGCAGAGTGGAACATGGCACAGAACAACTTTTCATGGTTTCAGCAAAGAGCAGAGAGCAAAAGGAGGGGCAGCAACAATGGCAGCAGAGAACAAGTCTGTCTTCCTTGTGTTGCATTCAGGCTATCCACCCCAGGCTGGGTGTAGTACTCATACCCATAATCCCAGTGGATCATGAATTAATCACAAAGTCTACAAGTCTGACCCTTGACTGCATGAGGCTTTGGAGGGACAACTAGACACAATCCATAACAATGTGTATAACAATTTTGGGAGTATCACCATTTTCACAATGTTGGTTCTTCCTATCCAGGAGCATGGAATATTCTTCTGTTTTCTCGAATCTTCTTCAAACTCTTTTCTCATGGTACCATAATTTTCACTGTTAAACCTTTTACATTTTTGTGAGATTGATCCCTTAATATTTCTTTTTCTTTTTTGAATGTTATTGTGAAAGGCATGGCTTCCATAATTTCTCTCTCGGTGTTAATTGTGTACAGAAATGATACTGATTTTGGGATATTGACTTTGTATCCTGCTATGTTGCTGAATTTGGTGATTAAATCTACAAGATTCTTGGTGGGGTTTTTGTAGTCCCCTATGTAGAATATCATATCATCTGCAATTTATGATAATTTCCGTTCTCCTTTTTCCAATCCTTATTCCTTTTCTTTCTCTCTCTTGCCTGATTACTCTGGTTAATCTTTCCCAAACTATATTGAATAGGAGTGAGGACAGTGAACATCCTTGTCTTCTTCCTAATTTTAAAATGATAGCCTTCACTTTGCCCATTTAGTATGATGCTAGCTGTTGGTTTCTCATAGATGGTTTTATCAGGTGGAGATATAGACCATTTATTCCAATTCTCTGTAGGGTTTTTATTGTTAGTGAGTATTGGAATATCAAAAGCTTTTTCTCCATATACTGAGATGATGATGTGTTTTTTTGTTCTTGGTTCTATTGATGTGGTGTATTACACTTATGGATTTCCATATGTTGAACCATCCCTGAATACCAAGGATGAATCCCACTTGGTCATGTTGTATAATCTTCTTGATGATTTGCTGCATTCTATTTGCTAGTATTTTCTTGAGGATTTTTACATCTATATTCATTAGAGAGATTGGCCTGTAGTTCTCTTTTTTAGTTGGCTCTTTCTCCAGTTTTTGGAATCAGCATAATATTGCCTCCAGGAATGAGTTTGGGAGAACTGCTTCTCTCTCAATTTTACTGAAGAATTTGAGAAGAGTTGGCATTAAATCTTCTCTAAATTGATTGTAGAATTCTGGTGTGAATCCATTGGGACCTGGGTTTTTCATTATATTTTCAATTTTGTTTGTCATTATTGTGTTATTCAGAGTTTGTATATATTCTTGACTCAGCTTTGGCATTTCATATGTATCTAGGAAACTGTTCATTTCCCCTGTGTTTTCCATCCTGTGAAAGTAAACATTTTGGGAGTAGGTATTAGTGATGTTCTGTATTTCTCTAGTGTCTGTAGTGATTTCACCTTTTTCATTCTTTTTTTGGGGGGATGGGGGAGGTCGACAGGGTGTTCAGGGTCTCACTACTAGATTGGACTCCTAGTGATCCGCCTGTTTACAGCATCCCAAGAGCTGGGATTACAGGTGCGCAGCACCACACCCAGTCTCAACTGCCATCTCAGCATACCCCATTGGTGGGGCCAGCACGGCAGGCCTGGGGATCAAATTCCCAGCTCCTGCACCTTCTTGCCAGTTGTGCTGATAACTCACTACTATTATGGACTATTGGACTATATTGGGTTATTTTGTTGAATTCATGTACCTACAATCTTTGGACTGGCATCAAATATGAAAAGGTCCTTTAAAGACCTCCAAATACAGCTTCTCTAACTGCAGTGTAATACCCCATTACTGTTGTATCATTGTTTATCTGATTTTTCATGTCTGTTAAAATTTGTCTTACATAAGCGGGTGTTCCTGCATTGGGTGCATATATATTTACCATTGTTTTGTTATCTTTTCCTCTTGTAGTTTTCCCTTAACAAATTTATAATGAGCTTCTTTATCTCTTTGGATGATTTTTGATTTGAAGTTGATATTAACAGCAACCAGAATATCTGCCCCTGCTTTTTCTGATTTCCTCTGGCATAGAGGATTGTTTTCTATCCTTTGACTTTTAGTCTGTGAATTTCCTCTTGAGTTTAATGTGTTTATTGTATGCAGCATACTGTTGAATTTTGCTTCTTAATCCACTCTGCAAGTCTGGTTTTCTTTTTTTTTTTTTTTTTTTTTTTTGATTGGTGAATTGAAACTATTTACATTGATGGTTATAACTGATACCTATTGCCTGATCTTTGTCATGCTATTTTCCCGTTATAAGTTCCGTAACTTTCCCCTCTTTTTAATTACTTCCTCTGTATTGTTATTCCTTTCTGTTGTTCTAGAAGCTCTCATCTCTTCTGTCTCTTTGTAGAACATTTGTCAGTACTCTTTGTAGTTTAGTTTGGTGGTCATGAATTTCTTCAGTTGTTCTTTGTCATTGAAGGATCTTATTTCACCATTGAATTTGATAGTTTTTCAGGGTACATCAACCTGGATTATACTTCACTCTAAGATCTTGATTGGATTATTTGTGTTGAGAAATCTGCCATGATTCTGATGGGTTTCCCATTGTAAGTAATATGTTTCTTCTCTGTAACAGCTTTTGATATTCTACTCTTTTGCTGAATGTCTGAGATCTTGAGTATTATGTGTCTAGGTGTAGATTTATTGTGAGTAAGGCTGTGTGGAGTTTTATATGCCTTGCTTAACTGTATGTCAGGTTCTTTTCTCATGTTTAAAAATTTTTCTGCTAGTAATTCTGCAAATAGTCTTTTCATGCTATTTGTGCGGTCTCCCACTGCTTCATTGACACCTATTATTCTTATTTTTTTCATCATCTTGTAGCTGTTGAATTCTTTTTTCCTAATGTTTTAATAAATCTTTTATTTCCCTGTCATTAGCTGCCCTGCTGTCTTCGAGGTCTGAAAGTCTATCTTCAGTTTCATTCAAGGGGTTTTACCAGCTCTCAATGGAGTTCTTAATTTCCTAGGTATCTGTTTTTATCTGTTTCATGCATTCTAATTCTTTCCTGTATTGTTCGTTCAGTGTTTCAATCATTTTTCTATTTTCTATTTATGTAATTTTAGCAGTGCTATGCAATTTTTTCACAATTATTGTCCTTTCTTTTTGCACCTGAGAGATTATGTCTGATTTTATTTCTTCTATAGCCTGATGGACTTGTTTCTTTACTTCAGTTGCTATCACTTCAGAGATTTCAGGTGTGTGATTTCCATGTTCTTGTATGTCTTTGTCTCCTGGATTTCTTCTGGGTGGGCCAGAGGATTGAGATTGTCTTTTGCTCCTGCATTTTGGCATTTTTGAAGCTCTCAGTAATAACCCAGACAGAGTCCCGCAGGCCACTTAGAGTCCGCAAAAGTTCTTAAATGGCTCCAGGAAAGCTCTGAGCCTGCTTGTGCTGGGCCCACAGATCACAGCTCTCCTGAGTCCCACAGGCCACTCAGAGTCCTCCTTAGTTCTTAAAGGTTTGGACCAGCACCAGCAAAAGACCCTGCATGCTGGTGGCTAAGGTCAAAGCTCACCAGAGTCCTGCAGGCTGCTCTGCACCTGCCAAAGCTATTCAATGGTGCCAGAAATGCTCTACACCTGTACACACTGGAAGACCTTTCTTTCCTTACTGACTATGATGTTGGCTTCTACATGTATTAGAACTGCTATGATGATGAGTTTTGGACCTATGTCCCAAATCCACTTCTTTTGTGACCTGTTACCTAGATAGGTCATATTCCTGAGATTTAGCACACATTGTGAGGTTCAAGGTCTCCCAGAATCCTTCCCATATGGCATATAGCCAGTAGAAGTCACAAAAGAAGGCCAAGCAAGGTGCAGGCTCTCAGTGTGTTCCAGAAATTAAGGTTTCTTTTTGTAGTTGGCCTTTGAATGTATCAGTGTCTTATAGTTCTGAAATTTTGTCCTCACATTGGTTGCTTCTGTTTCCCATACATTTAATAGGATTTTTGATCTCCTGGATTTCTGATAGAAAATTTTTCATGAACTCTAATTCTTTGATAAACTTGTCATTCATGTTGAATAATGTTTATTTAGCTCAGATAGCTTTTTATTACTGTATTCTGAAAGGTCTTAAATCATTTTGATTATTACTTTCATTATCTGTTCAGTTATATCTTATGGGATCTTGCCAAGTACCTCATTGATTTGTTTTCTAACCTCTTCTTATATCCTTTCAACTAATTTGAGTGTGTGTCCTATGCTATTCTCTCCCTCAGTGTCCTCCAATTCACTTCAGGGAAGTTGTGACTTTTGGAAGGCATGTTGTTGCCTTGTCTTCTCAAGTGTCTTGTTTTGCTTTGCTTTATTTTGTTTTGTTTTGTATTGAGGTTTGTGGATAAAGACTTTGTTGCTAGTATAGGGATGTCTTTAGTTGCCTTTCATTGATGTATTTTTGGGTGTGGCTTACTATAAACCTTTGCCACAGCCCCAAGATCTGACCACCATGGCTAATTTGGGATGGAATGCAGTGTAGTTAGTCCAACAAGGAAGGTTTCTGGAAATGTACTGTAGTATTGTTAGAGGAACATGAGAACAACTACACTACAGAAACTCTCTTATAGTATTGTCAATGTTACAAAGGTAATCTGAATTTTGGCTTACAGAAAAAATAGTGACTATTATGTGACCCTGTTAATATCAAGCAAATTAGCTACACTATTACCATCTAAGACAAATTGGATATTATGCCATAAGAACCAATTATGTACCACCCTTAATCTTAAAGAAGAAACTCATAATTCTGATGTAAACATTAGGACAAATCAGATATTGGCTTACAACTAATATGTACCAAATGCAATTGTTATATCTGCACTAATAGCAGAAAATAATATAATGGTAATTTTACAGTTATATTTCAAAGATTAAAAATATTTATGGTTATAGGGGCTGGTGAGATGGCTCAGTGGTCTAAAGCACCTACTTAGAACAAGCTAAGCTAAGCAAAAGCACAGCTACCACGGTTCAATCCCCAGCACCACATGCCAGCCAGCCCCGCCCCCTGGTGGGCTGAGCTGGCCACACACACACACACACACACACAATAAATAAATAAATAAATAAATAAATAAATTTTAAAAAATATTTATGGTTATATTATTAAAGATATAAGGTTTAGGAGTGGAGGAATGGAAATCTTAAACTCTAGTAAGAGAAGGAAAAAGAAGCAGTGAAAAGGATCCTATTTGGGAGTGGGATGTTCATAACATTAGGTAAATGTAGGGGGAAAACTGATGAGAAATAGAATATAAAAGAAAAAAAGAGAGAAAAACAAATTACGCAAAGAATAAAAATGAAAAAATTAAAGAGAAAATTAAGATGAGGAAGAACTAAAATAAAGGAAAGTAATAAAAAGAGATTAGCAATGAGGAAGGTCAAAGGAAAATTCCCCAAGCTCCAATAAACTGGTGAAGAAAGAAAGAAAAAAAAGAAAAGAAACTAAACTAAACTAAACTAAACTAAACTAAAAACAATGCACAAAAAAAAAGAACAATGAAATTTCTTTCTGATTTCAAATGTGTGGCTTTCTTCATGGGTCTAAAACTTGGGGCAGTTTCCCAGTCAAGATATGTCCCTGCTCACACTAGTAAAATAAAGAAGGCAGTCAGATCCCACTCAGCACTGGCTGCAGGGACCAGAAGGCTGTAGGATTCACGTGATGACACCAATTCTGTGGCTTTCAAATTCACAGCAATTCAGGCTTATCTTGGTCTCTGGCCATGGGGAATAAGGCCTGTGTCCCTTAGTTTAACACATTCAGGCCAGTTTAAACATGACTGTCCTATCAGTTGGTGTAGAGGATTATTAACAGGTGATTAACTGGTTATACTCAGATGAACTGAATTAGTGTGGTGTTGGGTATGAAAGGCCCACTTAAGGATTGTTGCCAACAGCATAAGAAACAGAACTGGAGAAGCTGTTGGGAGGTTGTTATGGAAGTTGTTTGGAAAAGCTGTTGGAACTGTTGGAAGCTGCTCTTATCTTGGGCTATTCTGCTGGAGAACCTTGTCATATAGGCTTTCCTGATGAATTTGGCTGTTCTCATCAGAAGAGCAGCTCAGGACCTCATTGTTGTTGAGAATGACTGAAGTTTACTTTGGGGGAGCTCTGGTCCTCATCTTGAGCATTGATTCCTGGCTCTGGAGGGGAAGATGGTGCACAGTTCAGCCCATGGGAGAAGCTTGTCATGTTGGTTTTCTTCAATGGGAACTCAGCTTTCCTCATTACTGGAAGAGCTCAGGCCATCACTGTTGTTAAGAATGGTTGTGGTTCTTTTGTGGAGAGCTCTGGTTCTTACCTTGGACATTGCTTTCTGGCTCCAGTTTAGATCCCTCAGCCTGATAGCACAGATTCCTTATCCCACTGGCCCAGACTTTCTAGCTTCTACCACTGGCCTTTGGGTGCAGATCTGTGATGTGGGCCTGCATAATATATTGTCATTGACTCCAATTGAACTTGTGAGAGGCACTGCTATGGGCTCTAGATTTTCAGCTGGACTGATGCAGGATATCAGGATTCAAGCTCTGAGCTGGATTCTTTGGTCTTTAGTGTATGGTCAGAATTCTTTCACTCTTGTATATGATTCTTTGAGTAATTATAAAATGACCTTATAAAATGTGTCCTTGAACACAGTTGGCTTCAATCACAACAGAGGTACATGCAAGAGTGTCTCACTGAACAACTTGTACCACTGGTGGTACAAATGGATCTAATTACTTTTACTGGCCTTTCTAGCAAGAAAATTAAATTAGAGTCACCCAACACCAAGAATTACCAATTGAATCAGAGCTGCCTAGCAATGAGAAATATGAATCAAGGTCTGACTATGAACATGTTAAAATCCTCAGGGAGCCTATGGTCAGCATTACTATGGTTCACTGACCAGAGCTATCTCCCATAACTGTTCCTCACCCAGTCACTGTGGGACTGTGACATGGGGATCCCTGAACTGAAGCCATCCTGTGGCTGTTCCGAGACCCAGGTTCAAACAATCAAGCCCTCTCAGAAATGGCATCTAACCGAGCACTCTCTCTAGGGAGTATGGTGGGCACTTGGTTGGTATCATTTGACAGTTGTTACAGCTCACATCTGCAACACCCACAGGTCCACTCCACCACTGCATTACTCCCTGAAGTATCCACTTTCAGCTTTTCTCCATAGATTTGATCTTTCTTTCCATGAACCATGTGTGCAGAGCTGGGGAGAAAGTGGAGATTGTCCCTTTTCCATGTTGTGTTGTCTTTTTTACTGCTTTGTAGGTCTTAACTTTCCTCAGTGCCTTCCTTCTTTTGGAGACTACTTCCTCTTTTTCCTCCCTCAAGTTGTTATATTCCCATGTGTGGATTTCAAATCTCAGAGAGGCTAAGTTGGTGTGTACCACTCCACCATTTTTGCAGAAGTCTTCTGTGCTCTACTCTGTTCCACTGAGTTGTCTCTCCCTATGAAACATACTACTTGTATTAAGTATTATAATTTTGTGATATAATAAGTTGTGATTTCACTAAAAGTCAAGTCTGTCTTGGGGATAATTGTCATCTTTCATAATAGAGATTATAACTGATTTTCTTCTTGAAGTTTTTAAGGTGGTAAAATTACATCAATCAATTCATTTTTCAGGTTAAACCTACTTTACATTTCTAGAATGACCCCAACTTGCTTATTATATTTTTTAATATTGCTGATTTCTTTGGGGGTGTGGTACTGAGAATTAAATTCAGGATCTTGCACTTGTCAGGTCATTGCTGTGCTACTGAGCTACATCCCTGGCCCTATATTGCTGGTTTCGATTTCAAAACCATTTGGGAGTTTGTGAACAAGGTCTCATTGTGTTGCCCAGTCTGGTCTCAAATTTATAATCCTCTTGCCTCAGCCACCCAGATCACAGGGTTGCAGGTGTGCACCATCATGCCTGACTTCAGTTTTCTAATATTTTGCTTAGGAATTTTGCATTGATGTTTATAAATAGGATTAACCTGTATTTTCATACTTACCTTGTCAAGTTTTGTGGGCAAGATTATGTTACTTTTATAAAATTAGTGTAGAAATGTCCTCTTCCAATTATCTTAATGTGTTTCTATAAATTTGGAATCATTTCATTCTTGAATATTTGGTGGGACCTATTAATAAAACCATTTAGATATGAGGTACCTCTTTACTAGAGGATTTTAATGACAGATTCAATATATATATATTTAAAAACAAACTCAAGTTTTCTATTCTTTCTAGTAAGTTGATTGGCATCTTCTTACTTCCATAACAGCTTTCCCCAAACCACCTTCTACACATGAGTTGAAACATATTACAACATTCCTTTATTTAAAACATTTATGTGACTTTAGATTTCATTTTTTAAATTTTTATTTCTTTATTCATTTGGTACGAGGTCTCACTACGCAGCTCAGACTCACAGTGATTCTCCTGTTTTAGCCTCCCCAGTGCTGGTATTACAGGTGTATACCACCATGCGCAGTTTCAGCGACCAGCAAAGTGTAAGGTCTGTGAAGCATGTGGTACCAGGGATTGAACCTGGGTCCTTGACCTTGCCAGGCAGGTGCTTACACTGCCTAGATATCTCCCTAGCCTAGATTTCATTTTAAAACTAAAAGCAAAACTACTTCCCTTGGCTCCAGTACATCACATGACCACATTTGTCCCTAACTTTTAAGCCTCATTGTTCCACTCTCTCACTGCTCAACCTGCCTTCTTGTTGTTCCTAACACAGAACCAAGCTTGTTCTTGCCTTAAGGCCTTGAATATGCTGAGCCCCTTCTCTTTCTCCTACCCTTTTCCTCCCATTCTTTATTCATCTCAATCTCCTCTCCCTTCTTTTTCTCATTTATTTTCCTTGCAGTATTGTAATTAAACCCATGGCTTTTACACTGACCTATATCTCCAGATTATTGTATTGTGTGAGGGAATGGTAGACATATATGCATACATGTATGTTTGTGTGTGCAGTGATTTTTAGTTTGTGGAGCATCTCAAAAGTTGCTAAATTGGTAATTCCTCAAGTTCTTGCTTTCCTTCTACTTGTATTATAACTTTATATGTGTATTTCTTCGTTTGAGTTCTTATACTAGGGAAAATATATGATATTTACACATGTGTGTCTGGTTTATTTCACTTATGAGTATATCTTCAAGTGGTATCCATTTCAATATAAAGGCTTCGAGTTTATCATTCTTTATAGTTGAGTAATACTCCACTGTATAAAAACACCACATCTTTTTCAACGATTCCTCAGGTGATGGGCATCTTGGTTGTTTCCAAGATTTGGCTATCACAAATTGTGCTGCTATAAACATAAGCACACATATATCACTATGGTAGGATGTTTTCAGATCCTCTGGGAAAATTCCCAGTAGAGGAATAGCTGGTTGAAATGGGATTTCCAGTCCAACTTTTCTAAGGAGTCTCCATACTGATTTCCATAATGGTTGCACCAGTCTACATTCCCACAAGCAGTGGAGTAGGGTTCCTTTTCCCCACAGTCTCTCCAACATTTGTTGTTGGGTGATTTCTTTATGATAGTCATTCTTTCTGGGGTGAGATGATATCTTGATGTTGTTTTAATTTGCATTTCATGAATGGCTAGTGATGTGGAACATTTTTTCATATATTTATTCACTTCTTTAATTTCATCCGATGAGAAGTGTGTATTCATCTCAGATGCCCATTTCTGGAATGGGTCTTTAAATTTTGGGGCCCTAGTGTTTTTTAGTTCTTTGTAAATTCTAGAGAGCAAACCTTTGTCTGAGTACTTATTTATCATGATTTTTTCCAAATTTGTTGGTTGTCTTTTCACTTTCTTGGTAATTTCTTTTGATGTGCAAAAGCTTCTCAGTAAGAGCAGGTCCCAGTTGTTAATCCTTTCAAGTGTTTCCCATGTGATTTGGTTTTTAAAAACATTGCTAAATTGAATGCTCTGGGATTGAACTTGTGATTCTTCTGCCCCAGCCTCCCAAGAGTGCTGAGATTATAGTCATGTGCTACCACACTTGACTCTTCTCATTCTCTGCTTGAATGTCACCTCCTCAAAAAGATCTTTTTCAGCCACTCCATCAGAAGTAGGTTCTTTTTTTTCCTTCATGGCATTCATTTATAACTATCACTCCTAATTGTTTCCTTCTTTAGTTCATTTAAGCTCCTTTATTTCTCTCTCTAGATTGTAATATCTTTGAGGCATAAGTATCAACTATCTCACTTACTATCTGAGTTGTAGTATCTAGTTCAGTACTGGGAACATGACAGATGCTCCATATTTTTTAACAAATAATAAATAAGCCTAAACAGAACTATGACTTGGTTGGCCATACAGCTTTGTTAGGGTGGAGTGAGAATATAAATAAATCATTCCTGACATATTAGTAAAGACAGTCTACATACCAAAAACTTTCAAATGGTTTTGATTCAAGAAAAACAAACAAGCCAGAATTGAAGAAGGGTCTTGATTGCAGCTAAGGAGTTTGGGTTTTATATTAAAGGAAATTTAGAGCCACTGAAAATCTGGCAGGAAAACAGTCATTGACAGCTAATTAATGGGTGAGGGAGAGCTAAAATTCAAGCTCTTGCCTTTAATTTCTCTATATCCAGCTAAGTGACAAGACCTGGGCTAGAACTGTAAAGGTACAGTGGTTAAAATATCAGGCTCCAAACTCAGACTTCTTGTTGAGAGTGTCATACTTTAACCACTGCAACTCTGCCACTTCTCAACTGTGTGGCCTTGGACCCATTTGCTACATCTGTATAATGGGAATAATAAGAGTAGTTAAAGTCACCAGGCTCTTTTGAGGACTAAATGAGATAGTTTTTAAACATTAGTGTAGTGCCTGGCTCATAAGTGTTCAGTAAATGTTGGCTATTACTAATCACATGTGTCCTCTCTTGGGAGCATTTTCATTCTGTTTTTCTTCTCATGTGCAATGAGCATATCTGGTATAAAAATAATGAATTGTAAGATTTATATGGCTTAAAAGGTGATTTTTAAAATAGCATTGTTAGCTAGATTATGTCTATACTCCCAGCTATTTGAAAAGCTGAGGCAGGAAGATCACTGGAAAGCAGTAGCTTAGAGCCTGCCTGGGCTAGGTCGTGAGACTCTGTGTCCAAAAATGAAGAAAAGGAAAGAAGACATAGTATTAGACACAGCCTAGAAGGGCTTTCCAGGCACACTTCGTGGGTCCTGCATCTTCTTTTTTGTTTGTTTGTTTGTTTGTTTGTTTGTTTACTGTCAGAAAGATAGCCTTTTTATGTAAACTTTTTATTTTTATTTTTTATTTTTCCCCATAATTTTATTGATAAGCAAATAGCAATGAGACAGTTTCAAATCAAATTGGTAGGACAGTTTCAATTATTAAAACATTGCATACATTCTTCCTAGTGATTAGTTGCTGTACAAGATGCGGGCATGATATCCTACTTACAAACACCATTAGAACAAAT
>NW_004524639.1:6880847-6889626 GCF_000260255.1 Octodon degus
TGCTATGAGTTCTGAGAGTTCTTTTTTTATTTCAGAAAAGAATTGTGCTCTGAATTCCTCTATAACTGTCTGCTGTTGTTTATTTACTATTGACGCTATTAATTCATGTATCTGAGCCAAGCTAGTGTCCTCTGCACCTGTTCTGGGTGGGTATTGGGTTTCCTCCATATGTTTCTGCATTTGATTCTTTACTGCAAATGTTATTAATTCAGGGATTTCTTTTTTTATTTCCAATCTGAGTTCCTCTATACATTTCTGCAGCTGTTTCTTTATTTCAGAAGCCGTTGATTCATTGCTTTCAGCTGTGTGATTCACAATTTGTTCTGTGTTAGTGTCCTCTGCACTTGTTACGGTTGGGCTTGTGTTCTGAGGTTGCATTTTGTTCCTTCTCGTCATTTTGTGTAGCACTGTCTTCTGACCTTTGCTGTAGATCTTCGTTGTAGTTATAACCTTAGCACGTACTGAAGTTCAGGTGCAGATCTACAAAGTTTGGATTTATCCAGCTGTGCCTGGCTTCCGTCTGGCTGCTGTCCTCAGCTCCTTTCTGCTGCTGCCCTTGAGGGTGAACCTTGTGCCCCTCTGGGTAGATTTTCTCCTCCTGGACTAGCTGGGTGGTTCTATCCTCTATACTCTCTGCAGAGATTGCAGCTGCAGGGTTTCACCCCAGGCCTGTATGCCTTGCCTGAGCTGAGCCTGAAGGGGACAAGGTGGAGTAGGGGGGAGAGGCAGCTCTCCCACACACTCACTGGGTCTGGGCTAGGACTGCATCTAGGGGTTCCTGGAACGTGGCAGAAATTCCTACTCAGCGGGCGGGTTGGGGGAGGTTCTGTGGAGTTGTGGGGGCATTCCAAGTGGGTGGAAGAGGGTCTCACCCATGCTGCGCCTGGGCTGGGACCAGTAGTAGGTCCTGCTGGCACAGGGTAGCCGGAAGCTCTCCCACACACTCACCGGAGCTGGGCTAGGACTCCTGCATCTTCTTTTAAAGCTATGCCTGTCAATTCCAAGCAACAGAATCTCCCCTTTGTCTTTCATGAATATTTGTAGATATTACACCCTACTTGTATTTGGTACCACCTTTTAAAATATATTATAATTGGGTTTCAGGATGCAGAAGTAAGGTTAAAAAAGAAATCTGCATTTTAACAATAAAATTTTTTAATTTCTACCATTTCCTTGTTAAAAGGTAAGAACTATGCAAAGAAAGTTCTCTTGCTGAAGAATTAGCTTCAAAGCAGTTTGACTCTTCAGAAACCATTCATGTGAACAAGCTCAATTTCACACTCTGTTCTCCCCTTCCAGATCCAAGAAAGTATATTCAAAAGGAAACAGTTATTTGCTATAGTGCCACATCAGTCTGCTGTGCATTTCTCAAAGGTAGATGCAGCAGGAAGAAGGCAAATTGGCTCAAGCTGAAGCTCTGAGCATGCCTATTCTTGCTTGCTGAGCTGCAGTGCCCCTACTGGGCCACTAGGTGTATAAAACAATAAAAACAGCCCATTGTTTTCACTTCGCCTCATCCAAGGTTGCTTGTTTCCAGGAGTTGAGTTGCCTAAGCACTTCTTGTGAGACAACTTCTTAATCTAGGACCTATGGATGAACTACAGGAAGTCTATGTGCTCACTGAAATTGTGTGCTCAGCTTGATGTGTATGTGTTTTTATTGGATTTGCAAAGGACATTATGACTCAAAAGATGGTACTTCCCTAGGCCATGTGACTTTATGTCTATCAGTGGTGTTATCATAAAGCAAAAAGAACCAAGAACTTATGGTGCTGGATTTCTAAAGCCATTATAATGAGGAGGGCTAACATCACAGTTTATTTTTTTCCCATAATTTTATTGAGAAACAAATAGCAACGAGACAATTTCAAATCAAATTGGTAGGACAGTTTCAATAATTAACACATTGCATACTCTCTTCCTAGTGGTTATTTGTTGTACAAGATGTAGACATGATATCCTATTTACAAACACCATTAGAACAAATCCTTCTATTCATTGAATTAAAAGATTGTAGCTATATATCTATCCTAACCATTTTGAATATACAGATACAAAATGGTCATTAATCTGTATCTCCTTTTTTTTGTTTAGTTCCGTCATTTAAATACTATAGGTGTGTGAACTCAGCAAAACATTACAAAATAGGCCAGTAGTCCATAAGAGTATTGGGTCTTCTGCTTGGCTGGCAATGTCAGAAGTTGTTGACCTGAGTCCCCTCCAGCTCAACATAACACCATGGCTTTACTTCTTATACTTCATTTTTATACTTTTCTGCTGCATGGTTAAGACCACGATAAAGCAAGACCTATGTCACAGTTTAAATGGAGAGACACTGAAAGGCCTCTTGCCTTAAATAAAGCCCTTCCATTGGTTTACTGGTATGCACAAAATTTTTCCCATTAGCATGACACTATAGGGTCTCCTTTTTTAGCTTAAAAAGCTTCTGGTGAATTCTATTCCCTTTAATGAGAGGCTAGAATATTTGGATGAACCCTCCTGCCTAGAGCAACCACCCAGAAAATGATGGATAAGACATAAAAACCTTCCACCAAAGATATTTTTCATGATTACCTGGATGTGGTGCACACCTGTAATCTCATATACTCAAGAGGCTGACCCTGCCCCCCCAAAAAAAATGTATGTTATTGAAAGAAATGAATGACTCTTTGGATCTGTATTCTCGAAATAGTTAGGATAGGTATACAGCTCCATTCTCTTAATTCAATGTATAGAGAGATTTGTTATAATAGTGTTTGTGACAGGATATCATGTATGCATCTTGTATAGTGAATAACCACTAAGACAACAATATGCAATGTATTAATTATTGAAAATGTGCCAGTAATTGGTTATAAAACTGTCTCATTGATATTTTTCTCATTAAAATTATTTTTTAAAAAAGAAAGAAAGATACTGTGGGATTGCTAGGTCAATTTTCAGGAGAAAAGCCGATCCCAGAGAAGTAAGCCAAGTATGAGTGCCTAATGTTCATGTCTCCACTGAATTCATAGATTGAAATTCTAACTCCCTGTGTGATAGCATTAGGAGGTGAGGTTTTAGGGAGCTAATTAAGTCACAAGGGTGAAACTCTCAAGAACGGGATTAGCACCCTTATAAAAGACATCCTGGAGGGCTCTCTAGCTGTCTTTCTATTATGTGAAGAGAAGTTGATGTTCTACAGTCCTGAAAAGAGCCCTCACCAGAAGCCATTCATGCTGCCCCCCTAATCCCAGTCTTGTAGCCTCTGTGAACAATAACTGTCTGCTGTGTAAGCCACCATCTATGACACTTTAATTATGCAGCCCAAAATGACAGAGGCTGCACTTTTACTCTAAGAGTAGCTACCAGCACTACATACTTTGAGCATCAGTTTCAGAGCCTCAGTGAAAAAGATGCAGATAAGTGAGGGCTCAGGGCCCACCTAAGATAAGAAGTTTTACAAGAAATCCAGCCCACATGAAGCTGAGACTCTATGGGGCTTAAGACAGGTGTGTATGAACCACAACTACAAAAGGCTCCCCCTATTTGTCAGAGTTTGGTCACAAACGTGCAAATCTCCATGTATTCCAAGTAAACAGGACTTCAACTCAAGGAACCAGACAGCTATGCATCTGTTGAAAGAGGGTAGGACAGCTGCTGGCACAGTCCTTTGCCTACAGGAAAAAGCAGGCAATCCTGAAGTGCTCACCTGGAAACTCCAGGCAATCTCAATAAGCTCTAGGTTTCTCCCACCCCATGACTTATATTTCTAACTCTTTCAGCAAAAGCTCAGTTCCTAAAAACATTGTGTACTTATATGCTTTATCCTATGATAGGAATTATTTTATTTCAAAATTGAAATACAGTGAACTCTTGACTTACAAACTCAGTTTGCTTGCAAGGGCTGGTTGTAACTCAAGTTGGTTGTAAATCAAGACTATTTTTTACATAAGAAGTAGTGGAAATACTCAAAATATGTTCTAAACTATGCAGTTTATGCAGTCAATAGAAAGCTCAGGCTCCTCTACACGGCCTTTGAAGTCTTTCTTCTGTATAATTTTAGGCCATACTTTCTTCCAGGAAGATCTCAAGAGATAATGTCCCAGGGATTTCTCAATCCCACACAGGGAAGAATGTTATAATGTTCCTTCCAGAACTCTTTAAGGGTTAAATCTGTATCTGAGATGATCTGGAAGCATTTCAGGAACAGTTCCATGGTGTGTTGCTTCTTAAAATTAGGTGTAACCCTCTGGTCCATAGGCTGCAGTAGAGGAGTTATATTATGAGGGAGGAAGTCGACTGAGAGCCGTAGGAATTCTTAAGCCAATTCTTCCAAATTTCTTGGGTGAGCAGGAGCATTGTCCATGATGAGGACAGCTTTGAGTGGTAAACCTAGATATTTCTTAACAGTAGAATAGAAAGTCTCCTTGATCATTCATGAAAAAGTACTCTTGTTACCCAGGCTTTTGTATTAGATATCCAAATGACCTCTAGCCTATTCTTCATGACTTTATGTTTTCTTAATGCCCTACGGGTCTCAGAGTGATGAACCATGAGAGGATTTATCTTGAGGTCACTTACAGTGGCACATAGCAATAAGTTTAGCCTATCCTTCATAGGCTTGCAGTATGGCATTTTCATCTCTTCCTCAGTAATATGTGTTCTCCTGGGCATTTTCTTCCAGAAAAAAGCAGTTTTACCACAGTTGAAAACTTGATGAGAGCAAAAGCCATTTCTCTGTATAATGCTTTTGAAGTAGTGTATGTAATTTTGAATAACCCTTTTGTCAGCCCTGGCTGATTTACCATGTCTAGTTCTAGTATGGACCCCAGTTCTTGCTTTAAAACTGTGAGACCACCCCTTACTGGCTTGAAATATTTCACCCTTATCTCTTGTTGATGGATTATCCTTTATAAGATCTGCGCTTATAGCTCTAGCTTTTTCACAAATTATAGACTCAGATAGGCTATAATCTGCTGTTGACCTGCTTGGGAAGTACAAGGAAAATTAACAAAGGTGAGCTCCCTAGATTAAAGAATGCATAGGTGAAAGACATCTGCTACAACAGCAGAAATCATGGAGCAGAGCAGAGCACAAGAGCCACCTGTACCTTTATTGTATATTTTTATGCATGTTATCATCTATTTACATTCTTTTATACCTGCCTATTTGACACATGAGTTTTCCACTGCTAAGTTACAGTTATATAATTGTAGCCTGTTATGCACCTGCACTGACAACAGGGTTGTGTCCTTAGGGCTATGAAGAAGCCTCCTTACATGCCCCAAGCTTTGAACCACTCATTCTGAGTGGTTCCCCACATCCTACTCTCTCAAAGTTCAGGGAAGAGTAATCTCTTGCAAGTGGCCTATAAGGCCAACTCTGGCGCACAAAGGCCACAACAATACAGGGAACCAAGAGAACATTACCATTTCCACCACAATGCAGTTTATGGTTATCCAGTGCAAGGTGGATCCCAAGGATTCCCACCATTGGGTAAACGGGTCCTACTGCAAGGCCTAGATGGCAGACTCCTGCACACATGTACGGGGCCTTCTTTATGCATCACAAGTAGCCATAGTGACCACAACTTTGCATATTGCTT
Organism: Octodon degus; assembly: GCF_000260255.1. Classification (NCBI taxonomy): domain Eukaryota; kingdom Metazoa; phylum Chordata; class Mammalia; order Rodentia; family Octodontidae; genus Octodon; species Octodon degus. The sequence continues at coordinate 6,886,434 of NW_004524639.1, forward strand.
TACCTGTGTGTTCTAGTTTCAAACCTACTATTTCCATTCTGGGCTAGATAATGATTGCTGTCATTGCAGGGCTGTGTCATGACTAGATCTATCAGTATACCAGGCACCAACTAGAGGTCCCTCTTTACTTTCTGCATAAGGATTGGGGATTATGTCCTATAGTCTGTCCTTCAGGACAGCTTCCTGAACTGTGCAAATTATGGTAAAAATCCTAAATTGTTTCCAATTCAGCTGCCAACATGCTAGCTGAGAAACAGGCCTGCTGTTGGAGATATGTCCCCAATGCATGACAGTCGGGCCTGTGCAACTCCAATCCTGTGATGGATGGGCTTTCCACCTCCATCTATACCCAACAATCTATCAGGTAATTTGTCTTCACTCCCAGTCTATTGTCCTCTGATGTGTTAAAAGGCATGCAAAGCAGGCTGCACTTCTGCCAGCTGTTTCTCAACCAGGGAATACCAGCTCTCACCTCCTTTACACAACTGTGACCAAAACTGAACAGGGTGCTTCCCCATCTCCTGTTTTTGCCATAGGCCTCAGCTAAACCCATTGTCATTCACAAGATGGTTAGGATATTTTTTTTATTTTGGCGGAACCGGGGATTGAACTCAGGCCCTTGCGCTTGCCAGGGAAATGCTTATTCCATTGAGCCATCTCCCATGCCCCAAAGGTTAGGATAAATGGCAGGGTGGGGTCAATGACTCATAGGGCTCTCACCTGTGCAACAGCCCTCTTAGAATACTGACAGGCAGATTCCAATGCATCAGTCAAGCACTGTGTAGCATCCTTCTGGATCATCCAGCATAAAGAGCACAGCAGTGTGGCTAGATATGGTATAAACACCCACCAGAACCTTAGCAAGCCCACCTGCACCTGTCATAGGTCACTGGCATACTGTCATAGGTCTGGGATATGCTTGGATCTTATCAATAACAGCAGCAGGAATTGCCTTGATTTTATGCAACCAAGAATTTGACAGACAAGCTAGGTCCCTGGTCCTTATCTTTGCTGATAAGCCACCCCATCCCAGCAAAGCTTCCTTTAGATGGCACAGTGGCTTCCAAATCTTCAAAGTAATTAGAGGTTAACATAATATCATTAATATAATGAAACAGAGACACAGAGTGTGGCTTGGTCCATGTGGCTAAGTTCTGGGCCACAGGCCATGAGACAAAGCTGTGCTATGCAGATAGCCTTGTGGCAACACCTGGAAGGTCCATTGCCTACCCTCGCAGATGAAGGAAAATTGATCATGACTGTTAGGTACAGTAGAAATGAAGATGGCATTATCCCAATCCAAAACATAATGGTATTGACCCAGCATTAGGGTGAGATGATCCATCAAGTCTGCAATGTTAGGCATTCTCACCTGTAGCAGAAGGGTCACTTTATTCAGTTCCTAGTAATCCACAGTCATTGTCAATATCCCATCTGGCTTCCACATTGGCATACCTCAGAATTGAAAGAGTGCTGTGCAAGGCATATCAACTGTGCTTCCTCCAGTTTCAAGATAGTCTGTTCTATCTCCTCATGGCCTCCAGGTAGCTGGTACTGCTCCACACATGCAACCAGTGTAACCTGTGGGATGTTCAGCAGTACATGATATGGAAACCCTCAAACTATGACTTTTACCACGTGAATTCACAACCAGAATTCTCCCTGCATGGCATATAGTTAAGCACCAGTCAGTATGTGTACCCTTAATATGTATTCAGAAACCAGAGAAGTACACAGCATAAAGGCCTAGGGGCAAGCACCTGACACCCAAATTCACCTGGGCCCTCCCAACGTTGATGCGGTGACCTCTATACCCTTCTGTCTTCGTTACTTTGCTCCAGTTGCTGGGACAAAATACCCAGCACACAAAATTAAGGAAGGAAATGTTTATTTAGCTCAGTTAGTGGAGGTTCAGTCTATACTCGGCTGGCTCCAAGGCAGAGTGGCACATGGCAGAGAGCAGCAGGTCATGGTGGCAGAAAATAGCAAAGCACAAAGGCAAAAGGAACTAGTGGCTGTTTCTTGCTGTTTGCTAAGATAAAATTCCTGCAACCCTCACCAATTCCTGTTAACAAAGTTAGTTTACAGAGATGACTTCAAAAGGAAATTAAATGGGCTTTAACTTCATGTAACCTCCAGGCTATGCAAGGCTGCCTGCAGGTACTCAGGTGCAAATTAACCAGAAACTGAAACAAAAGCCCCAGGAAAGGTAGTTTGAATAGTGGTCCCAATCACACTGAAAGCATTATTTTGTGTCAGACAATGAATTTGTTTACCAAATGGAATGTCCAGGTTTTAACGTCCCCCCCCCACCCCGCTTCCTGGGCTAGCTGCCTTTTCGTCCTCTCTTGGTGAGAGCTGACTGGAGGGCCCTGAGCTCAATAATAAATGGCTTTCCAAATTCCAAAAAAAAAAATAAATAAAAAGGCAAAAGGGCGGAACAGCAGCAACAATCGCAAAAGAGAGCAAGTCTGTCTCCCTTATGTTGCATTCAGGCTATCCACCCCAGGCTGGGTACAGCATGCACACTCATAATCCCAGCACTGGATTATGAATTAATCACAAACTCTAGAAGCCCACACCATAACTGCATGAGGCTTTGGGGAGACAACTAGACACAAATGATAACACCTTTGCATACAGTAGGTCATGTAAAATGGTCCGTGTTGCCATATATTAGTGTTGACTTGGCTCCAGTACCCATCAGTGCTACTACATATTGTATATATGGGGGGACTAGTAAATAGTCAATTCCACATGCAACCTCTGGTCTCTTGGGACCTTCAAGACCAGGGTGCCTCAGCATGCTTCCTATTTGGGGCAAAAGGAGAACAGTGTCACTACTTCTTGTTACACCAAGGCTGCTTTGGCCTTTTGACCCTGGCCCATAGGCCAATATTGCTGCTCAGGTTATGTTGTAGTCAGAGTTTACAAAATAGTAGGTTCATGCTTGGAGTGCCTGTCATGCTGGTCTTCTGAATACAGGCTGCTTGTCATGATGTGCCAGCTGCTGCCATGCTGTCTCTCAGGTAGATGATTGGTCAAAAAGAAGGGGATGGTGAATGAAGGCAGGAGACAGGAAAAGGAATATTGTGGGACTGTCCTGCTTCAAGGTTGTATATGGTGAGATTTCTGGACTTATGTGTAAACATAAGAATTATATAATTCTTTATGCCTATTTTTAAAATATATT
>NW_004524639.1:6889726-6891189 GCF_000260255.1 Octodon degus
GCTCTTCTCCTTTCCCTCTCTTGATTAGTTAGTCCTTGAGATCCTGCTTTCCTTTTATTTGTATTATACCTTTCTATTTGTATTTCTTATTTTGAGTTCTTATACTACGGAAAGTACGATATTTACATGTGTGTCTGGTTTATTTCACTTATGAGTATATCTTCACGTGGCATCCACTTCAATTTAAAGGCTTCAAGTTTATCATTACTGATAGCTGAATAATACTCCATTGTGTAAAAATACCACATCTTTTTCAACCATTCTTCAGGTGATGGGCATCTTGGTTGTTTCCAAGATTTGGCTATCACAAATTGTGCTGCTATAAAAATAGGCACACATCTATCACTGTGATATGATGTTTTCAGATCCTCTGGGAAAATTCCCAGTAGAGGAATAGCTGGTTGAAATGTGATTTCCAGTCCAAGTTTTCTCAGGAGTCTCCATACTGCTTTCCATAATGATTGCACCAGTCTACCTTCCCACCAGCAATGGAGTAGGGTTCCTTTTTCCCCACAGTCTCTCCAACATTTGTTGTTGGGTGATTTCTTTATGATAGCCATTTTTTCTGGGGTGAGATGATATCCCAATGTTGTTTTAATTTGCTTTTCGCAGATGGCTAGTGATGTGGAGCATTTTTTCATATATTTATTCGCTTCTTTCATTTCTTCATCTGAGAAGTGTGTGTTCATCTCAGATGCCCATTTCTGGATTGGGTCTTTAAATTTGGGGACCCTAGTGTTGTTTAGTTCTTTATAAATTCTAGACAGGAGACCTTTGTCTGGGTACTTATTTTTCATGATTTTTTCTAAATTTGTGGGTTGGCTTTTCACTTTTTTGGTAATTTTTTTTTGATGTGAAAAAACTTCTCAGTAAGAGCAGGTCCCAGTTGTTAATTCTTTCAACTGTTACCCGTGCGATTTGATTTCTGTCCATGAAATCTTTGCCTACCCCTATGTCTTCAAGTGTTCCTCCCACTTTCACTTCCGGGAGATTTAGTGTCTCTTCTTTAATGTTTAGATCTTTAATCCATTTTGACTTTAGTTTAGTGCATGGTGATAGACCTGGGTCAAGTTTGAGTTTCCGGCATGTAGAGAGCCAGTTTTTCCAACACCATTTGTTAAAGAGGCTATCTTTTTTCTAGGGAGTATATTTGGCCCCTTTGTCAAACATAAGGTGACTGAGTGTGTTTGTAGTGGCATCAGCATCTTTTAATCTATTCCATTGATCCTCAGGTCTATTTTCTTGCCAGTACCATACTGATTTTATCACAATAGCCTTGTAGTATAATTTCAAGTCAGGAATTTTAATTCCTCCTAACTTGTCTTTAGTGCCCAGAATTGCTTTTGCTATTCTAGGTCTTTTGCGGTTCCAAATAAATTTTAGGAATAATTTCTCTATGTCTGTGAGGTATGTCGGTGGTAGTCTGATAGGGATTGCATTAAATCTGTACAGCAATTTTGGGA
>NW_004524639.1:6891289-6902223 GCF_000260255.1 Octodon degus
TCAATACTTGATGAAAAAACACCTGTTCCATGTGATGCCTAAGATGTATGATATTCAGACAGATAGTGAGGTTAATCCCAACAGCCTAGGTTGTATGGTAATAACAATAAGCTTCTCTTCTGGAGGGTTCACAACCTAAGTTTGCAGACCAAAAATTAGAGAAAAAGGAGAGCCTTAAGGAAAGCCAACATTTTGGCCCTAGCCTTTCAAGGTCAAATAAGACTCGGGACATTTGAGAACTTGTACTGTAAATGTCATGTAACTCAGTTGTGTCCCAAATGTTCTGATCAAAGAGATTATGGGGCCAAAGAGGAAAGTGATCGATGATGTAGAGAGTGCCTAAGGAGAGTCTCATGGAGAGAAAACATTCTCTCAGGCTTTCACAGAGAGCACATTGGTCAAGCAATGGCCATGACTCATCCACATGGCTGACAGTGACAAAGTATCTACAGTCTGAGGGACAGGGTCTCAGGATAAATCCTGAGGGGATTTCACTGACCTTATCAGATCCAAAAGCTACAACTCTTGTTGAATAGGTCTTGCTTTACCTTAGTCTTAACCATCCAGCAGAAAAGTATAAAAATGAAGTATAAGAAGTAAAGCCATGGTGTCATGTTGAGCTGTAGGGGACTCAGGTCAACAATTTCTGACACTGCCAGTCAAGCGGAAGACCCAATACTCTTATGGACTACTGGACTCTTTTGGAATATATTGCTGAGTTAACACACCTATAATATCCAAATGACAGAACTAAACAAAAAAGGAGATACAGATGAATGTCCATTTTGTATCTGTGTATTCAAAATGGTTAGGATAGATACATAGTTACATTCTCTTAATGAATAGAGGTATTTGTTCTAATAGTGTTTGTAAATAGGATATCATGTCTGAATCTTGTACAGCAAATAACCACTAGGAAGAGAGTATGCAATGTGTTAGTTATTGAAACTGTCCTAACAATTTGATTTGAAACTGTCTCATTGCTATTTGTCTCTCAATAAAATTATGGAAAAAATAAAAAGGAAAAGGAAAAAACATGGATCTGATTAACACCTTTAGAAACACTAGCTTCCATATACAAATCTTTGCTCTGTAAGATTATTCAGATGGTGGATTTTGACATGCTCCACATATTCATAAGATCAGTCACACAAAGCAGTCATCACCACTCTCATATTTCTCCACTGTCAGAGACTGGCCTTCACCACTGGTCAGTCCCAGGTCCCTTTCCCAGACAACACCATGGGGATCCAGACCACTTCTCTGAACTTTCCTGACCCAGGTATTATTTTCATGGATCTAGTTATGCTACTAGTTTGTACCTCTGACCCGAGTGCAAGGAAGGATAAATAACAAAGAGACAGAGTCAGATTAGCATATGAGCAGCCACACGTCTCTTGCCTCTAAGTAGAAGAGCCCAGAGCCTATAGTTCATCCCCCTTTCAATCAACCAGACATGGGTACAAATGTTTAAAGTAACACAACTCTCATCTACCTTCCGATATCCATTGAGTACATGTCAGGTAAACAACGTAAACTTAGCTGTATTGACTTTCTCCTTTGTGACCACAAAGGAGGCCAATTAAGGTTCAATTTGCCTCTGTTCTCCCACATTCTACAATTTCCTTCTTTTGTATTATGATTGCTTTCTTTACCTTTCTTGGCTTTGCTTTTTTTCTAGCTATTCAAGGACCATTTTGATAGCAATAATCATAGTGATTATATAAAGCACTGACCAGAATCATGTCCAAAACATGCACATTTAGGCTAAGATTGGCATACACTTTTCTGGCATCACAAATCTTTGTTTGCAACCACACAAGTAGTCAGCATTTAGTTCAAAACTAAAGTCTTTGGTTGTAAGTTAAACCTAAAATTCTAGTCATAACTCAAATTCTTCATATGTGAGGCCAGTTGTAACTTGAGGGTCCATTGTAGTAGCAATAATAAATCTAATGAAACTTAAGATGCCTTTGTCTTTAGGATTACTGCTTATGGTCAGAGTACTGTGTTCAAAAGTTAATTATTTACTCTCAATATACAATGAGGCTTTTGAATATGTAATAAAACTCTGGTGAAACCATGTGGTGAGGAACTCTTTAGACTTTTTCAAAGCCCAGGGCCACCTAAGGCCACCTGAATATGTGACCTCACTTGTCTAGCACAGGTGCACTGTGGAATAGAGTTTATAATCATGACTTAGCACAGGTAAACACATGTACTGGTAATGGCACTAGAAGAGAATGTAAATATGACATAGCAACCTGTATAACAATGATGCAATAGAAGACAATGTGGCCGAACAGAGGAGGAACTTTGCTCAAATCTACTCAGAGAAGTTCAACTAAAACACAGGAAACTGGAAGAAAAGGAAAGTACATTTTCCCTGAAACTAAAATCAATCTGACATAACAGACTAATAGATCAAACCAAATATAGATACAGGTCTTAATAAATGACCAGCCTATGCACCAAGCTGCAGGTGGGTCACCAGATGGAGATGATTGCCTGCCATACTTGGAATCTTAAAAGAAGAAAAAAGTATGTATTAAAATAGTATATATTAAAATAATGTGGCTAAATCAAGCCATACAGGATAAACTTAGGATATAAGGTCCCCTGCCTCTTCTGACTTCCTCCAAATGGAAGACACTACACTCCAGAAGTAAATTTTACTGACAAAAGATGCTCCCTCCTGATAATCAACTAGTTTTCCTTTTTTCTCTTTTTTCTTTTCTTCTTTCCTTCTTGTTCTTTCTGTGCAGCAGAGCACTAACTGGAACCACCAGGAACAAAATTATAGACTACAGAAGTTCATAATAAATCTAACCCACTAACCACTCCCATGTGACCTTTGGTTAGAGAGGCATGGGAAATTAAATATCCCTATACATCGGGACTGTGTGGCCTCTGGCTGTCCCCATGCTGTGGGGCAGGGCAGAAACCCACCCCACAACAACCCCACATTTCCCCCAACCAAGGAAGTTACAGATTAAGCAGAGGTAGATGATGGTGGCAGCACAACTTCTAAAGCAATGAATGGGAAGTTAGCACCTCACTTTGGGAAAGGAGTAAGAATTGGGACTGAGTAGCCTTGGACTGCAACAGCAAGAAGAGAGGATCAGCATCCCATGCCACCCTGCAACAAGCGATCTGAAAGGACAGAGACTTGCCAGTGGAAGAGAAACACAGAAAGCTGAGCAAAGGCCAGGAGGAGCCAAATGTGTAGGGGTGTGAGAACAGCACCCCGTTTTATGTCTGTAAAAAGAACAGCAACTGGGAGAGAGACACAACCAGGAGAAGCAAGGTAAGGAGTGGGAGGTTGCTAAGGAACTTACAGAAAGTAACAACTGAAGACTGGCCCCAGTCCCCCACACCTGGAAGCCAAGAACAGCCTCAAATCCAGCACAGACTCTACTGGCATGCTCGGCAGTGTTATCCAGTCTTTTAAACTTTTGGTGGACACCAAAGAAATTTCATTCTCTCTCTCTCTCTCTCTCTCTCTCTCTCTCTCTCTCTCTCTCTCTCTCTCTCTCTCTCTCTCTCTGTCTTTTGCTGGATTATGGTTTCCTTTTTGTTTTCCTTGTCTATTAACTATATTTTTGTTCTTATCTCTTCATCTTCTTTCCTCCTTTCTCAAATTTACCTCTCTAGACTTAATAGTATTTTCATATGGGTGAATAATATCTCTAATCTTTCTTATCAACTTCAATAATCCCTTGCTTGCTCCTTCATTCTTTCTCCTCTGTCATCTTCTCCAGGTTCCAGAAGCTTGCATAATCACCTATCATTCTCCAGCATGGGTCCTACTTTATTTTTTTCAGTTATCTCTGTTTTATCCACTCTCCTTCTTAAATTTCTCCACCACAGAGTAAAACCATTCTAACAAGGGGAAATATATTGCATACAAGATCCCAATATGTGATCACTTCTATTGTAAAACTGTATATTTTGTTTCTATGGCTAAAGGTACAAAATTAATAGGTACCACAGTTAATTTCCAAAATGCACTTGATGCTATTGTTGGTGCAAATTATACTACATAAGCTGGTATATCATATCTGTTCTTATCATTTGTTCTCATTTCTGTAACAATACTGGGAAGTTCTGGGGTAATAACTTCACTACATCCCAGCAAAAAAAGAACTGGGGACTGAGCTAGACAGATGCCAACACCTCACACTTAATTAATTAGAAAGTTAGGATCTTAGAAAAGACACAAAGCAAGAACCCCCTACACAGAGAAGACATCATGATGAACAAACTGCTTAGAGAGGCCTTGATACTAGTGATAAAGCTACCTACTACAAAAATTTACAAGGGACAATGCAGAAATCAAAATAAAATTTTTGAAATAGAAAGGACAAGACACACATGCAAAATGCAACCTCAGACCTCCAGCCCACCCAGAATAAGTTCAGGAGACAATGAGGCAGAGAAAAATGAGAGACACACACCCGATATTACTGAAATGAGAGCAACCGAAGTAAAGAAACAAATCTATTAAAATATTAAGGAAATCAGATCATAAGGACTCTCTCCAGTAAAAAACAAAATATCTGGAGAGAAAACATTCTCTCAGGCTTGGAAAGAAAACATTCTCTCAGGCTTTCACAGAGAGCACATTGGTCAAGCAATGGCCATGACTCATCCACATGACTGACACTGACAAAGGACCTACAAACTGCAGTACAGGGTTTCAGGGTAAATCCTGAGGGCATTTGACTGACCTTGGCAGATACAAAAGTTACATTTCTTGTTATATAGGTCTTGTTTTATCTTAGTCTTAACCATTCATCAGAAAACTATAAAAACGAGGTATAAAAAGTAAAGCCATATTAATATGCTGAGCTGTAAAAGACTCAAGTCAACAATTTCTGACATTGCCAGTCCTACGGATAACTCACTACTATTGTGGATGACTGGACTATATTGGATTATTTTGCTGAATTCATGCACCTACAATATTTAAATGGCAATGACATACCCATCTCTGACAATACTAAACAAAAAAAGGGGGATACAAATGAAGAACCATTTTGTATCTGTATATTCAAAATAGGATAGATATACAGCTACTTTCTCTTACTTCAATGAGAAGAAAGATTTCTACTAATAGTGTTTGGACAGGATATCATGTCTGCCTCTTGTACTATGAATAACTACTATGAAGACAGCAATATGCAATGTATTAATTATTGTAACTGTCCTGTTTACCTGTTTTGAAACTCTCATTGCTATTTCTTTCTCAATAAAATTAATAAAAAAGAAATATTGTATTGTCTTCCTACTGTAAGAACCTGAAAGAGTAAATATAATCTGAAAGGTCCAATAGCTATAATAAAAGGGAAAGAAACTACTCAAAAAGAAGAAACGATTGTGGTGAGGGAAGAGAGAAAAGAAACAAAAGAAGGAAGGGGAATATATGTGTATATACACACAGAATATCTTGGATAATTGAACTACTAATTTCTATTAGTTTTTTGAAGGGAGAAGTTAATGTTTGAAATTTGCATTCTGACCAATCTTACATGCATATATATAGTAATTTGAGAAACTACTTTGAAGGCAACAATGTTCACTATAACAACCATTGTTCAATTCCTATCATCTTGGTTTTTTTGAAATTCTGCATTATTTCTAATGTTTTATGTATTTTTATTCTCTTTAAAATAAAGAAATAAAACAAAATAAAGAAATATCAACATTTATAAAGGAATTGTTCAACAAATCTAAAGTAGAAATAAATAAGTAAAATAGAAGCTGATAGGAAGAAAATGGAAACCATGAAGGATCAATATAGGAAAGAAATACGATGCGTGAAACAAATTCAAACAGATATCCAGAAAATTAAAAATTCCATTGAAAAGTGGAAAAATTGCTTAAATGAAACTGAAAGCAGACTTTCAGACCTTGAAGACAGGATCTCAGCTAGTGATCATGAAAGGAAAGATCTCTTAAGTGTATAAAAAGATCAGCAGCTTCAAGATAATGCAATGAAAAATTATATAAAAATAATTGGTGCTAATGAAAAAGCAGGAGTCAATGAAAATGACATAAAAAACCACTTGCAAAAATAATAGGAGAAAAGTTCCCAAGCATGGGAAAAGAATCTGACATACAGATAAGTGAAGCATATAGAACTCCAGTTCACCATAACCAAAATAAATCTACACCCAGATATATAATAATCAAGATCCCAGACATTCAGAACAAGAATAACATATTTAACACTATTAGAGAAAAGAAACACATCACATACAAAGAGAAGACCATCAGCATCACAGTACAGTTCTCAACATAAATTCTCAAATGAAGGAGAGCTTGGAGTGAAATATTTCAAGTCCTGAAAGAAAACAACTTACAACCCATATTGATGTACCCTGCAAAACTATCTTCCACAATTATGGAGAAATAAAATGCTTCCATGATAAAAAAAAAAAAAAAACAGCTGAAGAAATTCATGACTACCATACAAAAAGTACAAAGGGTACTGAAAGATATTATAGACAGGGATAAAAGTAACCACAATTCCAAGAACAACAACAAAAAGAAACCACCAAGCAGGGGAAGCAATTAAACAGAAGGGAAAGCTAGGAAATTAATATGACAAAGATAAGTGAATAAATGTACATTATAAGCATCAATGTAAATAACCTCAGTTAACAAAAAGAAACAGATTGGCATAGTGGATCATCAAACAAAATCCAACAATATGCTATATACAAGAAACACATTTAACTCAAAAAGAAATTAATAGACCGAAATTCAATGGGTGGAAAACAATACTCCATGCAACAGGAATTTAGAAAAAAGGAGGGGTCGCTATTCTGTTTGCAGAAAATGTAAACTTCAAACCAAGAGTGATCAAAGGAGATAAATAAGTTCCCTATATACTTATTAGAGGAAAACTTCAAGAGGAGGAGATAACAAACATAAATATGTATGCACTAACTATGGGACCACCCAACTGTGTAAGATAAATATTAATAGACATAGAAAATCAAGCGAGCAACAACACAATTGTAATGGGGGACCTTAATACCCCACTGTTGTTCTCCTGCTTAAAAGCTTTCATTACTTCTCTCTTTCTTACAAAGTACAAACCTCTCATCATGCCATAGAAGGCTTTCTCGGATCTGCCCTCTCTGCTTCTCCAGCTGCATGTTCTGCAGAAGCACTTGCACTTATCTAAAGGGGCTGCAGCACTTCAAAGCCACATGCCTTTTCTCCAGCCAATGCCTCTGCCTGGAATAGCCTCCACTCCACCTCACCTTCATGTCCAGTGGACAAACTGATGACCTCTTCCCTCTGAAGCCTTTCCTCCATCTCTGTGGTACAACTGACCTCTTCCCTCACCTGTGGTCCTGCTAGACACTGGGATGTGTTAGATCATTCACATATTTCCTGCTACCACACTGTGAGTCCCTGAAGGGGAAAGAAAACTCCTTTTCATCTCTGTATCCCTAGTGCCTGGCACATAGCAAATGACTAAATTAATCAATTTTGAGCTTGGGTTGTAAAAGGACTCTCATAACTGTTTTTAGCATCATTTAAATTATATAATCCCACAGTGACTACTTTGAAGGCAAGAACATTAATTTGGGGGATTATAAATTCTGGCAAGTTGTTAAAAATCAGACACATTAACTTTATCCTCACTTTTTGTACAGTGTCCTCAAAGACACTATTAAGTATTAAATTAAGGAACACTTTGTAGGGTATATAAATCAAGATAGGACAGATTATGCAGCAATGCCAAAAGATATGAAGATCTTAGTGTGTTCCAGCACCTGAGATTTTTCTCACACACTCTGCTGCAGGCCTGCATGGCTGGTGAGGGCTTCAGGCCTCCATTTGGTGGCTCAGTGTTGCACCTGATTATCACAGAGTATTTTTCCATTAGGCAACGCAATAGAATGGCCCTATTTTTCATATTTCATTTGTCAGAGAAAACCCCTTGAGCATATCTCACTTCAAGAGAGGAAAAAAAAGTGTAGTCCTACTCTGTGCCTAATAGGAAAACAACTGGCAGTGTTGCTAACTCAGTTTCACTATTCCCAGTTTCTTTGCACTTCTCTTCATCATCCCTTTAGTGAGCACCTAGTAGGGAAAAGCAGCAGGCTGGAGACTGAGAAGCACTTGAGGTTACATCTCAAGCCCAAAGGTAACTTGGAGACAGCATTCCTTCTTGTTCAAAAGAGATCAGTCCTTGTTCCATTAAGGACTTCAAATAAGTGGATGAGGACCACTCACATTATGGATGATAATCTTGAACCCCTCCAATTTAAATGTTAAATATCATGCACGAACATCTTCACAGGAATTGCCACAATGACGTTTGGTCAGATATGTGGGTATCACAAACCCACCGAGTTGATACATATCATTAGTTATCACGTCCACATATAGCCAGTGTGCACTGCTTGGTCTTGTTCTAAAAACAATGCAAGCTCCTAGAAATCTAATATTTCTCCCACAGATTCTAATTTACATTTAAAAACTAAAAATACCACCCATGACTTCCCTTTGCTCTTCTTTTCTAGATACATTAATTAGCCTTCCAGTCAGTCTCTACTAACCCTTGTCATTTCAAAAGCAATTTTACTGTCTCTGCTACAGACTTTTTAAGTTTTCAGTATTAATTGCTTTTTCTGTATGTGGAGTGGGACTGGGGAGAGCAGGAGTGTTGGTCCAGGATGGGAAGAGCTAAGAGGAAGATACCACAGAGCTACAACTGTATTTGTAATACATAATTATTTTAAAACATGCTGGTAAGTGCATTTACATCAGCTGTATTATTCTTTTTACTCTTAAAATGTTTGGAGTTTCTCATATTATTTTAAAATCTGAAGCTCAGTGAATTTGGATCATATTTCTAAAATCATACACAATTTCAACTTAAATGTGACTGATGCCAATGGCCACACTGTTTTTCTTCTGTGCTACAGTACCTATTTGTAATGCCCCTCTGTAAAGTTATACTGATTTTCACAATCAAGTGCTTTAGCCCTAAATACATAACCCTTTTTTTCTTTTCCTTGCCCTCAAAATATTCTTCACAGCACACTGCCAGCCACCTAACATTCAGCAGTACTACAAATACAGCTCTGGGAAAATCCCATCAAGAAAATTAACAGCAGAGATCTCTGTTTATGAAAATCTCCAATCATCTGTCATGAAGAATTATCTGGGTATTACCCAGTGTAGATTAACTCTGCATCTGTATTGATAATTTCTGGTAACTGCACCAATGCCAGGATGAAGGAAAGAATGAATTTCTTGGCTTTGATGCTAAAAGAAAAATCAGCCCTTGATTACATCACTGTCCTTTGAGATTTCAGTGACAACTGTATCATTAATGCAATAATGTAAAGGACTTTATGTTAGTACAGGCCAGATGCATCAGCTTGAAAGCAGATGAAGAAGCAAAGATATATCTGAAGAGGGCCACGCAAAGTGGAGACTCACACAATCCTCAGAAACTATAACTATGCCTAAAGAAACACTGTTGAACAATACATCTCTCTTGTGTAGCCCCCAAGCAAAATATATTCCTAGAAAATTCTCCAAGTCTCAGAATAAGCACAAAAACAATGACAATGATCTTAGAGACTCAGTAGAAGATATAATGGTTAGCTTGAGACATCAGTTTGGGCTAAAGGATGCCCAACTTTCTGGTAAAACATTATTTCTGGATGTGCCTATATGCATACTTCCAGAAGGGATAAGCAGTTAGATCAGTAGACTGAGTAAAGATCAGTCCACCAATGGAAAATGAAATATAAGAAGTAAAGCCAAGCTGTTATGCTGAGCTGTAGGGGGCTCAGGTCAACAATTTCTGACATTGCCAGTGAAGCAGAAGACCCAATACTATTATGAGCTACTGGACTCTTTTAGAATATTTTGCTGAGTTTACACACCTATAATATTCAAATGACGGAACTTAACAAAAAAAAGAGTATACACATGTATGTCCATTTTGTATCTGTGTATTCAAATTGGTTAGGATAGATATATAGTTACATTCTCTTAATGAATAGAAGGATTTGTTCTAATGGTGTTTGTAAATAGGATATCATGTCCACATCTTGTACAGCAATTATCCACTAGGAAGAATGTATGCAATGTGTTAATTATTGAAACTGTCCTACCAATTTGATTTGAAACTGACTCATTGCTATTTGTTTATCAATAAAATTATGGAAAAAATAATAATGAAAGAAAATGACTAAACATTAAAAAATACCACACACATAGTTAAAAGGATGTAACTACAGTAAAACTTATTATACAAGTTCTTCAACAAATAAAATCTTCTTAAAATTAAAAAAAAATAATTCACGAATGGGAGCATATCATAATCCATCAAGGACCTAAATAGAACAAAAACTTAGTCCACTGAATTATCTCACTGGCCTTTATGGTCAATTGATTTTTGACAAGAATATCAAGATATTTCAAAGGCTCAAGAATTCTCTTTAAGACCCAGAGCGCAGGCCCGGCGAGTGAGTGAGATGACCCATGCCGCGGGATCCTGAACAGACCCAGAGGGCAGGCCCAGCGGTGAGTGAGATGACCCAGGCCGCGGGATCCTGAACAGACCCAGAGGGAAGGCCCTGCAAGTGAGTGAGAGTACCCGGGCCTCGGGATCCTGAACAGACCCAGAACGCAGACCCCACGAGTGAGTGAGATGACCCGGGGCCCTGTGGGATCCTGAACAGACCCAGAGTGCAGGCCCGGAGAGTGAGTGAGACAACCTGGGGTCCTCCGGATCCTGAATAGACCCAAAGCGCAGGCCCGGCGAGTGAGTGAGACGACCTGGAGCCCGGCAGGATCGTGAACAGACCAAGAGCACAGGCCCAGCGAGTGAGTGAGACGACCTGGAGTCCTCTGGATCCTGAACAGACCCAGAGCGCAGGCCTGGAGAGTGA
>NW_004524639.1:6910974-6923348 GCF_000260255.1 Octodon degus
TAAAATCTTGTTTTGAGATTTTGTACCACTGTTTTTATTTTTTTCTTTCTTTAAAATAAAAATAACTGATGCAATAAAGAAAAAAAAAGAATTCTCTTTAAAAAGTTAATATAAATAGCACAGCCAATATAAATAAAAGTGTACCTTGACTTGGTATAATTGTTTTAAATGATTTTTTTGGTTTGCTATACTGTTTGTTAGTCTGTGTTTATAAGATGTAACTTGGTAAAGACTTAAAAATAAATTTCATGCTGGCAAAGAAAACAATAAATAAATACATAAATAAATAGAATAAAAAGCAGAGGAAGGGGGAATTTTCTCTCTTTCTCTGTGAGCTGGGACGTCTACCTTCTGACATCAGCTATCAATTCCCCTGTTCCTTGGGCCTTCTGAGTCAAAGTGAATTCTATTGCCAGCCTTCCTGAGCCTCCAGTTTTCAGACAGCAAATTGCAGGGCTTCTCTCCATAATCATGTAAGCCAATTGCCTGTAACTAACCTCAATAGAGATAGATAGATGATAATAATTAATAATAATAATAATAATGTAGATGATAGATAGATAGAAGATACATAGATGATGGATGGATGGTTAGAGACACAGATAGATATAGAGACATATAAATGTAAATGGATATCTCCTGGTGGTTCTGTCCCTCTGGAGAACCCCAGCTAATGCAGAAGGCATGGACAATGATCTTAACACTGATACCATGGGCAATTAACATGGTTCCCAAGTAAATTATAATCAAAAACAGCTGTACAATTGCGATTTTAATAAATTTCACTCTCTGAATCTAATAATATTTACATTCTGTGGATTATAAAAGTACTATGGTGGATGTATTCATTTCCTAGGTAACATAACAAAGTACCAGTTATGGAAGCTAGTAGCCCAAAATGAAGGCATCATCAGGGCTTTGTCCTCTTTGAGGGCTCTAGAGGAAAATCCTTTGTTACCTCCTCCACTTTCTCATATGTGCTGGCCCTTGGTGTCCCTTGACTTATAGAGACAGCACTCTAATCACATGGCTATCTTCTCCCTGAGTGTCTCTGCATCATCTTATCTTGGTGTCTGTCTTCATGTTCAAATTTTCCCTTTTTATAAGGAATTCAGTCATATTGGATGAAGAACTATCATAGTCACCCCATTTTAACTTGATTACCTCTGTTAAGATCTTTTTTCCAAATAAGGTCATATTCTGGAATACTAGAGATTAGGACTTCAACATAACATTTTTAAGAGACAAAATTCAACCCATTAACAAAGAAACCTTGTAATAAATAAAGGGAGCAAAATGTTTTTTTTGTAATTTACAGCTTAATAAAAAGATCTTTGCAAACTCTAGTATGCTATGGAGGGATAAACACTTGAGCAGGTATCAAGGACTTGGTCTCTAGCCCCAGCTTTAGGCTGTGAATCTTCTTTTTGTCACTGAACAAATAAGTTGACATCTTTGAGTCTCAATTTCCTTAACTTTAAAATGAGTGGCTTGTACTCATGATCTCTAAATGTCCTCCAAACTTTGATATGTCATGATTTTTTTTCAATTAGAGAAAAGTCAGCTAAAAGTCAAATAACAATTCAATACATGGTATGTGACATGGGAACATGGCTCTGAGTTTTGCACTTTCTTCAGCCTTGAATACCACCAAGAGAGTTACATAAGGAAAAGAGAGGCAAAATAAGAGAAAACAATGAGATGGCAGGCAGGCAACGATTTCCAACAGTGACCTTTGTATCAGCATCGCTGAGCTATAGAGTTGAACTGCACAGAGAATGATAGAGAATATCAATTAAGTGTTACCAGAACTGAGTCTGGGCCCCCAAGTGAGAGAGGAAGTGGTTTCTGAGGAGCAGTGTGGTACATTTGTGGTAACAATTAGGCCTGGTACACTGCAAAGAATTGATAATTTGACTACATTGATTCAGGGTGGCCTGATTATGAAATGGCTTTGAATCTTTCTTTTGCATCCAATGTTGTTTTTTCTTCTTTCATTTTGTGGATCCTATTTTCCAAAAATCAAAGCAAATGGAATGTGGGCAGTTATTTGCTATGCAACTATCCAGATTCTGTTTTGAGCTATTTACACACATTATCTTGTGAAAAACAAAACAACACCATAAAAATCCTGTGTGGCCAGTATTAAAACAATAGCCAGAATTTGTCAGGTGCTCACTCTCAGTATCATATGTATAATTATCCCAAACAATATTATAAAGGGCCAAATACCATAAACACACCAATTCCCATTTACTGACAAAAAATCTTAGGCTCAGAGGGGCGAGATGATTTCCCCAGGTTCATACAGCTAGGAAGTGGTGAAACTGCGATCTGAGCCTGGACTCTGTAACTCTCCCATGGTAAGTCCTCAATTACACATGAAGAGAAGAATGAGAAGAGAGTGAGACATCCTTGGAGCCAATTCTATTCACAGAGAGAAGAAAGGATGAGATAAAGGACCGAAAGAAGAAAAAATGATGCTCCATACTGATAGAGAATAAAAATGAGTCACTATAGAAGTTACTCACAAATCATTTTTCTCAATTTCATTCTAAGGGACCTGAGGATTAAAGGGACTGTTGGAGGAAGGAGAGGGTCCGAGACAGATTAGCTATGAGAGGCAGCCAATTAACCAAAAATATACCAATGAGATTGTGTGTGTGTGTGTGTGTGTGTGTGTGTGTGTTATGAAAAAATCAAAGCAAAATCTTCAGCATACTAAAGTCATGCTCTCCCTTTGGGGTAAGCGTAGTTAAGAGAGGACATGCAAAAGCAAAAACATCCCAAGGAGATTGCTGTTGTGAGCACTTATTATCCTATGGAAATGCCCTTCGATCAGGATGCATAATCACCATATTGCATCCAATTACAAATTGAAGATGAAAGATGATTGCTACTGTCATGTTTGTATCTAATCAGAAGTTGGGAGACAATTATGCTAATGATGTCTGGTGCTCATGGGGGAGAGCTCAGGAGCAGAAGGCAAACTTTGCTTAAGGGCTCGTCTTTGCCCTACAGGAGACAAGCACAAGTGTCCCAGTGCTTTAAATCCTGCAAAGCATGCTTTAAAGGGATCTCAGACCACAGGGTGTTTTTGAGTTATTTGGACGACACAGGATGGCCAAGGCTCTAGGAGATGGTGAGTCCTGGTAATGCATGGTTTTCAATTCCGACTGAGGAACCCTGGGGTCTTAATCACCTATAGTGTTTCTGGTTACTGAGCCCCCTTCCAATAGTTCTGAACTTGAATCTCTAAGGTTTGGGGCCCAAGAGATTATATGTTTACAGAAATCCAAGTACCAATTTTTTGGAGGTGTCCGTCAAAGAATGATGAGACAAAAAGAAATGAGATGCTGTATACCTCAGTTAATACTCAGTGTAGGCTCCTGGATACTCACTACCACTTGATACACAAAAAAAGGTACATATTGTCAGCAATAAGAATACTGATGTTCTAAGTTTGAGGTGACAAAACACAAAAGCCCCTTAAAGAATTGTTTTGAGAACTGAAGACTTTGAAGGGCACACTGTTATATGCATCTCACTGTTAGCTTAAAATCTTAATTATGAAATCTCAAGAAAGGGTCAACCCATGTTTTGGGCCCCTTCTGTCTCTATCAGACAGAAGCTATCTCTCAATAAATTCTTCCTACTCTTAAAAAAGAAACGAAAACAAATCTTAGGAAAGTAAACAAGTAAGAAGTATATTTCTTTACTTACCTTCTGACTTCACATTTATGCTTTCCTTTTCAACACCGCTTTAACTAAGGCAAATAAAACAAATCAACCCTGAAACACACACACACACACACACACACACACACACACACACACACTCAATTCATTACATGTTTGCTTTAAGTAACTGTTACTGTAAAACAAAACAACAATAACTCATTTCATGCCTACATGTATTGGTTCCTATTGTGTGAACCACTCCAAATGCATTACAACACTGGATACCCACAACAATCCTCAGAGGCGAGTACCATTATTTTCTCCATCTTACCTAGGAGGAATTAAGGTTCTGAGAGGTTAAGTAATTCAGGCAAAGTCATACAAGTGGCCATTGTATGAATCGCATAATAATAAGCACCCGTGTGCCTTCTGAAAGAAGGAAACCAGCAATAGAGATGACAACAAACAATAGAAAAACCACAAGCCCTTTAAATTTGGCTTCAGAATATGCTAGGTGATTTTTGGCAGCAGGACAGCTTCCTTAATTAAGTTTGTTTAGGACAGCATTAAAATTACTGTGCTGGAGCTGAACCCTTGTCATCTGAGGGCACTGGGGAAGAAGAGCTGACCTTGTTTTAAAAGAACTAATGAATAATCCAAATTTGACAATAACATTTCAAAGGGGGCAAAGGGAGAGGAGGATTGAGAGAAGCATGGATTCTCAGCAGTCTGTAGAGCTGCTCTGCATTCACATAGGGAATAGAAGCACTTGCTTTCACATTGAAATCTCCTACTTCTAGCCAATTTAGCACTTTCATCTCCATGCTCCCCATAGTCTTCTTCTTTACAGTAATATCCGTGTCATCTAATGACAAGATGTGATAACTAATGTGAGGCTGCTCCTGACCCCTGATATTCCCACACTGAAACTCTATTAGATTCCACATTGACAGCTCCTTCTGACTCCAATCTACCAGTTTCTCCCTAAGCCAAAGAGTATAAGGTCCCTCAAGAGCAAGGCAATTTATTTAAATAACATAGTAAATAGATGGAAAAGTGTGTTGCACTCTGAAAGTCAACATTCTCCTGCTGAAGGAAAAAGGCCCTGTGTGGCCACTCATGATGCAGTGCTGTATGTGGCACACGTGCATCAGCCCCCACTTCAGTCCTGCTGGGTCACTTCCCAGGTCATTTAAGTAGAACCAGCTGAATTAGTTTCTGAAAGATGTATTCACAGGAAGATAGGAGCCCTTCTACAGGGAAAACCCAGACTCTGGCTTACTGTGCTTCACACTCAAGGGCCTCTCTCAGGAGCCACCAGAAAGGCCAAACGTGGAACAGCTGACATGCTGGTGGCCAAATGGAGGCAAGAAAGCAAAATATTTGAGCTTCCATACCTTACACAACTGTCTGGTCTCTTTTCTATTCCCAAGGACAGAGGGATCTTGCCTCCTATCAGGCAAGATGTTCTGGGCTGCTCCCTTTGAGAAGGTGAAAGAATCTACCGATTTAAAGGTCAGATTTACATCTTCCGCTCACAATGGCTGGGAACCCCAGGGATAGGTGTGAATGTGGAAATGTGAAGTGTACTCAAGTAAACCTTGAGCTGCCATCCATTCCTTTCGAGTGATGGCAGTTTAATTGGTTGTGTAATGAGGCTGCCTAGGGGCCGAGTACAGCCTGCTCTTTGGGAAAGAGTTGTTTTTACTTTTTTAAAGTCCACCAGAAATTGTGTCATCTCGCTGCAAGAAGGGCTGAGCTGTCCACGCTGTCAGGTTGTCTCTAACTGAAGCTGAAGTAAATCAATCAGGCCATACATCTTCTGGAAGAATCCTAGGTAATGGGCAAACTTCGCAAACGTGTTGTGAGCATTCTGCTGAGACAGACCACCCAGAGGTCTGAGCAGAATTCTACTTTCTCCTTTTCTTGTAGTTAATTCCCTTAAGACATTTCCTTTCATCTCTCTTCCTTTAGGCCCATCTCCATGAAAAAAAGTACAATAAGGAAAAAAACTTTTTTTCCAAAGAAAACCTATGGAGTCCCATCTTGGTGTCCTTCGTGATTGCTTAGTATGAATCAGTTGCTCTCTGCCTCACTTCCCATGTCTCCCTCTCCACAAGCCCCTTCCTCTCAACCTTCCAAGAAGCTCAAGACTACTCAAGCTTTGCTATCAGGCTCCTGAGCCCTCAAATTGCTGAAGCTTGCTCACCAACCTTCTGTTCCCTCGATTATTCTATTAAACTTTTGGGACCCAGTTTCTAACCCACTGTTGAAAGCATTTTTATTTTTATTTTTAAATAATTTTATTGAGAAACAAATAACAATGAGACAGTTTCAAAACCGATTAGGAGTTTCAATAATTAATACATTGCATATTGTTATCTTCTTAGTGGTTACTCATAGTACAAGACGCTGACATGATATCCTGTCCAAACACTATTAGTACAAATCTTTCTTCTCACTGAATTAAGAGAAAGTAGCTGTATATCTCTCCTAACTATTTTGTATACACAGATATAAAATGGTCATTCATTTGTCCCTTTTTGCTTTTTTTAGTTTTTTTTTTTATTTTTTCCACAATTTTATTGAGAAACAAATAGCAATGAGACACTTTCAAATCAAACTAGTAGGACAGTTTCAACAATTAACACATTGCATACTGTCTTCCTAGTGCTTATTTGTTGTACAAGATGCAGACATGATAGCCTATTTACAAACACTATTAGAACAAATCCCTGTATTCTCTGAATTGAGAGAATGTAGCTGTATATGTATCCTAACCATTTTGAAAACACAGATACAAAATGGTCATTCATCTGTATCTCATTTTTTTTTGTTTAGTTCTGTCATTTAAATATTATACGTGTGTGAACTCAGTAAAATATTCCAAAATAGTCCAGTAATACATAATAATATTGGGTCTTCCGCTTGACTGGCAATGTCAGGAATTGTTGACCTGAGTCCCCTACAGCTCAACATAACAACATGGCTTTACGTCTTATACTTCGTTTTTATACTTTTCTGCTGAATGGTTAAGACCAAGATAAAGCAAGACCTATGTAACAAGAATTGTAGCTTTTGGATCTGATAAGATCAGTCAAATCCCCTCAGGATTTATCCTGAAACCCTGTACCTCAGACTGTAGATCCTTTGTCAGTGTCAGCCATGTGGATGAGTCACGGCCATGGCTTGACCAATGTGCTCTCTGTGAAAGCCTGAGAGAATGTTTTCTCTCCATGTGACTCTCCTTAGACACACTCTACATCATCAATCACTTTCTTCTTTGGCCCCATAATCTCCTTGATCAGAAAATTTGGGTCACTACTGAGTTACATGACATTACAGTCCAAGTTCACATATGCCCTGAGTTTTAATTGGCCTTGAAAGGCTAGGCCAAAATGTTGGCTTTCCTTAAGGCCCTCCTTTCTCTCTAATTTTTGGTCTGCAAACTGAGGTTGTTAACCCTCCAGAAGAGAAGCTTATTGTTATTAGCATACAACCTAGGCAGTTAAGCTTAACCTCACTATCTGTCTGAATATCAAACATCTTAGGCATAACATGGAACAGGTATTTTTCATCAAGTATTGATACGTTAAACTTTAAGTCTCTACAGAATATGACAAAAAAATTAAAAATTTAAATATATTTTAAAAAATAGGAATAAAGAATTATATATGTTTACACATAAGTCCACAAATCTAACCATATACAACATTGTTTCAGAACAGTCTCACAACATTCCTTTTCCTGTCTCCTGCCTTCATTCACCACCCCTTTCCTTTTAAACAATCATCTACCCAAGAGACAGTATGGCAGCAACTAGCATGTCATGACAAGCAGCCCACACTCAGAAGACCAGAATGACGGGCACTCCAAGCATGAAACTACTATTACAGATTGCCATCTTCAGTGCAGTTGCTTAGTTCACAGGTGTCAGTATATATAGTCAGTCAGGGTGAAAATCCTTCCAATTAACTGCTAGATTCAAAAATCTGAAGAGTCTCAGGATCATTATCTTACCCATCTTGTGCATATAATTGTATGGTTTGCCTCTGTCATGTTTCCTAGCTCCTCTCCTTGCTCTCTCTTCATTGTCTAGTCCACAAGTTCTTGCTTTTCTTTAATTGTGTTATAACTTCCTATTTGTATTTCTTCTTTTGAGTTCTTTTACTAGGGAAACTATGTGATATTTACACATGCGTGTCTGGTTTATTTCACTTATGAGGATATTTTCAAGTGGCATCCACTTAAATATGAAGCCTTCAAGTTTATCATTCTTTATAGCTGAGTGATACTCCATTGTATAAAAATACCACATCTTTTTCATCCATTCCTCAAGTGGTGGGCATCTCAGTTGTTTCCAAGATTTGGCTATCACAAATTGTGCTGCTATAAACATAGGCACACATATATCACTATGATATGGCATTTTCAGTTCCTCTGGGAAAATTCCCAGAAGGAGGATAGCTGGCTTGAATGAGATTTCCAGTCCTAGTTTTTTAAGGAGTCTCCACACTGATTTCCATAATGGATGCCCCAGTCTACACTCCCACCAGCAGTGGAGAAGGGTTCCTTTTTCCCCACAGCCTCTCCAACATTTGTTTTTAGTTGATTTGCTTGTAACAGCCATTCCTTCTGGAGTGAGATGGTATCTCAGTGTTATTTTAATTTGCATTTCATGGATGGCTAGTAATGTGGAGCATTTTTTCATATATTTATTCACTTCTTTAATTTCTTCCTCTAATAAGTGTGTGTTCATCTCGGATGCTTATTTCTGGATTTGGTCTTTAAATTTAGGGGTCCTAATGTTTTTTACTTCTTTATAAATTGTAGAGAGCAGACATTTGTCTGAGTGCTTATTAGTTAACAGTTTTTTCCAAATTTGTGGGCTGTCTTTTCACTTTGTTAGTAATTTCTTTTGATGTGCAAAAACTTCTCAATAAGAGCAGGTCCCAGTTGTTAATTCTTTCAACTATTAGCCATGAGATTTGATTTTTGTTTATGAACTCTTTGCCTACCCCTATGTCTTCAAGAGTTCCACCTACTTTCTCTTCCAGGAGATTTAGTGTTTAACAGAAGTATTTTTAGGGATGTTTTGAATGCTTCTGCTCACTGAGGAGAGTGATCTACTCTTTCATGCTTATTCTTCATGCTATCTTCAAATATTCCTAACCAAACAAAACAGCCCCCAGTTCTGTCATCAGAGCCATCTTAGAACATATACCTCTGTCATTGTCCTAATGCTCAGTAATCTTCAATGTCTCCCTAACACCTGCTAATCAATGGATAAAATCTTCAGCCTAGCTTCCTGGGCCATGATCCCTTGTTCCAGCAATATTCTCCACTCCTCCTTGACATATTTGTTTTCTGGTCCCAGAGACTGAACCCAGGGCCTCTTCACTGAGCCACATGTCCAATGTTTTAGTTTGTATTACACTAAGCTCTCTAGGCATCAGACATACTAACATTTTTGCTTCTGCAATATTTCTCACATCATATCCTTCACTTCCAGTGTCCTTTCAATTTTTGTTGGTCCCAACTCAATTCCATAAATATTTCTTGGACACCTACTTTTCAACAGAGGAGATCAGCTATCACTTCCTTTCTGAAGCTTTCCTTAGTGCTCCAAACACTGGCTTCCCACCGAACTTGTGTGTGGGAGGAGGGAAGAGGCCATTTCCCTTGTGGAACTTCAAACTTCACTGAGACTTTAAACATTGTTTGTTACCCTTTATTGACTTATCTGCTTCAAAAAAGATAGAGACCACATGTTGTATTCATAATAATGCTTGCTTCATAATACACATTCAATCATTTTCTGTCAAATAAATTCAGACCATGCAATTTATAATAATTCCTTCGCACGATTCCAATAATTTTCCTGAGACATTAATCCTCCTGAATCTTTGCTCTCCCCAAGATTAACAAGATAAATGGCCCCTTTCACCCCTCTGCTGCATGAGAACAGTGAGACTTTGGGAACAACAGCTATGTGTGAGCAAAACCTAAAAGGGCACACTATTTCAAAGAAAAGAAATAATGCCAAGCTGCAGAGTATCTGGTCCCAGAGCCAGCTACACCATCTGCTAAAATGGTGAAGCCAAAGGTGTGAGTGCAGCTTCATGTAAAGGATGGGCAAAGCACACAGATGTCCAGGACCTCCTATATAATCAGCCCAGCACAAGTATAATTCTCAAAGAATTATTGAGGCCCCAGAACATCCTTAGACCTGAATCCCTGTGTTTGGAGCAGCAGTAATCTATCTGAAAATAAAAAGCTGCCAGGCAGTAGATGTTTAGTGGAAGATGAAAAGGCTGAAACATCAGAACGCCTTTGTTTCACTGAAATGACACTAATTTAGTGAAAAAAAAGGAAACTGGCTTTGGAGAAGAAAAATATAACTGCAGCAAACCACAAGTAACAAACAGTTCCTTTTCCTTGGAGTTGAAAGCCAGTGGAATGAACAGTCAGGGTACCTTAAGGGCTAAGAAACATGCTTGCTATTATTATTTTTAGGTGATAGCTGACCTTGTGCTCATTTTTGGAATAAGAACAGTGTTCCTAAGAGGCATCATGGAGTGGTAGAAAGATCACAGGCTTCAGGGTAGACAGATCTCAGTTGAAATTTTAGACTTATATCTGTCAACTGTGCCTTGAGAAAGCTAGTTAGCTCTTGCACGCCTCAGTTTTCTCAGCTGAGAAATGGGGGTAGATGTGCCTGCTTCGCAGGGTGATGGGAAAGATATTGACAATAACAGCACTTATTAGATGGTGCACGTGTGGTTACTTCCCCTGTCTTACTCCTCTGTCCTATACCATCATTGGTGCTAGGATCTAGTAGCTTTGTCATTTCACTAACGAGGAAACTGAGTCTTCAAATAATTGCATGATTTAGCCAGCTCACTCAGTTGTGAATGATGCAGCTAAGTGGGACTGAAATCCAAATATGAATGTGCTGCTCCTTACTACAGCAGTCAGCTTGACTAGAGAAAATCTCAAAAGTACCCTCATCTTATTCCCAGGTGAAGCGGAGCTAGTTTTCAGACTGTTCCTTACTTCTTGTATTGCTTCCAACTATTGCTCCTCTGCCATGCCAAGAACCTTGAACTGCCTTGCTTCTATCTATCTTGTTGTATGTAGAAAGAGTCGTGGCTCTCAGCCCCTATACTTTGTTTCTATGCCATTGGCCATGGGTATTGCATTAACTCAACAGCAGTAGCAGTGGTAATAGTGGTAATAAGTCAGCGTAGCTCACTTATAGACAGCTTGTTATATGACAGGCACTGTGCTAAGCACTTTGTATAGATAAGCTCACTCAGTCATCATAACCCTATGCAGCAGGTATGATTATCAAATAAGATAATGTATGTTAAATCCCTGGAACAGAGTAAAGTCTATAATTGCTGGGTTTTGACTATGAATATTCTTTTGCAATAGAGCTACAAATTACAAAGTCTCCACCAAAGGCAAGAAATGAGTAATCCTTTTCTTTTCTTCTTTTTTTTCTATTAAGAACTGTCCCATCGGGGTGGGTGAGATAGCTCAGTGGACTAAGCACCTGCTTAGGCAAGCATAGGGTCCGGGGTTCCATCCCTGGTACCACATACTGTGCCAGCCCCAACCTGGGTGCTCTAAGACAGCCACCCAGCCTGGGCGTGGTGGCGCACACCTGTAATCCCAGCTCTAGGGAGGCTAAAAAAGGAGGATCACTATAAATGCAAGCTGCACAGTGAGACCCTGAACCAAATACCAAAAAAAAAAAAAAAGGAGAAAGAAAGAATAACTGTCCCATCAGGGATACAAACAAATCAGAAAAGATAAGCAAAAAATAGAAGAAACCCCATTCACTTTCTCTTACAAGGTAAAAACCCTGCTTGGTAAATTAAAGTGGACAAAGAAAATTTTAATTTATATAGAAGTAATGGAGGAAAGAACTCAGGAAAAGAAAAGACTAACAAGAAAGATAAAGTTTCCAGGGCTGGCCAATTAAAGATTAGATTCCTCGAGTGCCGTGCAGGCCAGCTCCCAGGTCACACTGAGATGGCAATTGAGACTGGGTGTGGTGGCGCATGCCTGTAATCCCAGCACTTGGAAGGCTGAAAAGAAGGGATCACTACGAGTCCAATCTGTGTAGTGAGATGCTGTAGACCCTGTAGTAAACACATTTAAAAGGTGAATTTTCAAAGTAGAAAAGTAGTAAGGGTCTGTATGAAGGAGAGGAGAGACCTTGCATTAAAGGGAGGCAGAGCCGAGAGGAAAAGCAGCCCTCTGGCTCTGGGGATCCAGGCAACTGGGAGACTTCTTACCTTTGCTGACCTGTGAAGGAGCTCACAGCCTCTGCAAATCACATCCTTGACGTGCCTCCTTCCAGAAGAGGAAAAAATGCAATCAGTCCAGAGGAAGGAAGAGAGAACCAGGGAAGAGGTAAGGAAGAGTGTAGAAAGGGCAGGTAGGGTGGCATGTGCCCCTAAATCCAGTTACTCTTCAAATCGCATCCTTGACACACCTCCTTCCAGAAAAGGTTAAGGGAGAAGGACCAGGAGTTTGAACCTAGCCTGGGAAAAGCAGTGAGACTTCTGCCTCAAAATAAAAAATCAAAAGGGTTGGAATGTAGGTCACTGATAGACTAAGACAAAGTTGTCTGTGTCTGTCCTGTGTCTGGACCTGGGCCTAGGCCTGTGTCTGTGTCTGTC
>NW_004524639.1:6923642-6927041 GCF_000260255.1 Octodon degus
TGTCTAGATCTATGTAGGGAGAGAAGAGAAAGTACCTCAGAAAACTGCTTCAAGTTTTACTAAGTTAAGCCCAGGGTCACATCCAAATAATTTATCAAAGATTTCTTATCTTTTCTCTGTGGTATAAAAATAGTTTTTCCCTCTTGATCTTGACTCTTCTCTTCTGCAGTGGAAATAGAACTATTTTTTTTTTTGGACACTATTTTCAATTCAAGGCTATGGTGCATAACCTACTTTACTCTTTTGAGAAAAGCTTTTTTTTTTTTTTTTTTTTTTTTTGCGGAACCGGGGACTGAACTCAGGTCCTTGCGCTTGCCAGGGAAGCGCTTATTCCACTGAGCCATCTCCCAGCCCCTGAGAAAACCTAATACCATGTTCATTCTTGGGGTGCCCGGACCCTAAATCTTAGAATTCAAGTGTCCTTCATGAGTGGAGAGTAGAAACCAGTGAATATTTAGAATTCGTATGTGGACAATGAATATTAGCAATCCAAAGATCAAGGTCATGAATTGTTTCTTGGAAAGCCACTGCCTTAATACATTGGGCCTGTGCGATATTCATGATAAAAGGAGAACGCTTTTCTTTTTTTATTCCTAATGAAGTCTCTTCTGGTCAGAAGGAGCATCTGCTGGGTGAGTAATTTTCTAGAAGAAATGGAATTTTGCACCTGTCACTGAGACCATTCCCTGTTAGGATTTTTAAATTAGAAAAGGTTAATTATTTCAAGTCTCGTTATAACAACTTCATTGTGCTCTCTGCTTCTTGTGCTATCTGATTGGGAGGCTATTACAGCAAATATCTGATTGGTGGTGTGGCTGGGGTCACCACGCGTGCAGTGCAGCTGCGCTGCTGTGCCTGGACAGACAGAAGAACACAGGTGGTGTTTGGCAATGAAGAGTAGCTGGTTGACATTAGAGTTTAGAAAATTGGCATTAATCAAATGTCTGCTACTCAGGCTTCTTCTTTGCATCTGAAGATTTTTTTTAAAAAAGAGCGAGAAAGAATATCTTGGAGTTTTCCAGTTTTAGCCATGATAGAAGCCAGTCTCGTTTAGCCTATACCAGAGTATTTTTTCCAGAATTTTTTCCTTCTCTATTATGTTTGCAACACACTGATGTAGAAATTGAGGTTAAAATGCCAAAATACACTACTGATTCCATTTTGTTAGTTATAGAAATGCCTGGACACTTTCCTAGATGATGTGGTTTCCATGGCCCAGCAACTTGCAAGCAACATTGGCATGTTCTTCCTTGGCCTATCCCCTTGGCAGCTGGCCTATCCCCTCAAGGCAGTATCGCCCTTCCTGGCCAGCTTCAACTTCATTCAACTTTGGCCTTCTGTCTACGCAAATACACTTTCCTGTAAAGATGTCATTTATAGCCTTCAGCATCTGTTTACATTTCAGCATTATCCAGAAAGGGCCTGCCATATGGCCACATTGTTCTACTCATAAAGAGTTAAAAGCACAGGACTGTGCATTTCATTGACTTCTGAACTTTGAAGTTCCAACTGCAGCTGACTTGAAATAAAAAAATACAAACAGCCCCTTTACGGTGTATTTGTGTGTGTGTGTGTGTGTGTGTGTGTGTGTGTGTATCTGTGTGTGTGTGTCTGTGTGTGTGTGTGTGTCTGTGTGTAAATGCTCAGAAAAAAAATGTCTGAAAGTATTCATATCAAGTATACATCAGTATGGCAATAGTTATCCATGAGGGGTAGGCCTGAGAACAAGGATGTGAGGACCTTTACTCTTCATCCTATATGGACCTTTCTCTGTTGTTTGAATCTCTAATGAAATTACACAATCCTGTTATTATTTTTTAAATTGCAATGTATATAAACACATAAAAAATGTTGCTGAGAATGCACATCAAAGTGTTTCCAACTGTTACCTCTGGGACATGGGGGTTATGGTATGGGTCTGGAAGTCGCCCCCAAAGCCTCCTACTGGGGTCCAGGAACTGGGCTTGGGCAAAGTGATTGGACTGTGGGACGACAGCTGACTTGCACTTAGGAGATTGGGGCCTCCTGAGAGGAGGGTCACCGCCTTTAGTTGGAAGGCAGTATCTCCCTTCTTGGCTCATCCTCTCTCGCTGTGTGTCCTGGCCACCATGGCAAATGCAGCTTTCCTCTGCTCAGGCCCTTCCACTGTGCCGCTTCTGCCTAAAATCAGCTACCCATGTAAGAACTGAAATTTCTGATGCCTGAGCCAAATTAAATCTGTGGGCGTTGAGCACTGTGTCTCAGCAGCAGGGAAAGTGACTAAGACAGTAGCACTAGTGATGGAGGGCTTTTGCCTTTTCACATTCCGTATCTATTTATAAATTGGAAATGTTTAGTTTATGGGCACATTTTCTTTCTTCTGCATAGCACCAGGGTGTTTTTAAATTAATTAAAAAGAACTATGCCTACAGAAAAGCATCCTAGGATTCTGTTAATGCTTTTTACTTGCAATTACTCATTTGGTACTCCCATGTGCTAGTGGTATGAGTCTAAGTCTAATAATTTCCACTTTGTTTTCCCATCATCACTGGAGGCTTTGGGGTTATAAATGAGTGCACTGTTATATGGCCTTGCATCTGTGGAGATAGCTGAGGGGGACAGTGCACCCTTGCTGTGAACTCTGTAAAAGCTTCTCAGGCTCAGACATTGTATCCCCTTTCATCACTATCCCATCCCCAGTGTCTAGCTTTTTTCTGGCATACAGCAGGCATTTAATAAGGATTTACTGAGTGGTTAGATCAGTATGAAGTCCAAAGGCAAAATGAGGTGCTTGGGATCTAAATGGCAAAAGGTTGGGGGGTGTACCATGTAGATTGTAGGAGGAGAAAGCATGATTCAACAAACGCTTGAACAGACAAAACCCCACTGAGGGCTGTGGAAGAGGCTCAGTAGCCTAGCATGCATAGCGTATACGTATGATGTCCTGGGTTCAATCTCCAGGTCACAAAAATTTTGAACTTTAAGATCAAGAAACCGGAGGGCCAGCCAGACACATCAGCAGATTAAAGTGCCTGCTTAGGCAACCACAGGGACTAGGGTTTGATCTCCAGCCTGCAGTACTGGGGCACCCTGAGATGGCAAATGAGACTGGGCATGGTGCGCACGCCTGTAATCCCAGCGCTTGGGAGGCTGCAAACAGGATGATCACTACAAATCCGATCTGTGTAGTGAGACCCTGCAGACACTGTGACCCTGGAGACCCTGGAGACCCTTCAGACCCTGCAGACCCTGTAGACCCTGTAGTAAATGCATTTTAAAAAAGAAAGAAAAGGGGCTGGGGAGATGACTCAGTGGAATAAGCACTTTCCTGGCAAGCACAAGGGCCTGAGTTCAATCCCTGGTTCCAAAAAAAAAGAAAGAAAGAAGAAAGAAAGAAAGAAAGAAAGAAAGAAAGAAAGA
>NW_004524639.1:6927141-6933586 GCF_000260255.1 Octodon degus
AAAGAAAGAAAGAAAGAAAGAAAGAAAGAAAGAAAGAAAGAAAGAAAGAAAGAAAGAAAGAAAGAAAGAAAGAAAGAAAACTGAATGTAGCTGACTGAATGATTGATCTGGAACAGGTTCTTTCGTTTCCTAGGATTCAATTTCCTCATTTGAAAAATTAGAGTATTAGAATAAACCCATAGTATTTAGACTTTTTATATCCAGTAGCTTACATGATTTAAAAGAAGTTCAAGGCCATGTAAAATAGTTACAAATTTAAAAATTCACAGAGTTGTCTGAGTGTCTTACCTAGTGTTAATGAAGGTTATTTATGGAATTTCAAATTTCTTTCATAATACTTCCCTCCATTGCTGAAGTGTTTCATAATTATCAGGTATCATTTTACAAAATAAACTTCATTGCACTATTTTAAAGTGATTAGCAAACCATGAAAACAAAAGAAGCAACCTGGGTGTGGTGATGTGTATTGTTCGAGCTACTCAGAAGGCTGAAGATGAAGGATTGCTTGAGCCCAAGAGTTCAAGGCCAGCCCCAACACAGCCAGACTCTACCTCAAGGAAAAAAAGAAAAGAAGGGAGAGCTATGGAAGGAAGAAGTATTACAATTACAAAATAGAGTTAAAAAAGAGGCCCTGGGGATTACAGTCCCTCCCAGTAAGATCAAATCTTCTCCAGGCTTGACACATCTCTCTTTTAAAAAAATTAATATATTTAGTACAGGGTGTACAGGGTCTCACTACATAGATCTGACTCATAGTGGTCCTCCTGTTTTCAGCCTCCCAAGCGCTGGGATTATAGGCAGACGCCACCACACCCAGTCTCCATCGCCATCTCAGTGCATGCTGAGGGTGGGGCTGGCACGGCATGGCATGCCCAGGATTGAACCCCGGTTGCTGCACTTGCCTAAGCAGGCTCTTTAGTCTGCTGAGCCATCTGTCCAGTCCTCATCTATTGTGAATATCAAGGGTCCACTGTTGTACACACTTCTGGGGAGACCACTACTCACTCCATCTCCCCCATAAGCCCTGCTGTCAACCACTGTGCAAAAGAAGGCACTCATCCCAAGAAGAATCTACAGTTAAAACTGATCATCTGTTCCCAGCAAAGATCTTGATTATCAGGAATCAATATAGTAAGATGCCTGTTAACTTCATAGATCACAGAAAATTCTGTAGATCACACATACTCAAGTGGAAGCACATTCATGCATCCCCTAATCATAATGTTTCATTCCTCCCAGGCCCTGTCCCAACCTTGTTACCTGCTCTCTGTAGCATCCCTTCCACTCCCAGCTTGCTTAAAATTTCCTTTGAATTTCTGCCTTATTAAAAATTTGCTTCGCAGGGCCAGCCAAATAACTCAGCGGATTAAAGCACCTGCAAGCAGGCACAGGGGCCAGGGGTTCAATGCCTGGACCTGCCGTGCCAGCCCTGCCCCTCGGGCACGCTGAGACGGCAATTGAGACTGGGTGTGGTGGCGTGTGCTTAGAATCCCAGCTCTTGGGAGGCTGCGAGTCCAATCTAGTAGTGAGACCCTGAACACCCTGTAGACTCTTCCCTAAAAATACAAAAAAAAATTGACTCTCCTCAGCCTTTTCAAGTGGTGGCTAATGTTTTTCATACTGCATGTACCACTTGGCCTAGAGGCGGATGGATCTCCTTGCTTTTCTTGGTCATTTTCTGGCCATTAGTTCTCTAAGCTCCTTTCCATCATTCTCCTACCATAGTATATTGTCTGTTACACCTCCTTACTGTGGTTAACTACCTTCCTCCTGGGGAAGAAGACTCTCATTATTGATGATTTTAGCTCACATTTCATTCTGCTCCTCACTACTACTGCTGTCATCATTCTTGGCAATTTCAATATCTACATGAAGTTTATATATATTCCTTGCCTGTACTGTAAAGAATCTATATAATACCCTGGCTTCTCCACTGCCTGATTTTCTGTACTCCAAAGATCTTGTTTTCTAGCTATCTTCAGCCACACACATGTCCATGCTCATATCCTAGAACTTGTCGTTGCAAAAGATTGCAGCACCTTAAAATTTTCAGTTGTAAGCACCTCACTGGCCTCTCTACTTAATCTTTTCTAATATCTCTACTCAACCAATCTTCCCATCCTTAGCCATCTTTTCTCTCAATCTCCTCCTCATAACCCCACTTGCAAGTTTATCTGACTTAGAACTACTGGTCATAATTATAATCACTTCCTTACATCCATCCTCAGCTCCCCACCACCATCTTGTCCCAACGTTCTTGGAAGAACCTGAAACAACATTAAATTCAGCTCTCTCCATCTTTTTACCATGTGCATCCCAACAACCAGTCATGGCTAGAGCAAGTTCATTTTTAAACTCTCTGCTTCAAATCACAAGTGAGTTCTTATGCTCGCAGGGAATCACTCCCAGAATGTTGTGTCTAGCTTTAAACTCTATCCTGAAGTCTGGGCTCATGTCCTGAACTGCCTACTGGACATCAATACTTGAATATCTAATGGGCATGCCAAATTGCATTCGTACAAAACCAAAGCATGATTTTCTCTACATCTACTGTGCTTCTGCACTTACCATTCATGGTTGATGTTAACTTCATCCTTCTAGTTCCTTAAGCCAGACACTTTAGAATGACCTTTGATTCTGTTTCTTTTATGCCCACTCTCAGTTCATCAACAAAGCCTTTTTGCTCTACCCCTAACAATTATTTATAATCAAAACTCTTCTCACTGCCATTCTTGCTGCCTGCTTGGGTCAAATTCCTCTTAGCTCATGTGCAAATCACTATAACAGTCTTCTGTTATGGATTGTGTGCCCCCAGCAGATATGGGAGAGTGCTAATCTCTGTTAACTCAAAATGTAGACTTATTTGGACACAGAGTCATTGCAAATGTAATTAAGTAGGTTAAGATGAGGTCAGTTTGGAGCAAGATTTGCCCTACATCCAATATGACCGTTGCCCTTAGTAGAAGAAGAGAGAGGTCCAGAGCAGAGGTATCCAGGTAAAGACAGAGACGCACAGGAAGGAAGCTAGGGGCTGTAGAGTCAGAGTTTTGAGTGCTACAGCTGCAAACAGCAGAATGCTAAAGATCAACAGCCACCACCAGAAGCTAAGAGGCCAGGTTGAATTCTACTCAAGTCCTGAAGGCACATGGCCCTAATAACAGGTTGATTTCAGACCTCCATCTTCTATGTTTGTGAGACTATAAATTTCTGACATTTAAGTCACCCAATTTATGGTACTTTGTTATGGTGACCTAGGAAACTAATAAACCTCTTATCTGATTTCCTGCTTTCTACCCATGACCTCCTGTCTAGTTCCAACACTGCAGCCTGAATGATCCCGTTAAACCATAAGTCAGCACATCCATCTCAGTTCAAAGTCCTGCAATATCTCCACGTTTCAGACAGAGTAAAAGCCTTATAGAGGCCTAGAGGTCCCTATAAAATTTGGCCCCCTTTATTTATGTAACCGCTCCTCCCTTATTATCTCCCAACCTCACTCTGCGAGAGCCACTCTGACCCACTTTCCTGCTCTGTCACACTTGCTTCTACCAGGTCTTTGCACTCAGGGCCCTCTCTGGTGACAACAGCAGGCACTCAAGTGATAGTTCCCCTATGCTTGCCTTGCTTCAGGTGGAATGTGGTCCGTATGCACTTGGGCCTACCTACTTATACTACTTTACAGAAACAGATCCTTATCAGCCTGAAGTGGAGGCAAAACCATGGTGTTACAAACTACTTATTTGAAAAGACTATAGTTTTGCAGTTGCATAAATAAGAATTGGGAGTTCTACAGATCTGACTTATTTAACATTATTGCTTAAGATTTCCGGTCCTCTGCTCCCCTTTCAGTAAACGGAGAAAGAATGTTAACCACACTCCTAAATCAGATGATATGCACGGTGCTTGCCACATTGCAAGCATTCAGTAAGTTTCTATTAGTCAATGATATTTAAAAGAAGTTTAAAACTCGGTTCTTACATACCAAAACTAATTATGTTGAGGTCTACTAAAAATAAGCCAGGCTGACATTTGAGCAGGCACATTTTCTTTTAGTACAAATTCTGACTTTAAAACTTCTTAGTGAAATTCAGATCAAATATTTGAGGAACCATGGGGTTTCAACAAACATAGAAAGGTCTCTGTACCTCTGGCACTCTCGGTATCCAGTGATGGAGACATCCTAGCACCAGTGCACAGGCCTTCTTAAGTCTGGTAATGAGCTCATTTCCTGGCCAGAGTCTGTGGTCCAATAAGTAATGATACCCCCAAATACTGCCTCAGACAATCCCAACACACAGTCCAATATCAAGATTGATTGAGGTTTTAAACAAGGAAAATAATCTTTACCTCTTTCTATAAAGCCATTGTACTTGCAAAAGAATACTTTTAATCTCTCAAAACCAAAGCAAATCTTGTGTCTCCAAAGAGAAGGCAACATCTCTAGGACAGGTCCACAGATGGATAGTTGTGATAATTCTGCCTCTGCAAAGTGTGAGAAAATTGTGGGGAGAACACAGAAAACCTCAAGAGGGTTTACAATACCACCTAAGGCAGAGAGGTAGAATTAGGCTTAAATGGAAAAGCCAATATTTTGACAGCTATGAGGTGAGCAATAGATCACAAAACTTTTTAATTCTAAAAGTGAAGTAGCAGGTTGAAGATAAGTAGGTTTAGGATAACAGTGTACTAAAATTGTGGTGTTTTAAGTGATGGATAGAAGTTTATTTTGACCCCCCGCCCTTGTTTGGTTTCCAAAACTGCTACAAGATTGTATTTTCAGAACTTTGCGCTGTCTTTGATAGCAGTGCGCCCTCTAGTGGTTACAGCGATGACTTACGAGTGAACAAGAGCTGTAAGACCCCGTCAGCCTGAACAGTTTCAAATTTCCTCTAAAGGCAATAAAAGGGAAATGACTTACTGGATTCAAACTTTTAAGGAAATCACTTCCCTTCAAATACTTACACCATCGAACTGTTTATTTTGATAATTCTCTTTTTTATTTAAAATAAATATACCCATTGTTAATGGCTTTGAGCTATACTTTCGTGACTTTTTCTTTATAATAAGCATACATTACCTTCAATTTTTAATATTTCAGTTTGAAATATTATAATCATAAAGTTTAAGTAATCGCATAACAAGAACCTGTGAACATACTAACAAGGTCTTTAGAATTATGACATGTTGCTATCTTTCCTTCAAAGTTGTTAATTATTTTTCAGCTTGGAACTTTGCAAAAAGTTGCAAGTACAACTCAGACTTTTCTAGTTGCCACTTTGATGCCCCATATCACCCAAATTCAGGATTTAATATGAGCAGAAACATTTGCCTGCATCTACACAATACAGCTGTCAAATTTTTCAGACTTTGCTCAAGGTCCATCAATTGTTTCTGTGATGTCCTGATGTGGCTCTGCACACATAGTCCAGTTCCTTGATCTCTTTGGACTTTAGCATCCTCCGCTAAGTTGCCTCTCCTGTGGGGATGCCTTCCTCACCTCACTCAGGCTCTGATGACCTGCAGCAGATCCCCAACCTTACTGCCATGTGGAGAAAGGTTTGTTCACCTTGTCCAGCCCTCACAAGTGCTCTACTTGCTCTGCTTGGGCTCAGATTCCATCACCGGGCTTTTCTCTGCTTAGATATCCAGCTCCCATTGACCAGAATCTTATAGTCCACTCCCTGCCACCCAATCTGAAGGATGCCTTTGTCCCCCTGCTCCTGCTCTGAATTCCCCATGCTGGGCAGTGCCCACACAAGGGGACTCTCTTTGCCTTAATTAGGCTCTGTTATATGTTGAAAGATATGCTGGGGTTCTAACTATCAGAACTTCAGTAAGCTGCAGATTTAATTCACTAAGACGAAGTCTTTAGGCACACACTACATCATCGATCACATGGAGAGAAAACATTCTCAGGCTTTCAAAAAGAGCAAACTGGTCAAGCAATGGCCGTGACTAATCTACATGGCTGACACTGACAAAGGATCTACAAAGTGCAGTACAGGGTTTCGGGATAAGTTCTGAGGGGATTTGACTGACCTTGTCAAATACAAAAGTTACACTTCTTGATATAAAGGTCTTGCTTTATCTTGGTCTTAATCATCCAGCAGAAAAGTGTAGAAATGAGACATGAAAAGTGAAGCTGTATTAATATGCAGAGCTGTGGAAGGCTCAAGTCAACAGATTCAGACATTGCCAGTCCTGTGGATAGCCCACTACTATTGTAGACTACTGGACTACATTGGAATATTTTGCTCAATTCATGCACCTACAATATTTGGATGGAAATGGAATACACATCTCTGACAAAACTAAACAAAAAAGGAGATATAAATGAAGGACAATTTTGTATCTGTATGTAGAAAATAGGATAGATATATAGCCAGTTTCTCTTTTTTTTTTTTTTTTTTTTGGTTCCTCGAATGCCTTCAGGGCACTTTTGGCC
>NW_004524639.1:6933686-6937599 GCF_000260255.1 Octodon degus
GCATCTTGAGCTATGAATGACTACTACAAAGACAACAATATGCAATGTATTAATTGTTGTAACTCTCCTACCAACCTGTTTTGAAACTGTCTCATTGCAATTTTCTTCTCAATAAAATTAATAAAAATAAATAAATAAAAGATGAGGTCTTACTGGGGTAGGGTGAGTCCTTACCAAAAGTGACTAGTGACTTTATAAAGAGATTGCCTCATCAAGACTGGCTCATACAACATTTTGGCCCTAGCCTTCCAAGGTCAATTAAGACTCAGGACATAGGAGAACTTGTATTGTAACGTCATGTAACTCAGTAGTGTCCCAAATTTTCTGATTAAAGAGATTATGGGGCCAAAGAGAAAAGTGATCGATGATGTAGAGAGTGCCTAAGGAGAGTCTCATGGAGAGAAAACATTCTCTCAGGCTTTCACAGAGAGCACATTGGCCAAGCAATGGCCATGACTCATCCACACGGCTGACACTGACAAAGGCTCTACAATCTGAGGTACAGGATCTCAGGATAAATCCTGACTGGATTTCACTGACCTTTTCAGACCCAAAAGCTACAACTCTTGTTGCATAGGTCCTGCTTTACCTTGGTCTTAAGCACCCAGCAGAAAAGTATAAAAACGAGATATAAAAAGTAAAGCCATGTTGTTATGTTGAGCTGTAGGAGACTCAGGTCAACAATTTCTGACATCGCCAGTCAAGCAGAAGACCCAGTACTATTATGGACTACTGGACTCTTTTAGAATATTTTGCTGAATTTACACACCTATAATATTCAAATAACAGAACTTAACAAAAAAAAGGGGGGATACAGATGCATGTCTATTTTGTAACTGTGTATTCAAAGTGGTTAGGATGAATATATAGTTGCATTCTCTTAATGAATAGAGGGATTTATTCTAATAGTGTTTGTAAATAGGATATCATGTCCGCATCTTGTACAGCAATTAACCACTAAGAAGAATGTATGCAATGTGTTGATTATTGAAACTGTCCTACCAATTTGGTTTGAAACTGTCTCATTGCTATTTGTTTCTCAATAAAATTATGGAAAAAAGCATAATAAAAAAATCAATTTACCATAGGAAAAAAGCTAATACAGTAAGAAAATATTCTTATAAAACTGAATATGTTTGTTTTGTTATAGTATTACAAGAGTAAAAGTTTTTATACTAGAAAGCTTATAAAATAAAAGCATTTAATTTAAAAAAAAAAGCCTGGCTCATAGGATGAATTTCTTGTAACAGTGAAGGCAGAGATCAGAGTTAAGCAGTCGAAAGCCAACCCACAGCCAAGATTACTGGCAAACCACCAGAAGCTTGCAAAAAGGACAAAACATTCCTGTGCAGGTTTCCGAGGGAGTATTGGCTTCCTGACACCTTGACTTTGGAGTTCTGGCCCCTACAATAGTGAGACAATACATTTCTGTTACTTTAAGCCATTTGGTTTGTGGCACTGTACTTAGTTATAGCAGTCCTAAGAAATAACAGACTTTGGTATTGAGAAGAGGGATACTGCTGTGACATATACCTTAAAATGTGGAAGTGGCTTTGGGATAAGGTAAATGTGGAGGCCAGAAGAATTTTTTATGTATTTTTGTTTTTCTGTACAGGGTCTCACCAGGCAGTTTGGGCTCATAGTGATTTTCCTGTTTTCAGCCTCCCCAGAGCTTGGATTACAGGTTTGTGCCAGCACACCCAGTCTCAGTGGCTGGCTCAGTGCGGCCGGGAGCTAACTCACTGGCCTGAGGCCAGAATTTTCAGGTTCACAATAAAAAATCTACATTTCTCTGAACAGAATATTGCTTAAAGTATAAATTTTAGAGATGCTTTGCGTGAATCCCCAAGTGGAAATGAGGAACAAGATATTAGACACTGAAAGAAAGGTGGTTCTTATTATAAAAGGTCAGAGGATTTGGTTGAATCATCTTTAACTCTATGGGGGAAATGTAGAAATTTTAAGAGTTGAACTTGGGTATTTAGCTGAGTAAACTTCTAAGTGAAGTGCAGAACATGCAGTCTTATTTCTCCTTGCTGCTAATAATAAGATGAAACAAAGAGATAAATTCACACATTCCCAAAGGCTTGAATCACCAATGGTACATGCATGACTGTCCCATCGGACAATTTGTACCACCCAATGGGACTGTCCCATGCTCCATATGCAACAGTCATGCATGTACTACTGTGGTCCAGAGCCACTCAGCAGACAGACATACAAATTATAGCCCAGTAGTGAATGTGTCAAGGAATAAATTGTTAAGCAAAACAGGAGCGATAACTTGAGAATTTCAATTATACTCAGTCAGCCTAACCATATTGCATAAAAGAAATGAAGGGAAGGAGAGAGGGAGGGAGGAAGGAAGGAAGAAGGGAGGGAGGAAGAAAGGGAGGGAGGGAGGAAGGAGGGAGGGAGGGAGGAAGGAAGGAAGGAAGGAAGGAAGGAAGGAAGGAAGGAAGGAAGGAAGGCAGGAAAGCAGGCAGGTAGGCAAAAAAAGAAAAGAAGCCATGCTTCAGAGGAAACATCAAAAATGGGGCTGGGCACCCAGATTTTGGCTAAAGGATTATAAGTGATTCATAGATCCAACCAATTAGCTAGAACAAACCAGGAACAGAGTCACTTATCCAGTAAACAACTGTGAAGGAACCTTTTTGCTGATGGCTTTGACTTCAGTAAATAGAAGGAAGGGCCAAAGAAGTTTTGAGAATTCAATACTACATAAACATTACCAACCCAGATGGAAAGCAACAACAAGGGACAAAACAAAGGACAAATGACTGGTAGAGCAAATCACATGAACATAACCAGACTATTGTATCTCTTGAATTCCAGAGAGCAGAGCTACTGCCCAGGTCTGAAAGAGTGGGACCTTTGCTCAGGGCAAGGGCAGTACAGTTGGCATCCAAAGATGGAGAGGCTGGCCACCAACACAGGCTCAATAGGACCTGCCAACTTACTCCTTTCTCCTTTCCAGAGGATGAAGATGCTGGCCAGGGTAAGAGAATAGGACCATGTTAGGGTTCCATAAGATAGGATGACTGCTGTTAAAAGGGTAGGGCCACGGCCACAGTGCCATTGGGTAAGACCACTGTCCAGGGCTGGGGGGTGTCACTGCCAGAGTTCTCAGGTGTTGGCTAAAGCTGATGGGGTGAGGTCACTGTCCAGGGCTGAGAGCGTGGGGCCACTGCCCAGGACTGAAGATCAGAGCTGTGATCCTTGACCAAGGAGTCAATTGCTGAGGTTAGGGCTGCCTTTTCCATTGCAGAAGGCGGGAATACTAGCCAGGGCTGAGGGAGCAAGGCCAATAGGATAGGACTGGCTGCGATCTGCATTACAGAGGGCAGGTTGAGCCACTCAGCTCCAGAGGGTAGGCTTACTCTCTTTCTTATAAGCGTTGTGGTCACTGCCCTAGGCCAAGAAAGGAAGTTCACCTCACTTTTGGAGACCATAACCATTTCCTGGGTTCTAAAGAATTAAATGGCTGTCAAGGCCTAAGGGATATGGGACTGCTGCCCAGGACTGAGAGCAGGGTTATCATCCAGGGATGAAGGAGCAGGATAACAAGACCAGCAGGCCAAGTAGCTTCTTTGAGAGGATAAGTGGCCACATAGGACTGAAAGAGTGGGCCCCAAGAAAAGTGTCCCAGAGAATTATCCTGAAGCATAAAATCTTTTTTTTCTTATCTCTTGTTTTCATTTATTAACTTTTTTATTTTTTTAATTTAATTTAATTTAATTTTTTTAGGAGAGTAAGAATGGTTAGTACATTGTGTATTGTTATTGCCAAAGTAGTTGCTCATATTACAAGATATAGGCAAGAAATAATAAGCAAATAACATAGGTACAAACCTCTTTTCTTTATAAGTGAACAGAAAATGGAAATATACTTTTTAAAGTTTCTAATACTAGGA
>NW_004524639.1:6938343-6939304 GCF_000260255.1 Octodon degus
TTATTCTGATGGGTTTTCCCTTAAAAGTCATCTGTTTCTTTTCTTAAGCAGCTTTTAGTATACTGTTCCTATGTTGAATTTCTGGAAACTTGATTATTATATGTCTGGGCATGGTTTTCATTGGATTGATATTATTTGGAGTTGTATATGCTTCGGTTACAGGAATGTCAGATTGTTGCCCCATATTTGGGAAGTTTTCTGCTACTACTTCAGCCCATATTCTTTTTATATCATTTGTATTGACTCCTTCCTTCTCATCGATGGCTATTAGTCTCACATTGTTCATCTTTGCATCGTCTTGCAGGTATTGAATCATTTTTTCCTGCATCCTAGTTGTTTTATTTTTTTAAGTTGTGAAATGTGATTTTTTAAATTTTATTCATAAACAGATAGCAAAGAGACAGTTTCAAATCAAATCGGAAGTACAGTTTCAACAAATAACACACTGCATATATTCTTCCTAGTGGTTAATTGCTGTACAAGATGCAGACTTGAGATCCTATTTACAAACACCATTAGAACAAATCATTCTATTCATTAAGAGAATGCAACTATATATCTATCCTAACCACCCTGAATACAAAGATACAAAATGGACATTCATCTGTATACCCTATTTTTTCTAAGTTCCGTTATTGAATATTATAGCTGTGTAAACTCAGCAAAACATTCCAAAGGGGTCCAGCAGACCATAATAGCATTGAGTCCTCTGTTTAATTGGCAATGTCAGAAATTATTGACCTGAGTCCCTCACAGCTCAACATAACAGCATGGCTTCACTTCCTATATTTCGTCTTCATACTTTTCTACTGGATGGTTAAGAAGAAGGAAAAGCAGGACCTGTGCAACGAGAGTTTAAGCTTTTTGGTCTGAGAAGGTCAGTGAAATCCCGTCAGGATTTATCCTGAGATCCTGTACCTCAGATTGTAGAACCTTTGTCAGTGTCAGCCATGTGGATGAG
>NW_004524639.1:6963149-6966253 GCF_000260255.1 Octodon degus
ATAAATTAAAAATTAAA
Source organism: Octodon degus (assembly GCF_000260255.1). Taxonomy (NCBI): domain Eukaryota; kingdom Metazoa; phylum Chordata; class Mammalia; order Rodentia; family Octodontidae; genus Octodon; species Octodon degus. Next base: position 6,963,167 of record NW_004524639.1, read on the forward strand.
AAATGAATTTCAGGAGTGTTGCCATGGGATGAATATATCTTAATTTTTTTCTTTGTATGAGTAATTGAACTCAGGACCTTGTACTTGCCAGGCAGGTGGTGTGCCACTGAACTATATCTCTGGCGGAATGACTATATTTTACAAGTGGAAAAGGCATTTATTTGGGGAAAGAAAGACCAAAGAACAAAGTGTTATACATTGGATTGTGTATCTTTGCAAGAGTTAAAATATCATATTACATGGATGAATGCATACCCATGCTTACACCAGCAAAATTCATAATAGCTAGATCTTAGAAACAGAGTATATGTCCATGAACAGATGAAGGGATAAAGAAGATGTGGTATTTATACATAATAGAGTGCTAGTGGTGGGTGTTGTTCCCAAAGCTTCTCTCATGGGCCCACTCTGCTCCCTCCTTGCACTTTTCCTCAGGTGACCCATGTTCCTGGCTTCTCCAAACTCCTGGTGTCTCTGCTGTCCTTTTGGCTTCTCACTCACAGCCTCACAAAATGCCCTCTCAGGGGCACACTGCCTCATCTCTCATGCCTTCTTCTGAAATCAAGGTAGACGCCTTCTTAACCTCAGAACTCTTGCATTTGGCATGCACATAAAAACCACTACCACATGGATGATGCCAAGGTCCACTGCCAACAGGAGCAGCACCCAGGCTTCCCTCTCTTTTGGCCATAGGGGTAGAGTTCCTGAGTTACTGAGGAGTTTGAGACCAATTCCAAAAACCAAATTCTCTAGGCTGCCATTCCAAGATATAGCCTTGCCTAGCTTTCTTCTCAAAGCAGTCTTTCCCTTTCACAATTTTTAGGCTCCAAAGGGTGTAGTCCTGCTGCTTCTTGTGATGCCCTCAGGCTAGCTATCTTTTATATTCACCTGTTTCTTCTCAGCAATCAAGATCTCCTCTGCTCTAGTTTTACAGTTCACAGCTTTACTACAGTTTCTTTTTGGCCAAATTCGCAGTATTTTAAATCATTCTTCTGGGCTCTTTGCTCTTGATTCCCAACATAAATCTGAGTAAAATCCTGTGGAGGACCACCTGAGCAGCTCTCCTTGAAAGAAGAGCGATTGTCTACATTTTGACTGAGCCTGACCCTATTTCCTTATATTGTTATATAGAGAGCTGGCTAGGACTTCTGTTTATTCTTCAATTGGCCTTAAGCAATGTATATTGGTCTAACTGAGGTGCTGGGGATAGTCTTTGAAGGTGGCTTGCGTGTTTCCCTGGTAACCTACACCTGCTGCTCTTTAATGTGAGCCGGGTTGAGACAGGATGGTAGAGCTAATGCTCCGCGGCACCAGCTGGGATGGAGCCTCGAAACAGAGGCTATGACTTCCTGGGGCTTGAAAGGCTACACCAAAGCTGAAGCATCAGACTTACTAAAACATTAGATACTATATAATGCAGATTACTCTCTCTGCATATCATAGAGGTACACACCTAGCTCAGTTCATAGTAGTCTCTTTCTCACAGTTCTCAGTCAATCCTCAAGCCACTCCCCCACTGAATAAAACCGGGTGAGGCCCTGGGTCGCTCTCTTGGTTCCAGAAAGCCATCTTCATGCCTGGACTTAGAGCCCCTTGACTCTCCAATGATTGAAGATATAATTTAGTGTCTTTATTTTCGCCAAGGGTTGCATTGTAAGTGGTAGATTGGAATCAATTTGATGGGATTCCAATAACATAACTTTGGGATTACAAATATTGGCTTCTTGGACCGAGACGAGGACCTGGAAGTATCTCCTACAAAATCCCCCAACAGTAGCCATGCCACTACTTCAGCATTAGACAGGCATGAAATTTCTTCTGCAAGTTTAATTAGTCCACTGACCTTAGTCTTAGCCTCAGGCAAAGTCTCTAGACACACACAAAATGCAGACAAATTTTCTGTCAAACAATACCACACAATGTCTGGAGTCCCAAAGCTAATAGAACCCTTTTTCCCATCAAAAACTTCCTGAGTCTGGTCTTTACCTACAGTGTTTCTATCAGTCTTCTTGTCTTGAGTTCTCACCTGAATCTCCCTTAGTCTAAGGCACTCTAAATCTAACTTTTCAGCCAACATCTCCAAATCATTCCAAACTTCCCACAAGTCAATCGCAAAGGATCATGAACCACATGGTTAGGTATAGTCACAAAAACAGCCGTACTTCTCTGGTACCAAATTCTGGCTTATGGTTTTCATTGCAGATACAAAGTAGCAGCCCTCCCGTTTGGTTTGCCATTTGTAGAAGTTTCAGTCCAGCTGACATAAAGAAATACACATGAATCTTCAGGTGGCAGGGGTGGAATGTTATGATTTGTGTCTAGATGTACCCTCAAGGCCTCCTGCAATCATGGGGGGTGGTCTTTTAAGAGGTGGATGAATCTAAAGTTTATGATTGATTTATGGTCTAATGCTAGGATTAAAAGTGTGAGCACTACACCTACCCTAGGATGGGTAGAATGGACACAATATGAAGGACAGAAAGAGGCTTCTCTCCATTTTTGCTTTGCTACAGTCTGACCACCATGAACTGTTCTCTGCCAACCCACCCTGCCTCAGAGCCAGCTGGTTATGGACAGAAACCTCTACAAACTGTGATCCAAATAAACCTTTCCTCTCTTAACCTTGTGAGTTGAGTCTTTGGTCCAAGAAATGAGAGAAGTAATAAGAAAAGGGGAATCAACAACAGGAAAATAATATGACAAGGATAAGTTAATACATAGCAGTTATAACCATCAATGGAAATTATCTTAATTTGTCAATCAAAAGAAACAGATTGGCAGAATGGAACAAGAAACAAGATCCAACAATATACTCACACAAGAAACACATTTAACTCAAAAATAAATTCATAGACTGAAAGTAAAACATGGAAAATAGTACCTCATGTAACAGAAACCTGGAAAAAAGCAGGGTAACTACTCTATTTGCAAATAAAATGAATTTCAAGCCAAGACTGGTCAGATGAGACACAGGTCACTACATGCTTACCATCCAGTAGAAAAGTATGAAGACGAAATATAGGAAATAAAGCCATGCTATTATGTTGAGCTGTGGGGGACTCAGGTCAATAATTTCTGACATTACCA
>NW_004524639.1:6966633-6973282 GCF_000260255.1 Octodon degus
AAAGCAAATATGGAGGATATACATTCAAATGGGAACTTATAGGGATTGCAGGAACTGGGAAGACAGAGGAGAAGAAAGGAGAAAAACATAATGAAATAACACAGGACAGCGGTCTCCCAACTAACTTTTTAACTGACAAATCAGGAGAGTGTGCCAGAATTTAAGGAATATAATTAATTCACACCCTGTATCTTGGATTTACAGGAAAAAAAGACAAATATTGGAAATATTGTTATTATATAATATACACCTATCTCAAAGTCAGAATTGGCATGGTATCATTCAACAGTCAGACTTGTCATTCACTTTGCTCCTTTCTTGTTTTGTTCTATTTTTTCCAGTATCGGGGATTGAACTCAGGACCCTGCGCTTGCCAGGCAGGCGCTTGTTCCACTGAGCTATCTCCCTGGCCCTTGCCATTCACTTTGTAAGCAGAGATTTATCCTGAGAAGAACAATAATATATCATATTAAACTAATCTGAGTATACATTTTTTAAAGTTTGATATAATGTATGTTTGTTTATAATTATAAAAGATACCTAAGCACTGGAAATATTCGCATAGTTTTATGTTTGTATAAATTCAAGCACAACTGATAATGAAATAATTAGAATTCTGAGTCCAGAAAAAAAAGAACAATACAAGAGATCGCAATGACAAAGATATACGCACTAAATACCAGCACATCCAACTGTATAAAACAAACATTAACGACAATGAAAAATCAAAGCCGGGGAGATAGTTCAGTAGAATAAGCACTTGCCTGGCAAGCACTTGCCTGAGTTTAATCCCCAGTTCTGCCAAAAAAGAAAGAAAGAGAAAAATCAAAGGAGAAGCAACACAATTCTATCAAGGGTCCACAACACTTCATTGTCAGAAATAGAACATGCATATAATCAGATCATATTGTAATGAAATTGCAAATCAATGGCAAAAGAAACTGCAAAAACAGATGGAAATTAATGAACACCCTCCTGAACAACCAATGGATCACAGATAAAATTAAAGAAAAAATTAGAAAATTTTTGCAATTAAATAATATTGCCAGGCTCAGAAGGTAGCCCAGTGGTCTAAGCACCTGCGTGGCCAAGGGCAAGGACCCAAGTTCGATCTTCGGTACCACATACCATGCTAGCCCCAGAAGCCCAGGCATGCCGTGTTGGACCCCAAACTGGGTATGGTGGTGCACTTTAATCACAGTGCTGGGGAGGCTGAAACAAGAGGATCTCTACAAGTCTGAACTGCATAGTGAGACCTTGTATCAAATAAATAAATACATAAACAACAAAATACACAGTAATGCCAATATAACACACCTGAACTTATCAGATACAAAGAAAACATCCTAAAATGGAAACTTATAGCAGTGAATTCTAACATCACAAAAACAGAGCGACTTCAAATAAATAACCTAATGTTCAACCTCAAGCTTTTACTAGAAAAACAAGAGCAAATTTCACCCAAAGCAAAGAAGAGGGAGAAAATTATAAAGAGCACATCAGAAATTAATTCAATAGGCTAGCCTTATAGTTCAGGGGACTAAAGCACCTGCTTAAGCAGGCAGAGCGACTGGGGTTCAGTCCCCCACGTGCCATGTTGGCCCCACCTCTAGGCACACCTGTAATCCCAGCAGTTGATAGGCTGAAAACAGGAGGATCAGTTCGAGTCCAATCTGTGTGGTGAGACCCTGTAAGACTCCCCTGCACTAAAATACATAAAAATAAATGAATAAATAAATAAAAATTATTTCAGTGGAGCACAAGAAGACAATACAAAGCATCAATGACTCAAAAGCTGGATTTTTGTAAGATTCGATAAAAGAGATAAACCCTTAGCCAACCTTATCAAACAGGAAAATAAAATACTTAAAAATTCATGACATAAGGAATGAAAAAGGTAAAATCACAACAGATCCTATGGAAATCCAGAAAATCATCAATACCTACTTCAAGAACTGTACTTTAATAAGACCGAAAATATAGGCTGGACAGATTCCTCGATACTATGGATTACCGAAGCTGAATCAAGACGATATAAAAATTACCCAATATTAGTCAATAAGTTGAATAAGTATTTAAACCCACTAAAAAAGGAAAAGCCCAGTCCCTGATTAATTTAGTGCTAAATTCTACAAGAAATTCAGAGAAGACATAAAGCAACTACTTCTCAAAATCTTTAAAGAAATTGAAGAGGAAGCAAGCCTCCCAAATTCATCTCTGAAACAAGTATTACCCTGCTACCAAAACTGGAGAAGAATTCAACAGAAAAAGAGAACTACAGGCAAATCTCCTTAATAAAAATATAGATGCAACAAAACAGAATGCAGCAAATCATCAGGAAGAGTATACACCATGACCAAGTAGGATTCAACTGAGAGATGTAGGGATGCTTCAACATATGTAAATCAATAAATGTAATACATTATATTAACAAAGTCAAGGACAAAAAATATATGAGCATCTCAATAGATGCACAAAAATCATCTGACAAAATTCAAGATCCATTCATGTTTTTTTTAAACCTACAAAATACTGGTATAAAAGTTCTTTATCTCAATATGATAAAAACTATCTATGACAAACCAACAGTAAGTATTATGCTACATAGTCAAAAACTGAGAGCTTTCACTCTAACATTAGGAACAAGACAAGGATGTTCACTATCACTACTCCTATTTAATATAGTTCTGGAAACATTTTCCAGAGCAATTAGACAAGAGAGGGAGAATAAAAGGAATAAGGATAGGAAAGAAAGAAGTTAAATTATCATTATTTGTAGATGACATGATACTCTACATAAAAGACCTCAAAAACTACACTAAAAGTCCCCTAGACTTAATAACTAAATTCAATAACATAGCAAGATATAAAATCAAAGCTCAAAATCAGTAGTATTCCTCTACATAAATAACCGACCCACTAATAGAGAAATTAGGGAAATAACATGTTGTGCAATAGCATCAAGAAAAACAAAATACTTAGGAATCAATGTAATGGAGGAAGTAAAAAAACTTTACACTAAAAACTACAGTACTCTGAAAAAGAAGACTGAGGAGGATATAAGAAAATGGAAAGAAGGGCAGGTCAAATAGCTCAACGGTTTAAAGCACCTGCAAGTAGGTGCAGGGACGCGCTGAGATGGCAATTGAGACTGGGCATGGTGGCATGTACCTGTAATTCCAGCTTCTACAAGTCCGATCTAGTAGTGAGACCCTGAACACCCTGTAGACCCTTCCCTAAAATACAAAAAGAAAGAAAGAAAGAAAGAAAGAAAGAAAGAAAGAAAGAAGAAAGAAAAAGAAAGAAGAAAGAAAGAAAGAAAGAAAGAAAGAAAGAGAAAGAAAGAAAGAAAGAAAGAAAGAAAGAAAGAAAGAAAAAGAAAAAGAAAATCTGGGCAACAAAGATAAGGAAGGAAGCATCACAATTTCTGACTTGAAATTATACTAAAAAGTACTATGGTAAGAACAGCACAATATTGCAAAATAAAACAAAACAAACAAAACAAAAAAGACCCAAGAGTCAATAGATTAGAACACCAGAAACAACTCCAAACACACTCAGGCGCCTTATTTTTGAAAAAGGGGCCATGCACTTCACTGGAAGATAGTATCTTTCATAAACGGTGCTGGGAAAATTGGTTTTGCTCATGGCAAAGATTAAACCTAGACCCATAACTTTCACCATGCACTAAAACAAAAAATAAACAGATCAAAGTTCTAAATGTTAAAACAGGGCGAGGGAGATAGCTCAGAAGAATAAGCACTTGCATGGTAAGTGCCAGATCCTGAGTTCAATCCCCAGTACCGCAAAATAAATAAATAAATAGATAGATACATAAATAAATAAAATGTTAGAACAGAAACACTTAATGTGTTGGATGAAAGAATAAGTAAAACTCCTCAAGTCATAGGTATAAGCAAAGATTTTATAAACAAAACCCCAATAGAACAAGAAATATCACAAAGAATCAGCAAAAGGAATGTTATCATTAAAAAAATTTGTTCACCTTCAAAAGAAATCATGAACAGAGTAAAAAGAAAACCCATGAACTGTGAAAAAATTATAGTCAACTGTCCCTCTGACAAAGGCCTTCTTTCTACACTTGATCTTAGCCAAAAGGCCGAGAAGCGATAAGGCCTTCTTTCTAAAACACGTAAAGAATTTTTTAGAAGTCAGGCCTCCAAAGGCAGGCCAGATAGCTGAGCAGACTAAAATGCCTGCTTAGGCAGAGCTCAGTGGCTGGGGTTCAATCCCCGGAATGCAGTGCCGGCCCGGCCACCAGGATGCACTGAGATGGTGACTAAGATTTGGCGTGGTGGCACGTGCCTGTAATCCCAGCTTGGGGGCCTGCCAGTTAGCTCAGTTGTTTAAGTGCCTGCTCATGCAAATGCAGTCAGGCACAGGATACCATGGTTTAAACCCCACCTCGACCTGCCTTACCAGACCCACCCTTAAGGCAGCCTGAGCCAGCCAAAAAAAATATTCCTACAACCCCAGCTCTTGGGAGGCTGAAAACAGAAAGATCGCTATGAGTCCAGTCTATGTAGTGAGACCCTGCAGACCCTATACTAAGTACATGAAAGAAAAGTCAAGCCTCCAAAATTCAAGGACCCAATCCAAAAATGGCCACCTGAGATGAACACACAATTGTCAGAGGAAGAAATAAAAATGGAAAATAAGTACATGAAAAAATGTTCAACATCTTTGGTCACTTGAGAAATGCAAATTAAAACAACACTGAGATTCCATCTCACTCCAGAAAGAATGGCTATCATCAAGAAGTCAATCAATAAGAAATGCTGGAGGGATTGTGGGGAAAAAGAAACCCTTCTCCACTGTTGGTGAGAGTGCAGACCGGTACAACCACTATGGAAATCAGTGTGAAGATTCCTTAAAAAGATAGAATTGGAGATCCCATTCAAGCCAGCTTTTCCCCTCCTGGGTATTTTTCCAGAAGAACTAAAAACCTTATACCACAGTGATATATGTGCACCCTTGTTTATAGCAACAAAATTTGTCACAGCTCAATCTTGGAAGCAGCCCAAATGTCCATCTCTAAGGAATGGATAAAGAAGATGTGCTATTTTTACATGATGGAGTATTATTCAGCTATAAAAAGGATAAATTTGAGGCTTTTATTGATAAATGAATGTAACTGGAAACCATACTCTGAAGTGAAATAAATCAAACCCGCATGTGCAAACATCATATTGTCTCCTTAGTGTAAGAATCTGAAAAAGAAAATAAAGTCTGGAGGGTACAATAGATACTGGGAAAAGGGAATGAAAATCCTCAAAAGGAGGGAATTACTGAGATGAGAAGGACAAGAGAGTGGGGGAAAGATATCTATGTAAGCAGGATGGTTTGTACAACTGTGCTGTGGATTTCTGCTGGTCTGTGGAAAGGAGCAGACAATGCTTAATTTTCTTTGTCTCCTTTTTCCATTTTTTCTTCTCTTTTCTTAATTTCTTATATTTTTTCCTTTTTTCTTTCTCCTTCCAATTTTGCATGTGCATATCCGGTAATATGAACAACTAATTTGAAGACAACACTATGAAATACATCAAATGCTGTGAAATTCATATAATTTTGTTTAGTGAAATTCTGTATCATTTGTAATTTTTTTGGTTTTAATACTATTTTGTACTTTCTTTAAAAAATGAAAAGCTGGGGAAATAGCTCAGGGGTCTAAGCACCTGCCTACCAAGCACAAGGACCCAAATTCAACCCCTAGTACTGCATGCTGTGCCGGCCCTGCACCAAGACAGACACTGAAACCAGGTGTGGTGGCACACACCTGTAATCCCAGCATTGAGGAGGCTGAGACAGGAAGATGACTAGTGGTCTAGGCTGCATAGCAAGACCCTGTACCAAATAAATACATAAATCTTAAAAATAAATAGATATTTTTTTTAATTTAAAATAAAATAAAAAATAATTTGTGCACTGCAAAAGAAACCAACAGAGTGAAGAGACAGCCCTCAGAATGGGAAAACATTTTTACCAACACTTCCTCAGACAAAGGACTAACATGTACACTATATAGAGAACTCAAAAAAAGGACCCTCTAAATCTAAAGACCCAATGCAAAAATGGGCATCTGAAATGAATAGATACTTCTCAGATGAAGAAATATAAACAGCAAACAAATATAATAAAAATGTTTAACATCACTGCACATTCAAGAAATGCAAATTAAGATGACACCAAGAGCCCATCTTCCTGCAGAAGAATGGTTATTATCAAGAAAGCAACCCATAACAAATGCTGTCAAGGCTACAGGGATAAAGGAACCCTCTTCATTCTTGGTGGTAGTGTAAATTCACACAACCAATATGCAAATCAGTATGGAGTTTCTTCAAAAAAAAAAAAAACCCTCTGAAAGTAGAGGCTCCATTTGACTCGGCTATTACCCTTCTAAGTATCTTCCTGAAAGAGTTAAATGCATCTGATCACAGCAATGTATGCACACCCCTGTTTATAGCAGCACAATTTATAATAGTTCAATCTTGGAAACTGCCCAAATGCCTATCATCAGATGAGTGTATAAAGAAAACGTGGGGGGGGGGCTGGGGAGATAGCTCAGTAGAATAAGCACTGGAATGGCAAGTGCAAGGTCCTGAGTTCAATCCTCAGTAGCGCCCCCCCC
>NW_004524639.1:6973382-7011555 GCF_000260255.1 Octodon degus
ACGTGCAGAAGGAAATGTGGTTTTTACATACAATAGAGTATTACTCTGACATAAAGTAGAATAAACTTGAGACATTTTTAGGTAAATGAATGTAATGAGACCATACTTTTAAGTGAAATAAATTGGACACATGTTTACATATTGTATTGTTTCTCTTGTGTGAAAAACAGCAAATGTAAATAAAGACCAAAATGGATGATAGATATTGGGAAGCTGGGAGAAAATGTTCAAAAGGGAATTGGAATGAGGGAGGAGGAAGGGCGAAGGGAAAAGCGAAAAAGAAAACAGAAGGAAAAATGGAAACAAAGCTTTTGTTTTATTTCTTTACCTCTCCCAATTCCCTTTACCATTCTTTCTCTTCCCATCTCTTCTAGAACAAGTCAGTCCTAAAGGTATGGGGTGGGCACATCGCAAGAGTCCATGCAGAGGGGTGGATCTGGAGGCAGATGCTCAATTGGAGTAAAACAAGGGGCTGGAGATGAAGGCAACTTGAAATGGACATAGACTCCAGGAGCATAAGAGTTCTCCTTGGAGGGGTTGTTGGTTAGTATAAAGAGTCCAAACTCAGGAGGAGAGGAAGCATCCATACTTGTGAGTAGCCCGGCATGGGTGTTAGTGCCCAGTGTCAATGAGAGATCTAGAATAAGACTCAGAGAATGAATAAGATGAGGTTGTTATTAATGTGTGGGGAAGCATGAGGTGTCTGAGCCTGTAGTCGTTTCCTTGGGTTTCCATAGCAAAATACCACAAATTATGCATCTAAGATCAAAGTGTTAGCAAGACACACACACTCTCTCTCTCTCTCTTTTTACCTATTAACTATCAGCTTTATTTAAAAATATATAAATATTCTCACACATACAACTTAAGATTGTTGCAATTTTGAAATACCATGCAGAACTGACACAACAGGAAAATCCACACCAAGTTAATCATTCAGATTGCCAATTCCATCCACTAACTTAACACTACAGTATTCAGGATAAGTGAAAGATTTAATATGATCAACACTGAGGAAAAACCAGCCATTTATACCATGCTGCTATGCCTGGAACAAGCAGTCCATGGGTTACTGAAACAAAGTATTTCAACAGCAAATTTAGAGCTTCCCCCAAATGAAAAAAAAAATCTAGACACTGAATTGATGTCAATATTTTACTTCTGAAAAAGTACACTCTTCTTGTGAGCTTTCACCCACAACCAAATATAGTCGTGTTTTACAGAGAGCTCAGCACTGGCACCGTGACTTCAGCCAGAGGCTGGAGTTGGCTGATTGGAAGGAAAGCTCTCAGGGTGGGAAGGAATGAATTCAATGCTGGGATGACTTGTCAAATGCCAGGGACAATGAGGATACCTGCCTTCTGGGCAGCAGACTTACATATTAGAATTATAGGAAATAAAGGAAAAAAGTTAGGGGCTGGGGAGATAGCTCAGTAGAATTAGTGCTTCCCTGGCGAGCTCGAGGGCCTGTGTTCAGTCCCTGGTTCCACCAAAAAATAAATAAATGCATAAAAATGAATAAATAAATGAAAGGAAAAACTTAAACAAGTTAAAATATGTGTTCAAAAATATGTGCATTACCACTTCGTGGTGAGTTGAAATTTCTGTAGCAAGGTCCAATCTAAATATTCATATAAATGAGGATGTGGCGAGCAAAGACATGCTTATTCTTTCTAAATTTCCAGTGTACACATTTGCATTTTGTTCAGGGGTACTGTTAAATTGTAGGAACTTCAGAAATGCTGGTCACTTTTTACAAAGCATAACTATGTTGTAGAAATTTCTTAAGTTTTAGTTAAAATATTTGACCAGGAAAAAGTTCGTAAACACTGCACTGAGTTTCAGGTTTTACATCTTATTCCTGAAAAAAAACAACTTTCAACACTTTTCAAGAGCCCTTTTAGAGGTCAAGACCTTTTTAGATGTACTACACAGGCAACAGTGAAGTTGAAGGAAAATCCAAAGGGCTGCATCCCACTTTAATGAAGTGGGAGGAAAACTTAAAGTGGTCTACTATAAACTGCAAGGCAAAATGTGACTGAAAGGTTCATGGAGCATGGCAGCCCTCGCTAAGTAAATGATGAAGTGTGACTGCCACTCCAAGTTCTCTCCATCATGAGTAGGATTTAGTTTAGGGGAAATACTTTAATGTACCTTTCAGAAAAAAAATTATCTTTTCCCATCACAAACAAAAGAGGTTATGAAGTTCAATGCCAACAAGCCACCTTCCTTCTGTCCCATACAGCTGAAAGCGAATCCAAAACAGGATACACATCCAGGATGGTGAACTGGTAGTCCTTGCTCACTTCCCCACCGTCATAGTAGTCGATCACATATCTAACTTCTGTCCCACAGCGGTTGATGATCTAATCATGCCTGTCGAAAGGCAACTCGTACCCCATCCAGGACTGAATTTTTGCCCTTGGTGAATAGTGTTTTGCCTTCCCTCCGAATCGGATCAGTGATGGATCACAAGGACACTCTGAAGCATGAAGGGCTTTCCATTTCAAAATCTCCTTCCAGGCCTGCTCATTATTCTGATTTTGAATCTTTATGATAATATACATATCTTTCTGGCTAATATCCTCATCCTTCCACTTCCACCCTTTCCTTTTTTTAAGGGGTACCGGGGGTTGAACTCAGGACCCTGCGCTTGTTGGGCAAGCGCTTATTCTACTGAGCTATCTTCTCAGCCCCTGAACTTTTCCTTAACATTGCATTCCAGAACATCTGTTCAGAAGGATAAACCCATTTTTTCTTAGAATCTGCTCTTGGAGTGGATGATTCTCCTCTAACTGTAGACAAAGGAAATGGCTGATCTGGGGCTGATGTTTGGTTAGGTGGTGGCATCAGATTTGAAGGAACCAGGTTCTCCTTATTCACTCCGGCACCAGTAATGGGGCACTCCACATACTCATACACTCAATCTTGGTGGGCAGGAACAGAGTAAGCTTTGCTATCACTAGGTGGACCAGATGGTTTCTCACTTAATGGACAGCAGTTTGTAGAGGTTTCAGTTCAGAGTTGGCTGGCTCCAAGGCAGGGTAGCATGGCAGAGGGGCATCACAGAGGAGAACAGCTCATGCCAGGCAGAAGGTAGGAAGGCAGCAAAGTAGTGAGGAAGCAGCAGCCAAGACGCTGTCTCTTATACAACTAGGGAAGCCCTTCCTTGTCTTGCCCTAGGTGCTGGTGGTTTGCCAGCAATCTTTGCTATTCCTTGGTTTGCAATCATATAATTTATTTTTTTTTCTCAAATAGAAAAAGTAGATGCAAAGGTAGGACTCTGGCTCTAATAAAACCTACACAATTACTCATGCACCTGGACCTCTGTGAAACACAAACAATGGGAGACTAAGAAGGATTGGAGGAAATACAACCAGTCGCCCACTGACCACGCCTGATACGTTTTTGTTTAGTTTAAATGAGGAGCTATTGGTTTCAAAGATATATGAAATCCCGGCCGTTGTCTTCTTATACTTGGAGGTTTAGACCACACTCTCAATTCTTGAAGAGTTGTAGTCTGAGTCTTGAATTGTGCGCATGCGCACCTGGGGAAGCGCCAAGATACCAGCTGTCCACACTCCCACCGCGGCCCCCGTAGATGACGCCATGGAAGCGACTCCCGCCGGGGCGACGCCTGTAAAATACGTCGTCTCAGCTACCTGAAGAGCAGCATTGTGAGGTCAGTGCCCTGGGGAGGCGTTACCCTGCCTCCTGGGTCTGGACGGCCCAGACCTGCTTAGAGCACTGGAGGGAAGGCTGCGTGGAAGAGTAGGTCCGGCTGCTCAAGGCCCTGGAACCCCAGTGGCCGGAGGGTGGCAATGGATCTGCACTTCCGCAATGGCGGCAAGCTTGGTAAAGCTGCAGCCGCCAAGGCAACCACCAACATCCTGCGTTCGGGAAAAAAGTGTAGCACAGTGAGTGGCAGCCACTTCTGTGGCCCGGAGGCAGACCCACGGGGTAGAGATCTTGACTAAGGGGAGGGGATGATGCTTGTCTTTGACCGCTTGGCTTCCCACACCTTGGAATGATGGCTTGGAGAAGCAGGGATGCTTTCTGGGTTGTCAGCCACGTGGGTTGCTTCAACTTTGTGTAATTCTTTGGTTTCTTTGGAAGTATTAGCACATTGAAATGTGAGTATTGGTTCAAGCTAAGTGGATAATTCCAATTAGCACAAGAGACAAACTTTCCAATTGTATCTGACAGAGCCCACAGAAACCTAAGACTCCGGAGATTGGAGCGGCTCACGTATTGGAACTGCCTCTTGGGGTCAAGCTGCCCGTTTTCCCTGGAATGACCAATGTGTTATATAGGACACACATAAGTGAGAAGGTAAACTAAGTTTTAATAGTTTGTGAGTGATTCTCTTTACACTTTTAAACTTGCTATTAAACGTGAAACATTTTAGTATGATTATGCATTGTGACGACTTCAATTTCACACACCAGCTGGGGTTAAATGAGTTGGGCTACCCTTTGTTTGGAAACCTCACTTTTGAATGATAGAAGGTCCAGGGGTGCCCCCTGCTGCCCCATACAGCAGTCCATTTAGCCTTTTCTTCATTTAAAGCTTCAACTCCAGGAGAGGGGGGGACTATGTATGTATGTATACAGGATGCTTTAGATAATTGTACTACTGATTTCTGCTGATCTATGAAAAGGAGTAGTTAATAGTTTTTTTTCTCTTTTGAACTTCTCATAACTTTTTTTCCAATTTTGCATGCATATATTTGGTAATCTAAGTAACTAATTTAGAGACAATACTATGCAATGCAACAAAATATTGTCAAATTCATATTATTTCTTTATTAAAATTCTGTATCATTTCTACTTTTTTATTATTTTGTGTTCTCTTTTAAAAATAAATACAAATTAAAATAAATAAAGCTTCAAAGCCACACTTTGTCATCTTTTCTAACTACTCACATATACTGTGCTGATTCCTACTTCTGTCCTTTGTCTGTCTGGTTCTGGAGACCTGGCATGCATGCTCCTCTCCTTCCCGACTGTCAGTCATAACTTCTGCTCAGGAACTGGATTGAGGTTGAGGCTACCTGCCAAATATTCCCAAACTGGAATTCTGTAGACCATCTCCAGGAGAAAGAGTGGGAGAGAAGAGAAAGGCAATGCGTTTACCCAAGTCATCCCATTGTCTGTATTGTTCCACTTCAGATTCTGCTGGCATGCCTTATTTTTCACTGAACATCCTAATCATTTCACCAAATTGAAGTATAAATGTGTTACTTCATTTGTTTTGCATTTTTCATGCTTTTGCATTTGTTTGCAGCTATACCAGCCTTTTTGGGGGTTTAACCTTACTGATCCATACTGTCAACTTATGGAAACCACCTACAACAACCTCCACGATCCACACTTAAAATCATACTACCACCGGAACAGCATGCTGACAACATTAAGGAGAGGCGGGTTCATCACTAGCAATAACAATGTGAGTTGGGGCTTACTATTTCCTGTTAATCAGCAAAATCTGGCGACTTGATAGACGTTTGCTTCTGTACTTCACTAGAAACCTGTGTCAACTATGAGTGGAGCAGTAGGGATGACCTAATATTAAAAAACTCAAGGAATGACTCAGTATTTGGGTCAGGAAAAATCAGATGGCTATTTTTGCTAAAATTTCATAATGTTTTTCTTTAAAAATGATAGAAGATAATTACGAAGTACTTTAAGTACATAAAGACCCCACAAACACATACATGTATTTATTTACCAGTGTGTATTTATCTGCCCCTAAAACATATTGTAGTGCCTTTTTCCTGGCTGTAAAAGTAATTTCCTGTGCCATTTGGGAAAACTAGAGACAAAGTGGAATTTAGCAGGATACAGCTTGTTGGAATTAATTATTTGCAGGGTATGATAGTATCACTATTATGTTGGTGTTTTGTTTTAAATAACAATTTGTGTGGGAATAGTAAGTTTTTTACTATGGTGTTTTATTAATGAAATAGTATTTTTAGATAAATTTCATGGTGATAAACCAATTGTACAGAGATAGTGCCTTCAAAAGTGTTATTAAAGTTTATTATTAGATATCCCAAATTGTTACTATAATGTTCTTAATAATCCATCTCTCTGGAAAATGTTATGATTGTTACAACTTTATATTAATGTTTTTACAGGTAATATGCTCCTTGAGTGAATTTAATAAATATAGGCAGTATCTAACCAGGTTAAAAATAGATACTGAAAGAGAATATAAAAAACAACATGTAAGTATTTAATTTTTTTAAATTTTATTTTTAATTTACAGAGAATAAAAAATAGACAAGACATTAGAAATGATACACTATTTCTGAAAAACCAAATAAGGTGATAAGTATTCAACAATGATTGTTATATTGCAAATTGTTGTCTTCAGTGTAGTTGTGCAGATTACCAGATATAAGCATGTAAAATTGGTCAAAATACATATTTGAAGTATTAACTGTTCCCATCAAAAAAACAATAGAGATTAGTAATATAATCATCTTAGCTATCCTGTGGAGGGGGGGTTGTGTATGTGTATGATTTTCCCCTTCCTATTTTTTTCTTTTTCCTTTTCTTTATCCCAATTGTTTACTCCTTTTGAGAAGTTTCTTTCCCTTTTATTATGTCTTTCAGATTTTATTTACTCGTTCAGGTTCTTATACTAAGATAATACAATGTTTACACACGTGGGTCTGATTTATTTCACTTAGGTGTATAGCCTCTAATTCCATCCATATACCTATAAAAGCCTCAATTTTCTTTCTTTATAGCTGAGTAATAATACTCCATTGTATAAAAATGTCACATCTTTTTTATCCATTCCTCATCTGATGGACATTTGGGTTGTTTTCAAGATTTAGGTATGACAAATTGCACTGCTACAAACATGGGTGCACATGTAACACTGTGGTATGATGTTTTCAGTTCTTCTGGAAAAATCCCCAGAAGGGGAATAGCTGAGTTGAATGGAATTTCTAATCCTAGTTCTTTGAGGAATCTCCACACTGATTTCCATATGGTCTACACTCCCACTAACAGTGAGAATGATTCCTTTATCCCTGCAGCCTCTCGAGCATTTGTTATTAGTTGATTTCTTTATGATAGCCATTCTTTCTGGGATGAGATGGTATCTCAACATTCTTTAAATTTGTGTTTGTCAAATGACCAGTGCTGTGGAACATTTTTTTATGTACTTGTTTTCCTTTTGTATTTCTTCCTCTGAGAAGTATGTATTCATCTCAGATGCCTATTTTTGGATTAGGTCTTTCAATTTTGGGGCCCTGAATTTTTTAATTCTTTATACATTCTAGTTACAGATCCTTTGAGGCATCGTTACCTAATATTTTTCCCAATTTGTGGGTTTTCTTTTCACTCTGTTCATGATTTCTTTTAATGCACAGGAACTTCTCAGTGAGATCCCAGTTGTTGATTCTTTGAAGTATTTCAGGTGAAGTTTGGCTTTTGTTCATACACTCTCTGCCTACAAGAAATCTACCAGTTTCTCTTCCAGTAGATTTATTGTTCATGTTTTAATGTTTAGATCTTTAAACCATTTTGACTTTAGTTTAATGCATGGTAATAGACATGTATCTATTTATAGTTTTTAGCATGTGGAAAGTCAGTATGTCCAGCACCATTTGTTAAAGAGGCTTTTTTCCAGTGGACATGTTTGACCCCTTTGTCAAAGAAAAGTTGGCTGAGTATGAGTCTAGTTGTGTCTGTGTCTTCTAATCTGTTCCACTGATCCTCAGGTCTGTTTTTTAGCCAGTACCATGCTGATTTTATCACAGTAGCTTTGTAGCATAATTTCAAGTCAGGGATTGTGATGCATTCTGCTTTGCCTTTGTTAGCCAGGATTGCCTTTGCTATTCTGGGTCTTTTCTGGTTCCAGATCAATGTTTGCAGTGTTTTTTCTACATCTGTGATATGTGCTAATGGTATTTTGATTGAGATTACATTAAATTTGTATAACAGTTTCACGGCTTTGGCCATTTTTATAGCGAGCCCTTGCTGGTCCTCATTATATAACTTCCTCCAGGAAGTTTATATTTGTAATCCCATGGATAAGTTATTGGAATCCCATCAAGTTAATTCCAGTCCACCACTTCCAATGCAACCTGGAGCAAGAATAAACACACAAAGGCATATTTATAGTTATGGGGAGCCAAGGGGTCCTAAGTCCAGCCATGGTGATGGCTATCCGGAACAAAGGCCTCGACCCAGGACCAAACCTGGGTTTTATTTAGTCATGAAGGAGGAATGGCTTGAGGATGAATGACTGCGAATGGCAGGAAGTAGGTGAGTACTGAGTGTTGGGCTAAGTAGGAGGCCTGTATTTACTTCTGCAATATGCAGAGAAGGATGTGCACAGAGTAATCTGCATTACATAATTGAGATAGTATCTAATGTTTTGGGGTCTGATGCTTCAGCACTGATGTAAAATGTTTCAAGCCCCAGGAAATCATAGCCTCTATTTTAAGACTCAATCCCAGCTGAGAGTGTGGAGCATTGGCTTCGTCCTGTCTCAACCCGGCTCATATTAAAGAGCAGCAGGTAGGAGTTATCAGGGAAACACACATGTCATCTTCAAAGACTACCACCAGCACCTTGGCTAGACCAATATGCATACCTTAAAGCCAATTGAAGGGATAAGCAAAGTCCTAGCCAGCTCTGTACATATCAATACATGGAAATAGGGTCAGGCACAGTCAGAATGGAGACCATTGTTTTTCTTTCAAGGAGAGTCTCTTAGGTAGTCCTCCACACATTTTTACAATGTTGGATCTTCCTATCCTTGAACAAGGAATGTCTTTCCATTGTCTGAAATCCTCTTCTATCTCTTTTTTTAGAGTATTGTGATTTTCATTCTATAGATCTTTTGCTCCTTTTGTTAGATTAATTCCTAAGCATTTCATTTTTTGGATGGTTTTATGAAGGGTGTTATTTCCCTCATTTGTCTATCAGTGAGTTTGTTGTTTTTGTGTAGAAATGCTATTCTTGGTTTGAAGTTGAGATTGTCTGAGAACAGGATTGCTACCCCTGCTTTTTTGTGAGGTGGTGGGGCGTGTAGTATTTTTTTCTGTCCTTTGACTTTCAGTCTATGAGTTTCTTTGTGAGTTAAGTGTGTTTCTTGTATACAGCATACTGTTGGATTTTATTTCCTTACCCACTGTGCCACTCTATTTCTTTTAATTGGTGAATTGAGTCCATTTAGATTGATGGTTATAATTGAGATGTATTGACTTACAATTGACATGTTATTTACCTCCTGTTGTTTATTCCTTTTTGTCCCAAATCTGGGAAACAACCAAAATGCCAGTCACCTGAAGAATGGATGAAAAAGATATGGTATTTTTATACAATGGAGTATTACTCAACTATAAAGAATGATAAACTCGAAGCCTTCATATTTAAGTAGATGCCACTTGAAGATATACTCATAAGTGAAATAAATGTGTAAATATCATGTAGTCTCCCTAATATAAGAACTCAAAAGAAGAAATGCAAATAGAAAAGTATAACACAATTAAAAGAAAAGTGAGAACTTTAGGATTAGACAATGAAAAGGACAAGGAGAAAAGCTAAGAAACATGACAGGCAAAGCCATACGTTTATACATACAAGATGGGTAAGGCAGTGAATCTGAGTACTATCAACAGGTTGTTGAAACTAGCAGTTACTTGGTGGGATTCTCACCCTGACTAACTATAAATGCTGATACATATGAATTGAGCGACTGCACCGAAGATAGCAATGTGTAATAGTGGGGTCATCCTTGGAATGCCTGTCTTTCTGGTCTTTTAAATATGTACTGCTCGTGATGAAATACCAATTATGGCCAGACTGGATCTCAAGTAATTTTTTTAAAGATGTTCCATCTTATGCCAAAGATGTTTGATATTCAGACAGATAGTGAGGTTAAACCCAACTGCATATATTGTAGGGCAATAAGGTGGTCTTCTGAAGGGTTAACAACCTAACTTTGCAGACCAAAAATTAGACAAAAAGAAGGACTATAAGAACAGCCCACATTTTGGCCCTAGCCTTTCAAGGTCAGTGAAGACCCAGGACATAGGAGACCAGTACTGTAGCATCATGTAACTCAGGTGTGCCCCAAATTTTCTGATCAAGGAGATTATGGGGCCACAGAGGAATGTGATCGATGATGTAGTGTGTACCTAAAGAGAGTCACATGGAGAGAAAACATTCTCCTAGGCTTTCACAGAGAGCAAAATGGTCAAGCAATGGCCATGACTCATCCACATGGCTGACACTGACAAAGGATCTACAAAGTGTGGTACAGAGTTTCAAGATAAGTCCTGAAGGGATTTGACTGACCTTGTCAGATACAAAAGTTACATTCTTTGTTATATAGGTCTTCCTTTATCTTGATCTTAACCGTCTAGCAGAAAAGTGTAGAAACGAGGTATGAAAAGTGAAGCCAGGTTAATATGCTGAGCTGTGGAAGGCTCAAGTCATCAGAGTGGGACATTGCCAGTCCTGTGGATAACCCACTGCTATTGTGCAGTACTGGACTATATTGGAATATTTTGCTGAATTCATGCATCTACAATATTTGGATGGCAATGGAATACCTATCTCTGACAAAACTGAACAAAAAAAGGCGATATAAGTGAAGGACAATTTTGTATCTGTATATACAAAATAGTTAGGATAGATATATAGCTACTTTCTCTTAATTCCATAAGAAGAAAGATCTGTACTAATAGTGTTTGGACAGGATATAATGTCTGCATCTTGTGCTATGAATAACTACTACAAAGACAACAATATGCAGTGTATTAATTGTTGTAACTCTCCTACCAACCTGTTTTGAAGCTGTCACATTGCATTTTTTTCTCAATATAATTAATAATAAAACAATAAAGAAATGCTATTAATTTTGGGGTGTTGCCTTTTTATCCTGCTATGCTGCTGAATTTGTTTATTAATTCTAGCAGTCTCTTGGAGGTTTTTTTGGGGGGTGGTCTTTCATGTAAAGTATTATGTCATCTGCAAACAATGGTAATATAACTTATTCCTTTCTAATTCTTATTTTATTTCCTTCTCTTGTTTAATTGCTCTGGCTATTTCCAGAACTGTATTGAATAGAAATGGTGATAGTGAACATCCTTGCTTATACCTGATTTTGGAGTAAAAGCTTTTAGTTTTTGTCCATTTTCAATGATGTTGACTGTTGGTTTGACATAGGTAGCTTGTATCAGATTGAGGTAAACACCATCTATTCCAATTTTCTGTAGAGTTTTTTTCATGAATGAGTGTTGGGCTTTGTTGAAAGCTTTTCCTGCATCTGTTGAGATGATCATGTGGTGTTTGTTTTTGGCTCTGTTGATATGGTGTGTTACATTTATAGATTTGCATATGTTGAAACATCCCTGCCTCTATGGGATGAATCCTGCTTGGGCATCATGTATAGTCTTCTTGATGATTTGCTGCATTCTATTCGCTAGTATTTTATTGAGTATTTTTGCATCTATGTTTATCAGGGAGATTGGCCTATAGTTCTCTTTTTTGGTCAGATCTTCCTCTGGTTTTGGTATCAGTGTAATACTTGCCTCCAGATGTGAATTAGGTAGAATTGCTTCCTTTTCAATTTCATTGAAGAGTTTGGGAGTATTGACATTAAATCTTATGTAAATTTCTTATAGAATTCAGCTGTGAATCCATCAAGACCTGGGATTTGCTATGCTGCTAAGTTTTTTTTTTATTACACTTTCATTCTCATTAACACGTAAAGGGATATTCAGAATTTTTACATCTTCTTGATTTGTAGCAGCAAATGACAGCAAGCAAAGATAAACTCCCACAAAAGAAACCAAATGCAGAGAAACAATGAAGGTTTGTTGCAAGCGTACAACTAACTGATGCCCTGACTCTGGTTCAGGACTCCCAAAGTTATCAGCCCCCACCTGAACTTTGCTTTCAGTTTATATACTTTTCAGGTTTCTATAATAACCACATTATCTCATTTTTTTTTTATATTTCAACAAATAATACACTGCATATATTCTTCTTAGTGGTTAATTGCTGTACAAGATGCAGAGTTGTGATCCTATTTACAAACACCATTAGAACAAATCATTCTATTCATTAACAGAATGTAACTATCTATCCCAACCACTTTGAATACACAGATACAAAATGGACATTCATCTGTATACCCCATTTTTTCTAAGTTCCGTTATTGAATATTATAGGTGTGTAAACTCAGCAAAATATTCTAAAAGAGTCCAGTAGCCCATAATAACATTGGGTCTTCTGTTTAACTGGCAATGTCAGAAATTATTGACCTGAGTCCCCCACAGCTCAACTTAACAGCATGGCTTTATTTCTTATAATTTCGTCTTCATACTTTTCTGCTGGATGGTTAAGACACATTATCTCATTTTTAAGGACTTTACAAGACTGTCACATAATTGCCACAAAGTATATACATTTCTCAGACATTGTTGGCCATCTCTCTGTCCTGGGGCATTTTAGTTTAATATTTACCCTATTCCTCAAGTTGTTCTAATTATTTGTTTCCATTTTATGGCCCTGGTTTTCTCTAAGTGGTTTTATGGCTAGCTACATAGGAAGTGAGGGAGTGAGTTTAACTATAATTTAAGTAAAATTGAGCCCCCCCTAAAATGGAGTCTCTTTTGCCCCCATCAGATTCAGTTTTGGTAATTCATACATATCTAGGAATCTATCCATTTCTTCTGGATTTTCCATTCTATAAGAGTAAAGATTTTCAAAGTAGGTGTTGATGATCTGAATTTTCATAACCTCTAGTAATTTCACCTTATTCATTGCTTTTTGCATGGGTTTGAGGTTTTTTTTCTTTTTTAAAATGAGATTAGGTAGGAGTTCAGCAGTTTTATTTAATCTTTCAAGGAACCAACTCTTTGATTCATTAATTCTTTGTATTTTCTTTGTCTCAATTGCATTAATTTCTGCTCTGATCTTTATAATTTCCTCACTCCCTTGGACTTTGTGCTTGACTTGCTTTTCTTTTTCTAGAAGCTTAAAGTGTAGCATTAGAGTATTTATTTGTTCTCATTCTGTTTTCCTAATGTGAAAGTTCGCCATTATAAATTTCCTGCTAAGAATTGCTTTCATTGCATCTTACAAATTCCAATAAGTTGTGTTTGAATTTTCATTGACTTATATATATTGTTTAATTTCTTCTTTATTTTTATCTGTAACCCATTGGTTGTTCAGGAAGATCTTATTTAATTTTTATGTGTTTATGGAGTTTTTGCAGTTTCTTTTGCCATTATTTTCTAGTTTCGTAGTACTATGTTCAGATAATATGCATAGGATAGTTTCAGTTACCTTGCATTTACTTAAGCATATTCTATGGACTAGTATGTGGTCTGTTTTAGAGAATGTCCCACGTGCAGTTGAAAAGAATGTGTATTCAGATGTTGTTGAGTGGAACACTCTGTAAACTTCTACTAAGTCCTTTTGTTCAGTGTTTGGTTCAGTTCTGCTACCTCTTTGCTAGCTTTTTGTCTAGTTGATCTATCTCTTTGAGACAATGGGGTATTAAGGTCCCCTGTTCAGATTGTGTTATTGGTTATTTGATTTTTCATATCCTTTAAAATTTGTCTTATATACCTCGGTGCTCCCATAATTAATACATACATATTTATGACTGTCATCTCTTCTTGAAGTGTTCCTCTAACCAGTATTAGTGATGTTCTTTATCTCATTTGATCATTCGTGGTTTAAAGTTCACATTGTCTATGAACAGAATAGCTACACCTGCTGTTTTCTGGGTTCCTAGTGCATGGAGTATTGTTTTCCATGCTTTCACTTTTAGCCTGTGAATTTCCTTTTGAGTTAAAAGTGTTTCTTGTGTACAGCATAATGAGTGGATTTCTTGATCCACTCTGCCAGTCTGTTTCTTTTAATTGGTGAATTGAGTCCATTTACATTGATGGTTATAATTGGTATGTATTGACTTCTTTTTGTCATTTTACTTTCCAGTTGTTGGTTCCATACTTTTCCCCTGTGTTTCTTTCTTTTTGAACTACCAGGGATTGAACTCAGGACCCTGTGCTTGCCAGGCAAGCGCTTATTCTACTGAGCTATCTCCCCGGCCCCTCCCCTGTGTTTCATTACTTGCTCTACTTAGTGGTTTCTTCCTGTTGTCCTTATAATTGTGGTCATTTTTATCTCTTTCTAGAATATCTCTTAGTAACTCTTTGTAGTATTGGTTTGGTGTCATGAATTTCTAAATTGTTCTTTATCATGGAAGTATTTTATTTCTCCAGACTTTTGGAAGATAGTTTTGCAGGGTACATCGACCTGGTTCCAAATTGTTTTCTTTCAGGACTTGAAATACTTCACTCCAAGCTCTTTTTGACTTGATGGCTTTTGTTGAGAAGTGTGCTGTAGTCCTGATGGGCTTTGCTTTATATGTGATGTGTTTCCTTTTTCTAACAGCTTTAAATATGCTGTTCTTGTGTTGAGTGGCTGAAATCTTTTTTATCATATGTCTGACTGTAGATTATTTTGGTTATGGCCAATTGGAGTTGTGTATGCCTCACATTTCTGTATGTCATATTCTTTCCCTATACTTGGGATGTTTTCTGCAAACAGTCTTTGAATGTCATTAGTGTTGATTCCTTCTTTTTCATTGATACTTATCAGTCTTATATTGTTCATTTTTGCATCATCCTGAAGCTATTGAATTATTATTTCCTGATTTTCGGAATTTTAGGAGATCTTTTATGTTTACTAGCTGTGATGAGGTCTTCAAGATCTGCAAGTCTGTGTTCAGTTTCATTCAAATGGTTTTGTCAGCTTTTATTGGAATTTTTAATTTCCTGAGTATCTCTTTGAATCTGTTTTATGCATTCTAATTCTTTCCTACATTGTTCAAGATTTCCGTCATTTGTCTGTGCTCCCTTATTTTTTTTATCTATGTCTTCTTTACATATGCTGAGCAATTCTTTCATTATGGTTATCATTTCTTTTTTTACCTGAGATATTATTTCTGATCTGATTTCTTCTATACCTTTCTGGAGTTATTTCCTTGCTTCAGTTGTTGTCATTTCAGAGAATTCAAGTACGTGACTTCTAATTTCTTCTATGTTGATGTCTCCTGGACTTGTTCTGTGGGGCTCAAGGCCTAAAACTGCATTTTGCTTCTTCATGTTATCATTTCCTGTTTCAGAAAGAACTCTTTATTTCAACTTCTCCGATAATCCTTATGAAATTTTGTTATTAGGAAGCTATGTCACTACTATCAAGGCCACTGTAGGAAAAGTCTGTTTTTCAGGAATATCTTCTGTATATCAGAGATTCCTGGTTTGTGTCTATCCCGAGATCCTGCCTTCACAAATAACTAAGAATGGGATGTTGGTTAATGCTTGGCACTGTTCTCCATCTTTAGGTATAAGGCTGTGGTGAGGTTATTACACTAGTATGTCCCTATGTTGTTCCCCAAGCGAGAACAATGGTTAAAACAGACATGACATCCTAGCTACAGTAGTGCAATTACCAATAATGATAACACCATGAAAAATTCAATAATTAAAAAACTTTGGTAGCTGTTAGTTTTATATTTTAAACCATAGGAGCAAAGTCTATAGTTATATAATAGAAAAATCATAAATTGGGAGGTTTTATGGAAAGTGTTTCCCTTGGTAGAGTGGATTTACCCTGTGTTCCTCTGGCCAGGCCAGTTGCCAGGTTCCACATGCTTCACGTCACATAGGTGGATGGCCCAGATGCCTGAATTCCTCTGGCCCAGTTAGTTGCCCAGAGTCTGGAGGGCTTCCATGCTGTTTGAATGTGCTGCCAAGCAGGGGAATGGGATCAGTTTGTTTTATTTTGGACTTAATAAGAAATTTTGATGTATGGTTTGGCCTTATGCATATTACTTGCTTAAATTATTCTAACATAGAAATATCAAAGTAACAAAAAATAATATCCCTATAAGAATCTATAGGGGGCCTGCCCCATAGCTCAGTTCTTTAAGTGGCTGCTTCAACAAAGCAGTCAGGCTCAGGTTGCTGTGGTTCGATCCCCACAACTCAAGCCAGTCAAACTTGCCCTGAAGGCATTCGGAGCAAAAAAAAAAAGAATCTATAAAAGATAAAATGAGATATTTGTGTTTTCATTTTCAGAGAAAATTTTTAATTTATTTGGAATCGAAGTACATGACTTAATTGCAAGTTAACAATTTCAATCATTTGCAAAATAGTTCTAGATTTATCAAAAGCTAGTTTTATTTCTGGAAAATGTAAAAACTATAATACCTTTCTCTTTGAGATAATTATTAAGTTCCATATAAACAAATTGCATAAAGGTCATAAAGTTCATGACAACTGCGATGCTGCCAAATTGCAACAATATCCACTACGAAAAGAAGCACAGGCAGCTGCAAATCAAGAGCTGGTGATGAACCGCGGGTATGGGCAAAGCTAATGCATGTTTTAAGGACATATTCTGGACACCCAAAAACTATAAAATTACTGTAAAGATTTGAATACAGGATGAACTAGCTATCACCCTGCTAGTAGAAGACACATGATGAGGTAGAGGGCTGGGAGACCTTGATACCAAGGCTAGGGAAATGACTTTCCTGTAGCTCCTACTACACACAGAGTTATCATTCAAAGGCCAAACCCATCCTGAGAATGTAAAGCTATTAGTTATAGTTCTTTTCCTTTCTCTTTCATCAGACGTGGATACCAGTTCCCTATCATCTGACTCTCATATTCCATGGATTCACTTCCCAGTATGCTAGAATGCATAGAAGTACCAGGCTGATTGTCTACAGACTAATCCTCCTTGTGGACAAAAGGTTGTTCAGAGAGGCCAGTACCCTCTATTTATCAGGAAAATTGAAATCATTTGGTTTTCTGAAATTAATTTGAATTGATTGTGGCCATCTTTGGAAAGTTATGTTCCCCCAGACCACTGAGTTATGAATAAATGCTGTTAGCCTCTATTCTACATTTTGTCATCATCCTAGCTACAATAGTAGAGAATTGTGTAACAGGCTTATAAAATGATTACATCATGGTGACTTGGTGGGCTAGCTCAATGGTTCCTGAAAAACTCAATTTCCTATAATTTAGAAAAATGTTTACTTTTTTATTTTTATTTTTTCTGTATTTTAGGGAAGGGTCTATAGGGTGTTAAGGATCTCACTACTAGATGAGACTCATAGTGATCCTCCTGTTTACAGCCTCCCAAGAGCTGGGATTACCAGCATACGCCACCACGCCCAGTCTCAATTGCTATCTCAGCATGCGCCAGGGGCGGGACCAGCACCACAGGCCTGGGGATCAAACTCCCAGCCCCTGTACCTGTTTGCAGGTGCTTTAATCTGCTGAGCTATTTAGCTAGCCCTTAGAAAAATGTTTCAAAAGCAAAAACAACCAGGTAATTTGGAAATATTAAGACAGATAATTCCATAATTAAGGAAATATCCAATTTATCTTCACTTATATTTAATTTTTACTTAGGTACTTAGATAGGATCAGAAAGGAAATGAAGATTGAAGACAGAACAGAATACCAAAGACTGTTCTGTATTCAAAAAGAAGATAGAATGTGTAAGGACCACCATGCAAGAAGACTTCACTTATGCGGGAAAATTGAAGAGGTGAAGAACACCACATTTTAAATACTGGGGTTAAATATCAGGGGGATTGTCTGGATGCCTTATGTATAAGCATTTTAACCATGTCACAGTATTAGTTGAGATTACTAGTTTTGAGAAATGAACCTCTATCTTTTATCTTTGTTATAATAAGCAAGATTTTAATTAAAATAGGTTGATACCACAAATTACAAATCCCTGACATAGTTACATTTTATCTGCTCCATAAAATTTTATAATTTAGCTCTAGGAAAAAATAATCATGTATTCTTACTCCCTCCAAACTCAGATAGGGCTATTATTTGTTTACTTTCTCTGTCAAAATGAATTTTAGGAGCAGCAAATTTCACATGGTAGATCTCCTGCATCCATAAGGGAAAAACCCCTTTTGTCTGTTTCCTTATAGGTGTACCTTTAAAGCCAAGACTATACTTGAGTTAAGCCTATACAGTAATAGCAAAGTAAACTGGGTCTTGTGCTGTGCTCTTGTAATCCCAGCATTCTGGGAGCATGGTGCCATAGCAAAACAAATTCAAGCCCAGTCTAAACTACTTAGCACTAAATTTAGTGAGACCCTGTCTCAAAATGAAAAAGTAAAGGGCCTGGGGTGGTATTTAACCCAATATTTCAAAACAGAAAAAATTATTTTGACATTCCATTCCATCCGCCAGTCCACTAACATCCCCAGTGAAGAGCTAAGCATTCTAAAGTCAGTGTAAGATTTTCATAATGATTAACCCAGTTTCTGTTAAGCCACTGATTGAATCTAATTTGCTTATTAGTAGAAGATAGAAATCATACAGTATTTAAAAGTATGATGAAAGAGAATCCATGCTGATGACTGTAATATTGTACTGTTCAGGAATGGAAAGATAAAGAAAAGTTCCTTCTCACAAAGCTTGGAGAAGAAGCAGCAAGAGACATGACCATTGAGCAGTGTGAGAGAATCAGAGAAAAGACTGCTCAAAAGGTAGTGGGCTTTTACTGAAGACTTGGGATGTTTGAGGAAAGGTTTTTGCCATTTTTTTATATTTTAGAAAATAGTCAGAAGTTGCCTAAACTCACAGCTACTAATAGAGAGATCCAGTGTAGCCTAATTCTGACTTTCAAGGCTGAAGTGGGAATAATCTACAGAAAATGAGCAGTGAATTAAATCGGACCTAGATGTGAAAATATATTCTTGGGTTAGGGCTTTAGCTCATGAGTTGAGTAGAGCACTTATGCCGGGCCACAAAGGTGGTCCTTACTCTTTACTATACTTCTAGCTTTGTACTTGGGTGACTTTAGGAATTTCCAGACAATATAAATTGAATTCCAATACACCATCATATTTAAAATATCTTTTTTTCAGTGCCAGTGGCAAGGTAATAGTAACCATTTTAATATGTAACATATATTTTAATATTTTAGAGACAAGCATATCTAGAGAAAAAAATACATATCATTTACCAAAAATGCGTAAAAATGGCCATGAAGAAGAATCAGAAGGAAGAACCTGTAAGAAAAAAGGCCAAGATGAAGCAGGTGGGACAATAAGAATCAAAATAGCTAAGTAGAAGATGTATATCTTATATTAAATATGAGTGTCTTTATAACCACCCCCTTTTTGGAGTGGATTGAAGACCCTTCCAAAAACTAAGTCCTAGGAGCTCACAATACCTGTTCAAGGCACTTTCAATCACAGTTCCAGTTTGAAAGCATGCAAACCCACCCACAGTATGTATAATGTACATTACAATCATGATAGGTTCATTGTTCTTGTAAGATGGCTCAGTAGACAATACTGCCAGTTTATTCTGTTTTAAAAAGGTCCAGTAAGAGGAGACAGCACACACAAACAAGACAGGGAGAGTGAACTAGGTTTAGCGGGAAGAGCCAATACCAAGTAAGAAAATGATTGAAAGTAGGAAAGAAACTTTAAGAAAGAAATTACTTCTAAAATGGAGGCAAAAAAGATAAGTAAAATTACAGAAGGGCTGGGAAGATAGCTCAGTAGAATAAGTTCTTGCCTGGCAAGTGCAAGGCCCCAAGTTCAATCCCCAGTACAGAAAAAAAAAAAGATGGTTAATTTAGGGGCTGAGGAGATGGCTCAGTGGAATAAGCACTTCCCTGGCAAGCGCAAGGGCCTGAGTTCAATCCCCAGTTCCACACACAAAAAAAATTACATTAAAAAAATGTAAATGAAGAACCAATAAGAAAAGATTATTTAAAATATAGAAGGAGCAAGCTGGTGAAAGAGAAGGAAGTTTTTACAGGTTATAAAAAGACATGCACATATACACAAAGTAAGGAATAGAAAAGATTAGAATAAGAGTTCGAAAGGAAGAGGCAGTACAAATAGATAGTACAAAAAGAAATAAAGAATGAAATTTAAACAGAAGATGAAGGAAAGAAAATTGAACAGAAGAAGCCAGTAGAATACAATACACATGTAAGCTTAGAATTAGGTAGTTAGGGCAGGGGGCAGATATGACAACAAAGAAAAATGTAGCACAGAAAGAAGTGGGGACAGGGAGGAGGAAGAAAGGCAGGCAGGCAAAGAAAAGAGGTCACAAAGGAATAGGTGCAAGAAAGACACAGTTAAAAATATACGAACAAGGGCCAGCGAAATAGCTCAGCGGATTCAACCGCCTGCAAGCAGGTGCAGGAGCCTGCCATACCCGTCCTGCCCCCGGGATGTGCTGACACAGCAGTTGAGATTGGGCGCGGTGGCGTGTACCTGTAATCCCAGCTCTTGGGAGGGTGTAAACAGGCGGATCACTAGAGTCAGATCTAGTAGTGAGACCCAAATCAGTAGGTGTCTAAGTTACTTTTCTCCTTGCTGGGAAAAAATCCACAACACCTACAGCTAAGGGAAGAGAAGTTTATTGTGGCTCACATTTGAGCTCACAGTCCGCGGGCTCTGAGGCAGCATAACTTGGCACAGGCACACCAAAGAGAATTAGCTTTCAGCTCCTGGTGATCTGGAAGCAGAGAGAGCCAAGGGAGGAGCCAGGAAGAGAGATGCACCCTTCGGGTCATGCCCTCAGGACCCCAGCTCTTCTGACCAGGATCGCTTCTGAATACAAGTCAGCTGTAGCCCCCAGAATCGAATCACCTGCCAAAAGTCATACCTATGAGCACAAGGCTTTGGGGAAACATCAAGATGTTCCTGGGGGCAGGAGGGACTGACAGAGGGATTAAAAGTGAAAAGTCGATTTAAAAAAAACAGATATTTAAGATAGATATATGAGCAAAGACTTTAAAAGGACAGAAGCAGGACAATGAATATAAACTGAAAGAAAAGGAAGAATGCAGCAGGAAGTAGGGAGTAGGAGCAAGAGGAAAGAAAAAGGCAGTGAGCAAAGTAATAGAAGAAAATATAGAAATAAAACAAGTGAGACAAAAAGTGGGGAAACACAAAAAAAAGAAATGTGTAAGAAAAAAATAAAAATTGTACAATAAGGAAAATTAAAAATACAGTAACATTAAATAATAGATAATACAGACTCAAAAAGGAAAAGGTAGTACAAAAGACATTGCAGGAAATTATAGAAAAAAATATGAATAAAAAAAGAGTAAAACGAGAAGAGCCAGAGAAGGAGAAAGAAAGGTTAAAAGCCAATAAAAGAGACAAAAAAGAAATAGGAAAGAAAAAGGAACAAGAAAAAAAAAGTTTTTAAAGATAAACCTGTACAACATAATTAAGGAAAGGGCATGTGTGAAAAAGAAGGGGGAAAGGAAAGCAAAAAAGAGGGAAAAGGGAAAAGAAAAAATAGGAAAAGGATAAAATAGAAATAAAGATTTGTAAGTATGGAGGGAAGATGGGTTGAAGGCAGGAGAGAGGAATGAGGAAAACTGAAGCTGTACAGATACAGATTCCCTATGATGAGTGTGATCATTATGTCTAAAATGTATCAATAAACTTAATTTTTAGAAAGTGCTAATAAGAAAACGAAAGGAGAGGGAAGAGGGAAGGAAGGACAGAAAAATGTTTCAAATGGAGGAGCTAATAGAAAAATAAGAAAATAAAAGAGAGAGTGTGATTGTGGGAGAGAGGCTTGGAAAAGAACAGCAGTGAGATTTGTTTTTTGTTTGTTTATTTTTGAAAAGTTTCTTTTTTATTTTTCTTTTCTTTTTTTTTTTCTTTTTCTGGTGGAACCAGGGATCGAACTCAAGTTAGCAGTGAGATTCTAGTGCAACTGTGCACTGACAGAGGTAATTTCTAAAAGTTAGAAGGAACCCACAAAAGCTAAAAGAAGGGAGAGACAGAAGGAGAAAGGGAGGGGGCAGAGGGCAATGTGGGGTAGGAGAGAGGGGACAGCGAGGGAGATAAAAGGAGAGAGGGACCAGATATGGTGGCACACACCTGAATCCCAGCACTGCAGCCTGAGGCAGGAGGATCACCGCAAGTTTGAGGCTAGCCTGAACTGCATAGCGAGACCCTACCTCAAAAAAAAGGAATGAGGGAAGGAAAAAGGCAAAGGGGAGAGAAGAAGAAATGGCAGAAGGATGGAGAGTGAGAAAGGGAATTGAGAGAAAAAAGGAGGAAGACAACAAGTGATAGAACAAAAGTCATAGATGAATAGAAAGGAAGGAAGGAAATTTTAAAAGGATGAGGCAGTAGGAAAAAGGAAATTTTAAAAAGAGGGAATGTGATTGTGATGTTTGAAAAAGAGGACTCTAAAAAATTAACTACAGTGGAGGGAGGTTTAAGAAGAAGACTTCAATTGAAAAAAAGACAGAAAGAGCCATGAAGGACAGACAAACCAATAGATGTGGATTTTAAAAGAACAAACAAAAAATAAAGCACATTCATATAGGAGACTGAAAAGTCACTCTCAGGACTGCTTTCATTGTGGCCAGCAGGTTCTGGGGTATATTGTACTGGCCATATATTTGATTCTAGGAAGCAAAGAAAAGGGAACAGGAAAAAAAATATGAGGGGTGAGACTTTAGAAAAAAATTTTTAAAGCACAGAAAATATGTCTATGAGATGACTGGCTTGACAAGTAATGACTGAAAATACACATACGTGTAAGTAGTTAGAACACACTTTAAGTAGAGTCTAGTTTTAAAAAAAAAGAATGAGTTACAGAACAGAGAAAGAACTATAAGCAAGGGTTAAAAAAGTTTAACATGGCAGGTGAAGAAGTGAGATGAGATAGGAGGGTGACAAAACTGAAGAACTTTTTTTTAATTTTAAATTTGCTACAGGGTCTTGCCGTGCAGCTTGTACTCATAGTGATCCTCCTGTCTCAGCATCCCCAGTGCTGGGATTACTGGCGTGCACAACCACGCCCAGTTCCAGTGACTGGCATGGTGCGCCCGGGGTTTTGGGGCCAGCACAGCATGCGGTACCAGGGATCCAACCCAGTCCTTGCACTTGCACTAGACGACCAAGCTATTTCCCCACCCTGAAGAATTTTTTAAAGGATTAGGCTAGAAAGAATTCATAAAATAAAAATGGAATGTGAAGATGAGAGCCAGAGAGAAGTTTTAAAGGAAGAGCTACTGCGGGCTACTTGCAGATGGCAATGGCAGCAGCCAGGGAAAGAGGGAGAGAGGGAGAGAGGGAAATAAATCAGGCTGGGAACATGGCTCAGGGGAGAGCACTTGCCTAGCATGTGGGAAGCATTGAGTTTAGTAGAAAGCCCACCATAAATTAAAATTTAAAATAATATGCAAAAAATACTAAAAAGAACTCAGCTAAAACTAGAATAAAGTATAGACTGAGGGCATTTAGAAAATAGAGGTAGAGGCAACTTTTGAATAACTTCAGAGTAAAGGAAGGATGGAAGTAAGAGAGCAGCTTTATTTAAAAAGACAGAGGGATAGGGATATGCCTAGCCCTCCGCGGTAGCCTAGCACATGCAGGACACTGGGTCATACTTGGGTGGAGGAAGGGAGAGTATAAACAAGAAGTAAGAGAAAAAGAACTTACAAAGGAAAAATCATTAGGGAAGAGGTGGAAGAAGAACTGAAAATAATATGGGCCAGGGATTTGGCTCAGTAGAATAAGTGCTTCCCTGGCAAGCACAAAGGTCTGAGTTCAATCCCTGGTTCTGCCAAAAAAAAAAAAAAAAGAACTGAAAATAAGAGAAGTCAGTAACAAAATCAAGTGCCATTGTGGGATGTGTGGGAGATAAAAAGTCAGCTAACGAAAGGAAAAAGCAGACAGAAGAATTGGGGTTTGATAACTATAGCTGGCAGTGTAGGTAGGTGGGGAAACTGGTAGATTGGAAGAGCTGATTTTGAAAACGAGACAGTGTAAAGATAAAAATGTACAAAGCAAAAGTTTAAAAAGTCGTAAAATAGAGCAAAGAAGAATGAAAGGAAGAAGGGGAAGAAGAGTAGAAGTGATAGAAGGAAATAGAGACAAGAAAGAAGGAATGTAGGAGGGAAAAAGTGAGGGAGAGTGGAATGACTGTGTGGAAAAAACTGAGGAGGTATGGGGAAGAAAGAAATGAGTGGAAGAATGTTAGAGATAGAACAGAAGGAGCAAAGAAAAAAAGATAGGAAGCCAAATATGAGGCAAGAAAGAAAAGACACAAAGAAAGAGATAATAAAAGAGTGGAGCACAAGCAGAAAGGGCAAACAGGCAGGATGGAAGGAACAGAAGAAGCAAGAAGGAAGGGTGGGCATGCAGGGCATAGGACAAGATCCAAAAGGCATTGGTCCAAAGTAGCCTAAAATAGTAATGTATGGTAAACAGGTAGGTAGGTAGGTAGATAGGTAGGGCTGATAGGTCAATTGATATGTAGACAGAATTTTATAGTTCTATTTTAATGTTCAGCTCTGATTTTTTATCTATATATCTTCTTTGAAATGACTTTAAAATTTTCATTAGTACTGTACAGGTTTGCAGTACATAATAGTTACATTCATCTTGGGCTGTTGGCTCATGTACACAACACATCTTGATTCCTTTTTCATCCCCTGCCTCTTTCTACCCTCTTCCCCCCATTTTTGGTCCCTCTTTTGTGAAAGGTCTTTCCACCTGTTTCCTGTTTTTACTTGGCTCTTTATTTATATTTTGGATTCCTCTCCTAAGCGAAATCATGCAGTACATAAGCGTGTGTGCCTGATGTGTTTCACTTGACATTATGATCTAAAGGCACAGCCATTCTCCTTAGAGCGCAGTAGAAAGCCACTGGATATGAATACCATAGATTTTTCCTTATTTGTTCATCTATTGATGGACATATAGGCTGCTTCCAAGATTTAGCTGTCATGAATTGTGCTTCAGTAAACAGGCATGTAATGTATCACTGTAATATAATGTCTTTAATTCCTTTGCGAGAATAGCTGGGTCAAATGGGATTTCTGTAATGGTCCTACTAGTTTACTTTCACACTAACAATGGAAAAATTTCCTTTCATCCTGTGAGGAAGATGGAATCTGAGAGTTGTTTATTTCTCTAATAACCAGAGACATTTATTCATGTATTTATTGCCCACTTGTTCTTCTCCTAAGAAGTGTCCTTTCATTTCACTTTCTCACTTTTATTTGGGAGGGATCTAATTTTTTGAGTTCTTTGCATATTTTAAATATTGGGGCTGGTGAGATGGCTCAGTGGTCTAAAGTACCTACTTAGAACAAGCTTTGCAAAGCACAGGGTCCGCGGTTCAATCCCCAGCACCACATGCCAGCCAGCCCCGCCCCCTGGTGGGCTGAGCTGGCCACACACACACACACACAAATGAATAAATAAAATTTTTTTAAAAATTAAAAATATTACTCCTCTGTCTAAGGAATAGCTGGTAAAATTTTTTTCCTATTGTGTAGGTTGTCTCTTCACTCTGTTGGTTCTTTCTTTGATGTTTAGAAGCTTTTTAATTTGATACTATCCCATTTGTTGACTCTTCAGGTAGTTTCTTAAAATTCAATTGGTGTTCTGTTCAGAAAGCTCTCACCTATACCTATGTCTTCAAGAATTTTTCCTATTTTATCTTCCACTAGGTTAACTGTTTTTATTTGAATATGTAAATCTTTGATTCATTTTGATTTTCATTTAGTAAATGGTAACAGATATATGGATTTAGAAAGAAAGGGACACATAGAGGAAAGGAAGAAGTCAAAATATGATTATTTGCAGCAGACATGTTCCTCAGAAGACCCAAAATATTCTACCTAAGACTCCTAGAATTAATAACCAAATTCAGAAGTGTAGTGGGCTAAAAAATACACACATAAAAGTCAAGGAAGCTAATACTTCTGAAAAACTTCTATGATAAGTAAATTTGTATCATGTATAGGGAACATTCTAGTGAATTATCAGGCCTTCAGATTTACATAGTCTTATTCTCTTCTATTTAATTACTTCCTTCATTTTGCATTCACTTAGCCTTGGGAAGGCAGTATTATAATACATAATAGTCATGAAGATAAATGCATTTATCATTTCATGTTTTAGTTTCAATTTCATTAATTTCTGCTCTACTCTATAATTTTTTCCCTTCTATTTTTTGCATTTATATTGTTGTTCTTTTTCTAGTACCTTGAGGTGTATCATTAGGTTATTTATTTGCGCTCATTCTTTTTCTGATGTGGACATTCATATGGCAGCTTTAAATACCTGTCTTAGGACTGCTTTCATTGTGTCTGTTAGGTTCTGGAGTACATTGTACTGGGAGTACACAGCATTTAATTCTAGGAACTAATTTCTTCCTTGATTTCTTGTGTAACCTATTAATTATTCCAGAGTATAGTATTTAATGTTTGCATAGTTCCTGTGGTTTCTTTTGCCATTGGTTTCTAGTTTCATTACACTATGATCTGATAATATGCATGGGATAATTTTGATTTATTTACATTAAATTAAACATGCTTTTTTAGCTAGTATGTGGTCTATTTTGGAGAAAGTTCTATGTGCTCCTGAAAATAATGTGCATTCTGTTGTTGATGGGTTAAACACTGTAGGTAATTATTAAATCATTTTGGTCAAAGATTTGATTAAAATCTGATATTCTTTTGTTATTTTTTGTCTGTTTGAACTATTTGTGACAGAGTATTGAAGTCCCCACTATAGTAGTATTGATATTTATCTGATCTTTTATGTCCAATACTGCATGTTTTATGATATTGGGTGTTTGGTGCATACATGTTTGTAATTGTTATACCTTCCTATTACACTGTTCCACTTAACCAATATATAGTGACATTTTTTATTTCTTTTGATCAGTTTTGGCTTG
The DNA here is from genome assembly GCF_000260255.1 of Octodon degus. NCBI lineage: Eukaryota > Metazoa > Chordata > Mammalia > Rodentia > Octodontidae > Octodon > Octodon degus. Next base: position 7,000,168 of record NW_004524639.1, read on the forward strand.
AAATACACTTGTTTAAAAATAATATAGCTACTCCTAGACAGAAAATTTTAAAGGAAAGGCAGAAAAAAAGATAGTACTGAGATAAAAAGAAAGAGAGGAAAAAATGTTTTGAAAGAGGGACTATTTGAGAGAGAGAGAGAGAGAGAGAGAGAGAGAGAGAGAGAGAGAGAGAGAAAGGAGTAGGAAGGAAAGCAGGTAAGAGGTGGGAGGGAGGGAAGTAGATGAGAAATACACACAGGCCCATGCACACACTAAGGAAAGGCAGGTCAAAGCTGAAGTTATAAACCAACCAAGCCAGGGGTGGAGTGTCAAAAGAAGTAGGAAGACAACAGACGCAGGTTGGAAAGGTAAAAAACAAAATGAGGTGGATTGCTTGAAAAGTAGGAGTTCCTATAGAAGTGAAGTATGGTCATGGACAGCAGAGAAAGACAGATAACCTACAAGAAGCAAGTCCCTTAAAATAGTACAGTAAAATAAGATAGATGGATGCATAAATGACAACTAGAGAGAAGGGTGTTATAAGACAGAGATAGAAAGAGAGGGTATGAATGCACTGATTTTTAAAAATGAACTCGTTAAAAAGTTAGATTATAAAAATAGGGAGAGAAAAAGAAGAAATTTTTAAAGTGGGCTAGCAAATAGAAGGGAATATAGGCTAAGAAGGAAGGAAGGAGAAGAGGTGAGCGGGCGTGCAAACAGGCACAGAAACAGAAATGGAGGGAAGGAGGGATCCTGGAAGAGGTACAAAATGTAGAAAGGAGGTCTCTCTTCTCCATCTTTATAGTCTTTATATATTTGTATATCTTTATATATTTAACCAGACCTAAAATAAGAAAATAAAAATGGAAAAATAAAAAATAAAATGAAAGAAGTTTTATAAGCAAGAAAGGACCAGTAAGAGTAAAGTACATTTTTAAAAAAACAGAAAGAAAAGACAGAAAGAAAGGAAACAAAAGAGAGAGAAGTTTAAAAACAAGAAGTTTATAAGAAGGCAATAAAAATGACACTGGGCCGGGGAGAAAGCTCAGTGGCATGAGCACCTGCCTGGCAATCTTAAGGTCCTGAGTTTGACTCCTGGTACAAAAAAAAAAAAAAAAGAAAAGAAGGAAGGAAGGAAGGAAGGAAGGAAGGAAGGAAGGAAGGAAGGAAGGAAGGAAAAAAGGAAGGAAAAAAGGAAGGAAAAAAGAAACCCGGAAAATAAAATATTTGTTAAATGAAAATGCATGCAAAAGGACATTTTAAAAGGAGGCGTGAGGGGCTGGGGAGAAAGCTCAGAGGCATACACACCTACCTGGCAAGTACAAGGTCCAGAGTTCGATCATGCCTATAATCCCAGCACTCAGGAGGTTGAGACAGGAGATTCACTAGGAGTTGGAGACCAGCCCAGGTGCTACAAAAGTGAGCACAGGGCTTCCCCGAACTGCATGGTGAGACTCTGTCTTAAAAATAAAGATAAAAAATAAAGATGGGAGCAAGTAAGAATAGAGAATATGGAGAAGACAGAATGAAATTTTTCTGGAAGAGGGATCGGGAGGAAAATCTTGGAGCTCAGTTCCATAGAACAGTAGCTATGGTGTTCTGCCTCTGAGACAATGGATCCTTCACAACAACAGACTTGCACTTGTAGTGATAAGAATGTTTCAGACAGGCATCCTATACTGGGCCATCCCAAATCCCTTCTGAGAAAGATATAAACTAAAGGCCACAGTATTACACAGGTTATTGGTATTGTGACCTGCAGTGTCTCCAGCAGTTGTTACACTGCTCTACATCCTGTATGGGAAAAAAGCCATGCTTTCCTTGAGCAGGATGTGGTTTTTCCTTTCTCCCAGAAGACAGTTCTGTCTTGTTAGAGCTAAAGTATAGCTTTAAGTACACAGGTAATTTTATAAATCCTGTTGTCCTTCTCCCCCATCACATCTCGTAAGGTCTCTCAACCTTGGCACTATTGGCACTTGAGGACATGGAACCCTTTCTTTGTGGGGACGTTCTGGGTAGAATAGGATGTGTAACAGCATCCATGGCCTCTAGCCACTACCGGAAACACCCCTGCTCTATTTGTGCAAATCAGAAATGTCTCTGGACATTTCCAGATGTTCCCTGGAGAACAAAATTGCCTCCCATTGAGAACCACTGACTGTCCCCTTCAATTCCATTGGCATATGGTTCTTCTCTTATTGGGCATGAAATGATAAATAGAATCAATCTGGGATACTTTTGTCGTCTCCACTGTTTAAATAAACATCTTTTTTTTTAAGTTTCCATCGCACAGTTAAAGAAAATGTATTACACTGCCAATGTCCAGCAAACACAAGGACGTCAAGAACTAAAACATAATTAAAATATTATGATTAGAAATTAGTGCTTTGTAGAAATACTGCTATTGGATAATGACCTTTTCTATTTACAATGCATCCTCTGTCCTTTTTATTTTTAATCATTTTTTTTTCAGTCCTGGGAATCAAACTCATGACCTCACACTTGCCAAGCAGGCACTGTGTTAAATTCCCTGCCCTTTTTTTTAATCAAATGATGGATTTTGCATAATGCTTACCAACAATGCCTCAGCCTTTACTGCTCTCTAGATTAGACTAATAATTGCTCAGTGGGTGGCACTGTCTCCACTCTCCTATGAAAACAGTAGTCCACATTTTTCAGCTGACAACTCTCCAAGCACAGCTCAGAACCCTACCTTTCCCATAGCTCCTGCTCCTAACCTTTCTACTTTTCTGTACCCAACAAGATCCCAAGACATTTCTTTATCCTGAGCCTGTTTGTGCCACTCTTTGCTCAGCAGTTCTGCCTACTAGGGAGGTTTTACCCACATCTCATGCTTTACCTTACAGATTGATGAATGCACATGCTTCTATTTCTAGAGCCTGGGGCCCCAGGTACCTAGTGGGTCACCCTGCCAATGCTCTCACTCATTATCCTGCCTTTCATTTGGCTCTGGTCTTTGCAGACCTACAGTAACTTGCATCACTTCACTAGCAGCAGAAATATTTTATTCTGTGACATATTTTTCTGCAGCAGTGGGTATTGCCCACTCTTGTTCTCTTGTTCCTTTTAGAAAAGGCCAACTGATTAGTGGCTGTTGTCATTTTAACATTTCCACCCACTTCTCAAGTAGGCCTCCTTCACCCATGGAGAACCAGTACTACCTACTGCATCAAAGTGTGTTTTTTTCCTTTTGCTTTCTAGCTCAGCTATTGATTTTTCTAATAAATTCCTCCAGATTCAACCTTTTTGGACCCCCTAATGGCTCAGACTTTCAAGGAACCTCCACCTTTCTATTTCTTTCCCAAATATGGTGTTTATGTGTCTGAGGCAAGAAGTGTGGCTGATGCACTTACTCCTCTAGGGGTTAGCAGTTGGGCATCACTAGAAGCTTGTTAGAAATTAGATTGTCAGTACCCACTCCAGATGTTTTGACCCCTGCGCACTTCCTGCATACATTAATGTTTGGGAAGCATTGACTTCCATCTCATGGAGGCAAAATAGAGACAGTGTTTGAATGAAATGTCCTCTGTCTCCCCTCACCTCCAAAGAGGTGTCCCTGTCCACTCTGAGAGTGCCTTACCTGTTGACATTCATAGTTAAAGTCTTCCATCAGTTCATGACCCACACTTTGGTCTCCCTGGTTTAGTAGATACTTGCCCCCCCAACTCTATGCTGGGTGCTGCCTCATAATACTTAAGATACAGTCCTCATCCCCCACACAGTGACTCCCAATAGCCAGCTCCTCAGCCAGACTCTTATCCCTGTCTGGCCCATGTTAACACCATATGGGAACAGAGAACAGCCTAGGAAAGTAAAATCTCAGAGAAAACCTTGCTGTACCTAACCACACGGTGGTACAAAGGTAGCCCAAGTGAGAAGGAAGAGGCAAGTGTGACAGTGGCCAAAGAGATCTCTTTCTAGAATCCTAAATGGAGGGTAGAGTGGTGAATCCATTGTGGCTCACCATGTTAACCTCACTTAGTCAAGACTCAGAGCAAGGCACATGGGAAACCAAATTAGACTTCTTTACTCTCCCGCCTTTCTGTCTCTCCCACTGCCCTTCCATTTCCCCACCACTTCTGTGCTGCTAAACAAATGACTTTTTTGGGGCTGGTGAGATGGCTCAGTGGTCTAAAGCACCTACTTAGAACAAGCTTAGCAAAGCACAAGGACCGCGGTTCAATCCCCCAGCACCACATGCCAGCCAGCCCCGCCCCCTGGTGGGCTGAGTTGGCCACACACACACACACACACACACACACACACACACACACATAAATAAAATTTAAAAAAAAAAGAAATGACTTTTTTAAAGTAACTTTCCTCAGTTATATTCCCTTTCTTTCTGGCCCCAGATAACTCCTAATGGTGAACAAAAGTATTTACATACAGTATACTAAAGAATTTTCCAAGTTTTCCAGACTTAGGAAAAATGATCAAGGGAAGGTAATATTTAGGGAAGATCTTGAGACACTTGCATGGCTTGCAAGGCTTACTGTCTTGCCTTGTAATCCTATTTTTGGATGGCAGATGCTACATATATGTCATAGCATCCCTCGTGTTACAAATTCTAATCCCTAGAAGGGCCTCTAGCCCCTCCTCGCACCAAAGTAAATGCCACTGTAAAACTGAGGCAAGGGGAACTTAAGGAGACACAAAATGTGAAAATTTGTGAATCAGTGGCCTGGTTGCACAATGGTGGTTTCACAGTTCTCCAGCTTCCAAACCAAATATTACTATGGGTCCCCAGACATATGCCTTGAAGGCATGCTCATTGTAAAGATATGTAAAATGTAGAAAATATATATCATACAGTACCCTAATAAAGCAGGGAAAAAGCACGATCAGAATTTCACTGAAGAAGATATACAGATGGTAAATAAGAACATGAAAAGCTGTTTAACATCTTTAGTCATTAAGGAAATGCAAATAAAGCTCAATAAGATATCACTACAGGGGGATGGGGAGATGGTTCAGTGGAATAAGCACTTCCCTGGCAAGCGCAAGGGCCTGAGTTCAAGCTCCGGTTCCGCAAAAAAAAAATACAGAATGGTTGGAATTTAAATAACAGATCATGCCAACTATTTGAAAGGATATGGAACAACTAGTGCATTCTTACATTACTGGTGAAAATTTAATGACACAATTACAGTGGAAGACAGACGTAAGTTAAATTTACATCTACCATATGATCCTATTATTCCACTCCTAAGTATGTGCCACCTAAAAGTCAAAATATATGTCCATGTAAGGAGCGGCACAGCAGTGTTCATGCCAGCACTATTAGTAATAGACCAAACCTAGGAACAAATCTAAATGCCTTTTAACAATACATAACATAGAAATCTATTCAGTAACAAATGCAATAAACTGTTAGTACACATGTCAATATGAATGAATCTCAGAATAATCATCCCAAATGAGAGGAGCTAGGCAAAAAAGCACATCCTGTGTTATTCCATGTATATGACATTCTTGGAAGTGGAAACTAACTTATTATAGCAAGGTGTATGGTTGTCTGGAGGATGAACTATGAAGGAGCACAGGGAAATTGAGGGGGTGATGGAAATGTGATTGTGGTGTTGGTTCCATGGGTTTCTGTGTGTCAAAAGTGAAAATGATACATTTTTAAATATTGCAGTTTATTAGACTTCAATTGTAATTACTGTTTTAAGATTACACAATTTTCCTTTTATTTATTTTTAGGGTCTCTTTACTTTCCTAAAACTAATAACAAGATTTGTGCTTGTGCTCAAAAATTATCACCCTTATTACCCTGTAAGCAGGATGTACAAAATAACGCAGCAGAACAAAAGGTAAAAAGTTGTACATTTCATATGTTTTGTATTAATCATTAGTTTATCAAATCAACTTTTATTTCTATAAGATAGCTCCTTCAGGGGGCCAGGGAGATAGTTCAATAGAATAAATGCTTGCCTGGAAAGCACGGGGTCATGAGTTCAATCCCTGGTACTGCGAAAAAAAGAAAAAAGGTAACTCCTTCACTGGCTTGGTACTTACAGGTAAGAAATCATGGAATCATGGGATCCTACACAGGTCTTAAGTCTCCCTGGGAAAGCAGTTATTGAATCAGCTTCATGCTATGTGTACCATGTAGCTCAGCAGAAATGAAGTTAAACATATGATGATAACAGCCAACATTGTTGTGGGCCAGATGCTGTGCTAAACTAGAAAGAAGAGAAAGGAGAAAATAAGTGACATAGAATACAAAGACAAAAAAGTCCCTCTCTCAAGGTCAGACACACATAAATGAAAGTCCTTACAGTAAAATGAAAGGGAAGTTTTGATTTGTACAACATGCAATGGGCCTGCAGATGACCAAGAGACTAATCTTGCTTAGAGAGGTCTAAAAGGCTTTATTAAAGTAAATGTAATTGAATTAATTCAGTCTTAAAATCTAAGAAGTTTCCAGATTAATGTATTATGAATGCAGTGAAGTAGTGACTGCAGATGAGCAAAAGTATAAATGACAGCATGGTATTGTGAGCCAGGATAGCCAAACAAGTTATCAAAAATGAAAATGGAAATGGAAGTTGAAACCAGAGCCTTGTATCCCTTGCTAAAGCATCTCCTCAGTGACAGGGAGCCACTGGAGGATTTTCCGTAGGGATGTGAAAAAAAGAATAGTTTTGGATTCAAAAAAGATAATCTGGGGCCGGGGAGATGGCTCAGTGGAATAAGCGCTTCCCCGGCAAGTGCAAGGGCCTGAGTTCAATCCCCGGTTCCAAAAAAAAAAAAAAAAGATAATCTAGTTGCAGTATGAGATAGATGAGAGAGACAAAAAATGTCAGAGGTAAGATAATTTCAAGTCTGCTGGAATAGCCCAGATAAAATGTAGGAGCTCAAACCAAGGCAGTGGCAATTAGGGTGAGGGACCACAGACTCAAGATAATTCAGAGTCAAACTGCTTGTTTTTCTTTTTATTTGTACTATACACGCATGCAGCACAGAATAATTACATTCATCTTGGGGAGTTGAGACATGTACATAACACATCTTAATTCTCTTTTCACCCCTTTCCTCTCCCCTCTTTCCTCCTTCATGAAAGATCTATCTCCTTGTTTTCTGTTAGCTTTTATTTTGCTCTTTATTCATGTTTTGCATTTCCTATATAAGAGAAACCATGTGATATTTAAATTTATGTATCTGATTTATTTCATTTAGCGTTGTCTAATGCCAAATGTACATGCATTTTCCTACAAATAATGTAAATTCATCCTTCTTTGTGTCAGAGCAGTACTCCATTGGTGACGCAATAGTGTGTGGATATAGAGAAAAAAATGATGATGGTCCTGGTGATAATTCATTACTATTTTAGTTAGCTTTTCCATTGCTGTACACAGTATCTGACACTAACTACTTAAGGGAGGAAAGGTTTACTCTGTTCATAGTTTATGGGGATTCTGTCCATGGTTGGCTGCCAGAAGGATACAGCAGAGCAAAGCTGCCTAGATCATAGCTGCCAGGAAGCAGAGTAGGGTGATAGAGTCAGAAGAACTGGTGAGAGGCCATATAGTACCCAAGGCTATGCCTCCATGACCCACACACACAGGCGTGTGCTTTACTAATCTGTAGGTAGTTTCTTTTTTTTTTCAAAATTTTATTGATAAACAGATAACAATGAGACAGTTTCAAATCAAATCAGAAGTACAGATTCAACAAATAACACACTGCATATATTCTTCTTAGTGGTTAATTGCTGTACAAGATGCGGACTTGAGATCCTATTTATAAACACCATTAGAACAAATCATTCTATTCATTAAGAGAATGCAACTATATATCTATCCTAACCACTTTGAATACACAGATACAAAATGGACTGTAGGTAGTTTCTTAAGCTAATAAAGTTGACAAGTCAGGATCCATGGTTAGAATGATAATGCTGTTTCAGTTTTTATGTATGGGTTTCGATGAATGAGATATCTTTTTTCTCGGCTCCCGTAGTACTCAGACTTACCTCTATCTCAGAACTCATTATACTTTGTCATATTTTTCTATTCTACTGCATGATAAGCTCCTTAAGGTCATCAATTATATATCTTATTTCAGTTCCATACAGTATGCCCAGTAAGCATTAGATTGGGTTGGATTGGTCCTATCTTAAGTACAATGATTAGCTTTTTAGAATGGACCACGATGTAGATTGCCATACTTGTAACGAATATAAGGAATAAAAGAGGAGAAACAAGTTTGGAAACATTATGTACACAGGCTTGATTTGGAATGAGATTTACGTACCTGTGAGAGATATCAATAAGGAGGTTGATGATACGGATTACATTGAAACCAGTGCTTAGGAGAGAGGCAGGGTTTGGGGAATGGTACTGTATTAATTTGATTGCTCTGAAGTAGCCAAAAGTCTCTTTTTAGGAGCTTAATTACTGATGCATATTTTTCTTTTGAATATTACCCATGCAGAATTATAAAGAAAAAAGCAAAACATCAGATACCCTAAAAAATGCAGGTAAGAAAATGAACAATATTCTTCTGCTGCTATTTTACAGTTACATGTTTTTTGGTAAGGTTTTTAAAGTTATGCTTTTTCCTGATTATAAAATCGATGCTTATTTTGGTACGGGAAAATGAGAACTTATTCATAATTACAAATGTTATCATCTTACAATTTTGGGTAATTGTTGGGTGAATAGGCCCTTTGGGATTTACAAGGTATGTGGATGTTAGAATCTGTGCTGTGGCTGCTTATCCTGATATACAGAGTAAGTTCCTAACATACTATACAATGCTTTGGGAGTTCCAGCATCAACAATTCTATCCAAGTAGGCCCTCACCTGCTACCACCATTCTTTCTCCTCAAACAGGTAACTGTATCCTATTTTCCATATCTCCTGGGCTAAGTCTCTTCCAGGTTTTGCTATTACTGAGGTGTTTTTTTTTCTGTACTGGAAATTGAACCCAGGTCCTTCACATCGAACTACATCCCCATCCCCACCCCTTTTTTTCATTTTTAATTTTGAGATGGGGTTTTTCTAAATTTCCCAGACTAGGCTCAAGCTTTCAATCCATCCTCCTGCCCAGCCTCGAACCATGCTGTGATTATAGGTGTGCTCTACCACACCTAGCTGCCTCCCAAAAAGCTTGCCATGTATATTCTACATTGATACACACATAACACACTTGTGAAGAACACTAGGACATCTCCACCCAGGTACCTATCAGACCCTTCAAATCTAATACGCACAAAACCAAATGTGTCCACTTCCAGTAAACCCAAAGCCTGCTCCCTATTCCTCCTATTTTTGTCTAGGCACAAAGCCTGACTCATCTTTGACTTTTTCTGATTGCTCATAGTGCATGTCCCAGAGTTTTCCCATCCTATTCTACTTCTTACATTCTCATAACTTTCCTGATTGTACCACTCCTGCCCTAACTACTGCAATAATTTGCCTTAAATCTCTTCTTCCTTTTTATCTATACTATATGTCTTTATGAGTGTGATCTTCCTGAAAGACAGCTTTGGACATCAATTCCTATACTTGACAGTCCTCAGAGGTTTCTCCTTGCCGGCTGAATAAATTGCAAAACAGTTCATTCTGCTGGAGTGGGAGGTGGGTGAGGGGAAATTACCTGGCCATGGAAGTTCAAGCCAAAGGTTAGAGAGTTTAGGTCTGTCCTTGAGGCAGTGGTGAACCAGTGGCCTTTTCAGGCAGAGAAATCCAAAATGGCATCAAGTCATCTTATCCAGAGATCTACTGCCTTATGTTGCAGAAATAAATGTGTCCTTGACTCTGTTAAGTGTAAACAATATGACAGCCCAGCAAAGAGAACTGTATCCTTTTCTCATATTTAACAATACCTCTTGTTTTCTCCAGGAATGAAAAGTGCCTTCCCTCACTTTGAAGTTGCTCCTCTGAAAACAAATGGCACTGAACCATCTCAATTATGTACGCCAGAGCAAGCAGCAAGGGACACTTCTTTATTATGAGATGTGAACAAAACCAAAAAAGTATGAAATTATGATCAAGATTGGTAAAAAAAAAAAAAAAACTTCATGCATTAAATGACTACTTATAAAAGCATTCTCTAAAATGAACCATTCTACTGTAAGATATATTTTGGTACCAGGGATCAAACTCAGGACCCTTTTGCTTACCAGGCAGGTGCTTATGCTGCTGATCTATCTCCCCAGCCCTCAAAAGATTTTATAAGAATTCAAGTGTGGACTCTATATCAGTCATGGGTTACTTGTCTACTGACACCCAGGTTACCAGTTATGTTAGTGTTGCCATGTTAAAATTGTGGGGAGTTACCAGTAGTAACTTGTAAACTGGCAAAGAAAGCCCAAGGTTTTAAATTATTAGATCCAAAATTTGAATATTATAGTTGCCTAGATTGTATATGTTGTGCATGTGTATTACTGGGGCTTGAACTCAAGAAACATTGAGCAACATCCTCAGCTAATCTTTTTAAGTTTTATTTTGAGACATTGTCTTGCTAAGTTGTCCAGGCTGGCCTCAAACTTGCCTTTGTCCATTTTTGGGTTCTCAAATAGCTGGGATTACAGGCATATAGCACCACAACCAGCGTGGCTTGGTTCCTTATAGTGATCACCAGAAGCAACTTGAATGTTCCCGCTCAATAGCTCTTAGTTATAGGCTCACTAACCAGTGGACTACAAGAACGTGAAGGCATCTGCTTGTGCCCTGCAGAGAAAGCATCAAATTAAGTATTTGTGAATCACTGTTTAGTGCCAATAGCATGCAGAGGCAACTATCTTGTCTGCCTGTCCCCTTGGTCACCAGTGTTCAGCCATCGAATGTTACAAATTGAATAGCAGATGTTCACAATTTAGCCTCTGGTCACAGCATAGATTGTCTCTGTAGCTGCCACCCTGGTGCTATTATAGGAATCATACCCACATCACATGCTTTGCTATGTTAGCACTGTTTTAACTGTTTCCACTACTCAAAAAAAAAATAACATGGCTTAAGAGAGAGATATTTCATTGTGGAGGAAATTTACTGAAGTCTTCCCAAATGCATTCTATGTAACTAAGGTAGAAGGTAGCATCATTTGTTATATGTTAAAAGCATAGTGAGTGATAGACACCTTTATGTGTAAAGGCTACAATGTCACATGTCCACCAATATGCTTCTCTGTATAAATGAACATTTATGAAATACCTTTTCCTGTTGAATTTTTCCCCTAACCAGTATATAGTGGCCTTCTTTATTTCACTTGATCATGCTTGGTTTGAAGTTGAGACTGTCTGAGAATAGGATTGCTACCCCTACTTTTTTCTAAGGTGTTGGGGCATGTAGTATTGTGTTCCATCCTTTGACTTTCAGCCTATGAATGTCTTTATGAGTTAAATGTGTTTCTTGTATACAGCATATTGTTGGACTT
>NW_004524639.1:7020266-7022787 GCF_000260255.1 Octodon degus
CACACACACACACACAATAAATAAATGTAATAAGTAAAAATAAATATTAAAAAAAAGAATTCAATCCCCTGTAACAGCAACAAAAAATTAAAAATTTAAAAAAAAAGTAAAGACATATTAATATGCTGAGCTGTGAAAAGCTCAATTCAACAACTTCTGACAGTTTATGAAAGTTTTAATCCTGCCTCTATTCCTCTTCTTCCTCTACCCTAAACCACACAGCTACAAAATCACTTGTGTCTTTTTGGTACCATAAAATCCTAGCTCTGATTTTCTTAAAAATCTTAGGTCAGCTAAACTCAGTTGAGAAAAATTCACACATGATCTGGAGCTTTCTGAGACCATTCCTCTGAAATATATGGCATCCCTTTCACCACACCTGGACAATATAGACCAGAATTCATATATACACATACCCCCCAAAAGAACAAAAACTAGCTAAGGACAATGTCATCTCATCTGGCTGTTCCCCTGGCACCCATGTCACATTCCCTCACTTTATAAGCAATAATAAAAGTTCAAGGCATTTGCCTTTGTCCTCTTACTTGATGCAGCTTTTCCACAAGGCTCCACTATGGACACATGACATCTGTTCCACCATGTGCGCCCTCTTTTTTCTAATCCTTTAGCTTTGTTCTCTGTTTTCAGCACTAGCACTAGCACAGAAAGGTATACAGTTAGCTTAATGAAAAAGAAGTAAGGACAAGAGGAAGAAAGTGTTAAGATAGGGATAAGGATAACAATTACAGCAATTAAGTTTTGCATTAGATAATAAGCATGTTATGATTCAAATTGCTGAGAGGAGGAGAAGTAGAGTCAAGAAGGCAAGAGTCTGTTGCCCTAAAGACTGTTTTGTTCACTGGGTGACAGTCTGACAGTTGTGAGAAGGAATGGGATATTCTGAAATCAACATGCCTTATCATCGCCTCTGCCAATAGCATGTAGACAAATTGAAGGCAATTGCTAGGAGCTGATTATACAAATCAAATAGTTATTTGTAGTCTACACAAAGGCCTCCATGTTGGAGCAAAGAGAAGTATGCATAGATCTACAACATATTAAAATGGGAATTTGTTTGCCAGACTTTCTTGGGAGCCTACTTTGTTGATAGCATAGTGCTAGGGGTCAGTTAGTTCTTCAATGAAGCACTTAGCCAGGTGCAGCTGGGAAAACACAATACCAGAAACTGAGCTGAAGACAGCATGGTGGTGAATAAAATGTCAGCCACCCATAGAACTACTTAGAAAACTAATAGTAGGACACAGACATGCTGCTTTCAAAGCCCTCCTCCTGGCTACTTTTAAGAAGTGAACAGCATGGGGCTGGGGAGATGGCTCGGTGGAATAAGCACTTCCCTGGTAAGCGCAAGGGCCTGAGTTCAATCCCCACTTCCGCCAAAAAAAAAAAAAGAAGTGAACAGCAATAGAATAGACTATGTAAAAAAAAATTAAAGTAAAGATTCTGTGTAGTCTGGGTAATCAGGAAGTGTCAGACACCCTCCCGAAGCCGTGGACTTAACATACAGGTAGAATTAAATTTAAACCAATCAAATTTAAGACTTAGATATTCAGAAGAATTAGGCCAACTGACAAAAATGTCATCTTATTACATTAATCTGTGGGTGGTGGCTGGTCACCAAGTAAAGATATCTTTAAGGAATCTTCAGGATTAAGTGAGGCCGTATTTAGAGGAAGGTCAGGAGTAGAAAGGTTTTATGACATGGCAAATTAAACTATGAAAAATGTGCCTTCTCTTTGGGGATTCTGAACTCATTGTCACTGTCACATGTATTTAAAAAGTAGAATGTTGGCAGCATAAATGACCTCAACCATAGATGCTTTACTCTATGTAGTATTAACATCATCAGAGACTTATCAGAAAGAACCACCTCAGAGTAGGAAATACTGGGTAGACTATGTTGGCACCCCTAGAATTATGGTAGACCTTACCAATATAATATCTCATTTGTTTGTGTGCTTCTGCTCAGTTGACTCCAAAAGATTGTCCATTAAAATTTAAAATTCTAGATTATATCTGATATTATAACTAATTTATAATAATTTTACATGAAGCTTTTCTCAGCTTTTGCACCAGTCTTCTGTCTGTCTGTCTGTCTCTGTCTCTGTCTCTGTCTCTGTCTCTGTCTCTGTCTCTCTCTCTCTCTCTCTCTCTCTCTCTCTCTCTAAACACATAATTTTAGGGCAGAAAGCCTATGCAGCCAAGTAGCATAAAATACACGGGAATCATTTGATTCCACTTACTGCCTGGGATAAGATACAGAGCAGAAAGCAGAAAAAAAAAGAATCTTAGCACGTTAGAATGCAGAAGACTAACAGGAAAAAAACGATGCCACTTAGCTTGAGAAATTGGGTCTTTAAAAAGTAAATGAAGCCAACGATAGAAACCATGTTACTGACATCAGCATTCAAACTCCAGGTTCTACATTACAAAAAAGTATTCATCTGAAGATAAACTATTGTTACCTAACACTATAACTGAGTGTAAGATTTTTTTCTACCAA
>NW_004524639.1:7022887-7024732 GCF_000260255.1 Octodon degus
CCTCTGACTTTGAAATATGGTGTCCACTATGCGTATCATAAATGTCTCATTTTTTTGAGAAATAGCATGAACACTTTGATCACAGTTGAATATGATACTAGTTTTCAGCTTTCTTCTTCACTTCCATTAATGCTAGAAAATGTACTTCTGCTAGCTTCTTTCAGCTTTCAGACCTGGAAAAATGTAAAGGACTTTATTGGACTTATCTCCCCATATAGTTACCCACAGAAGTAGAGAATTTAGCCATGTAAAAATTACATTCCATGTATGCAAGGAATCTGCTTTCTACCTTCCAGATCTCTAAAAACATTCCTGTTAACTGTTCAGTTGATTACTTTCTATGCCTATCAGTGCATTACATAGTTACTTTACAATAGCAGTGAACTCTATTTACCTTTCAATTCTTCAATTAATATATGTAATATAAATGAAATAAAATATGAATTTTTTTCATAATCTTATTAAGAAACAAATAGCAATGAGACAGTTTCAAGTCAAATTGGTAGGACAATTTCAATAATTAACACATTGCATACATTCTTCCTAGTGGTTAATTGCTGTACAAGATGTGGACATGATATCCTAACACCATTAGAACAAATCACTCTATTCATTAAGAGAATGTAACTATATATCTATCCTAACCACTTTGAATACAGAGATACAAAATGGACATTCATCTCTATCCCCTTTTTTTGTTAAGTTCCATTACTTGAATATTATAGGTGTGTAAACTCAGCAAAATATTCTAAAAGATTCGTATAAGGAGAATTTTAAAATAAGTTTTTTAATCATTTTCTTAAATTTCTGAATTAATGTGAAAAAATAGCCAGTGTTCAAATCCTCTAAAAACTTTTTGAGGGTATATTTGTTTCATTGCTTTTATTATTCTTATATATAGATCATTTGTGCTGATTTGAATGATAAGAAGACTAAGATATCGAGCGGCAAATATGACACAGGTAAACATTAACTTGTTATAAAGTGAATCTTGCAATCCACTAATTCATTTACTCAACTAACATTTATTGAGTTTCTGCTAAAAACCAGGCACTGTATTAATTATTGAACATACAAAGTAGCAAAATCCATGGTTCCTACCTTTGAATTTTACATTTTGATAAGAAATATTCATGTCAGTAGTAAACCCAATAGAATGTATATAATGGAGGTATGTATAAAATCTGCTGGAAGGAGGGGCCAAGGAGACAGCTCAGTGGCTTAAGTGCCTCCCTGGTGAGCACAAGGTCCTGAGTTCAATCCCTGGTACAAAAAAATCTATTGGAAGGATAGGTAAGCATTCATAGAAGAAGCCATGATTATCTGAGACATAGAGGATGAGAAAGACTGTTCCAGAACCATAAATGAAACACCATAGAAAAATCTTCGAGGGAAAAGGAATCCGTTTACCAAGATATAGATATTAGAGTATGGTGTGTTTTGTGGAAATGAAAATTGTTTCAGAATTTGTTTAGCTAAAATTTCAAAGCAAAGAATTGCATAAGAAAAATCTTGACTGGTAAATTTTTCTTTATGGATTGGATTAAGATTCTGGTAGGCTGTGCCAACAATTTACCTTTTGTCCTGTTAGCAAAGGGAAACTATTGAAGAATATCAGAATTTGCCTTAGCAGAAGAGGAAAAATGGAGTTAGAAATATGTAGACTTAGACAAGGTGTGGTGACGTATACCTGTAGTCCCAGCACTTGGGAGGCTGAAAACAGGAGGATCACTATGAGCCCGAACTGTGTAGTGAGACCCTGTAAACCCTGTACTAAGGGCTGGTGAGATGGCTCAGTGGTCTAAAGCACCTACTTAGAACAAGCTTAGCAAAGCACAGGGACCA